>NC_133345.1:19860266-20176932 GCF_030506205.2 Paramisgurnus dabryanus | reverse complement strand
TGTTAGCTGCATAAGTACACCTGTCCAGCCCATACAATCTGCAAGAATCCAACTACTAACATGGCCAAGACCAAAGAGCTGTCCAAAGACACTAGAGACAAAATTGTACACCTTCACAAGGCTGGGAAGGGCTACGGGGAAATTGCCAAGCAGCTTGGTGAAAAAAGGTCCACTGTTGGAGCAATCATTAGAAAATGGAAGAAGCTAAACATGACTGTCAATCTTCCTCGGACTGGGGCTCCATGCAAGATCTCACCTTGTGGGGTCTCAATGATCCTAAGAAAGATGAGAAATCAGCCCAGAACTACACGGATGAGCTGGTCAATGACCTGAAAATAGCTGGGACCACCGTTCCCAAGGTTACTGTTGGTAATGCACTAAGACGTCATGGTTTGAAATCATGCATGGCACGGAAGGTTCCCCTGCTTAAACCAGCACATGCCCAGGCCCGTCTTAAGTTTGCCAATGACCATTTGGATGATCCAGAGGAGTCATAGGAGAAAGTCATGTGGTCAGATGAGACCAAAATAAAACTTTTTGGTCATATTTCCTGTAAACGTGTTTGGAGGAAGAAGAATGATGAGTACCATCCCAAGAACACCAACCCTACTGTGAAGCATGGGGGTGGTAGCATCATGCTTGGGGGATATTTTTCTACACATGGGACAGGGCAACGGCACTGTATTAAGGAGAGGATGACCAGGGCCATGCATTGCAAGATTTTGGGGAACAACCTCCTTCCCTCAGTTAGGGCATTGAAGATGGGTTGAGGCTGGGTCTTACAACATAAAAATGACTTGAAGCACACAGCCAGGATAACCAAGGAGTAGCTCTGTAAGAAGCATATCAAGGTTCTGGCGTGGCATAACCAGTCAATAGACCTAAACCTAATAGAGAATCTTTGGAGGGAGCTCAAACTCTGTGTTTCTCAGTGACAGGCCAGAAACCTGACTGATCTAAACAAGATCCGTGTGCAGAAGTGGGCCAAAATCCCTCCTGCAGTGTGTGCAAACCTGGTGAAAAACTACAGGAAACGTTTGACCTCTGTAATTGCAAACAAAGGCTACTGTACCAAAATATTAACATTGACTTTATCAGGTGTTCAAATACTTATTTGCAGCTGTATCATACAAATAAATAGTAAAAAAAATCATACATTGTGATTTCTGGATTTTTTTTATTATGTCTTTCACAGTGGACATTTTCCTAACATGACGATTTCAGACCCCTCCATGATTTCTAAGTGGGAGAACTTGCAAAATAGCAGGGCGTTCAAATACTTATTTTCGTCACTGTACATATAGATTTATTGTTTGGTCAAAATTATTGCTAGGGACAATTCAGTGTTCCCTGGATATTGGTAGGGACAACATGTCCCTAGCGTCCCTACCCAAATCAACGCCTTTGCATCCAGTAATCAAACGCTGAGTGCTGCTCCATTTTGCATCTTGTCTTGTCGTTGCTTCTCTCCTGTGCGTTTCCCCCCTTCTCTCCCCCGGTAGGTAAATTTATTATGAAAATGTAAAAAATAGAAGATTTACAAAATTGTGAACATCATACTGCCATAGTGTGAATGATATGTAATCATGTAATCCATAAAAAAGTAACAGTAGTATGATTAAGAGTATTTTAAAATGTAGTTAATTACAAGTACTTGATTTTGATCCGTTACTACCCAGCTCTGCATGTAAATATATAAACAGAACTCATCCCAGCACACATAATCTTACCACTGCCTGAATAAGAGTGGTTTCTTTGGATCCAGGAGGATGGGGTGTTCGGTCCATGAGTTCAGCTAGGTGACGAGAACCATAAAGAGAGTCTTTGTCTGTCCATTCCTCAAACGCCTCTTCTCCATCAAAAAACACTAGCTGCAATGTCACAGCAGACCGCTAGACAACGAGAGACAGATTGTAGATGGACTGTAGTGTTATGACTTTGACAGGGATCACACAAACACATTTCACCTTATTTTTTACCCTTATTTTTACAATTTCCATTACAGACTGCTAGTAAGCATTGTTTACACTAATAGTGATAAATATCCGGATGTTATTCATTTTCATGATTTTGTGACAGCAACCAGACGATGTTCATCAAAATAACAAGCAATTAGTACACATAGTAACAACTTCTATCAATAACAAATTTGACTGATATTGTTGTCTGCCGTTTATGTGTGCCATTTGATTTACCTCCTCTTTGAGGGCTTTAAGTTGTGTGTCCAAAGCAGCTGCCAGCTCCAGGATTATAGCGCAGGGTACGGCTGAATCACTTGCACCCACAAACACCCGCTCAGGGTTTCTAGGATCTGAAGGTAAGATTTTTGAGTCGTGATGGCATGCTAGAAGCAGCCTGCGAGGAGCTGAGGGGTCCAGCACTGCCAGCACATTGGTAAAAGTCACATCACCCTTGGGTGTGGGTGAAACAAAAGTATTCTTCTCTACTGTCCATCCCGCAGAAAGTGAAGTCAGCTGGGACCGGATATGCTACGGTGTAATGAAGGATATTTATTAGGGGAGATACTTAAAGATGTGAGCATTGATGTAAGTTGAAAGTTGTTTTAAATGTTTTATGTGGGTGGGGTCATCATCACCTGCTGTATGATCTGACTGCCTGCGGTTCCAGGAACTCTCTGAATAAGCAGGGGGCGCAGATAAGTTTCCCAAAGCCGTTGTCCATTCACCTGAGCTGCAAACTTCTTGACTTGTGCCACACTGTACTTACTCGGCTTATGAGAAAGCTGCAGAAACAAAGTACATGCTGTTATACGCTGGACTGCAAGCCATCCTTCACCACCATAGTTCAACCCCCCCCCCAAAAAAAAGTAATTTGTTCAAAACCTGTCCTCTGTTGAATGCAAAGGAAGATATTCTGAGAATTGTTTTAGTGGTTTTGTGTCTGTACATTTTTGGGTAAACTATTCCATCAAAGGGGACATTTTTCACAAGGCCTTTTTAAGATGTGAAATAAATCTTTGGTGTCCCTGAGTACATATGGAAAATATTAGCTTAATACACAATATAGATAATTTATAATAGCATGTTAAAACTGTCACTTTGTATGTGTAAGCAAAATCGTGGCGTGTTACATGTGTCTTTTTAAATGTAAATGTGCTGATATCTGTACTAAACGGCAGTGCTGTGGTTGGATAGTGCAGATCTATTATCCCCTTCTGACATCACAGGGGGAGCCAAATTTCAGTTAACTATTTTTCACATGCTTGCAGAAAATTTCTTTAATTTACTGGGTTGTTCTTTTTCACATTTTATAGGTTGATACTTGATAGAAGCACTGGGGACCCAATTATAGCACTTAACCAAGGAAAAAGTCTGATTTTCATGATATGTCCCCTTTAAAAGAAACACTCTTGGTGAGCGCCACACAAAGTCGAAGACATCTATAAACTCACCCTGTCTTTAACGAGATGTCCAATATGATGCTGCTGAGTACCAGGATCTGCAGACAGGTACAGCCCGAGAAACAAGGACAGCGACAACACCCCGCACAGACACAGCAGCAGCACGCGCACCCGCGCGGCTTTCATCGAATGACACGCGGCCAGCGCGCCTCCGTCATTGGCTGTGTGCAGAGCCTTGGACCTTCGACTGTTTCTCGACATGTTTTTGTCTGAAACTCAAAAGTTTGACGGCTGACTCTCCTTCAATGATGTTGGGAGGCTCCACGGCAAATGTGTCTGCAGTTCTGGCGCTGAACGCACGCCCAAGGACACGTCAGTGTTTGAAGCGGCCAGTTTTGTCACCGGTAACGTAACTTTTTGTCACCGTGTGGCACATGCGGACACTTTATAACACACAAATCCGTCTCCGAGCATTTTAGAGCATCATATAACGTGGCATTTTTTAACACGAGTGTTGTATTATGAAATACCCGAGGGGTGTCAGGTCCTTACAGAGGTGTAAACAAGCCCCACCTGATTTTTACTCTACTAAACTCTGTTGTATTTGAATTACTAATCCAACATGCGGCGGTATATTAACTATTAAATACACACTTTTAGATTTACATTGCAAATTAACTTAAATACTTAAAAGATACACAGTACTACTCACACAGGCTTCAATTACACGTTTTGCATTCTTACGTTAGTGATGAAATCTGACGATCAACTGACCAACTCTTTCTAAAGTGCCAATAGAGTTAACTTACTGTACCTTTGCTCTATAAAGTCAACACCTACAACAGATGCTTTAATCCAGTCACTGGTTTTTTAATCTGTAAATTGTCAATTGTTTGCTATTGTTATGCATGACGATAAGTTATAAACTAAAGTATGTTACTATTGCAAGCCGGTGTCCTTCCTCCTTTTTTAATTCAGTCATTTTAATATGTGCACTGCAGTCAGTGTGCTGCAGCTTTTCTTAACTGCATTTCCGGTATGATGTCACTCCGGCTTGCTTCAATGTCATCTTAAAGGGGCAGCAACAAAAACCGCTAGCCATGTTGACATTTGTGCCTTGCTTAAAGTATACATTTTTATGTATTTTATACTGTAAGGGTAGGGCTGTATTCGTTTTGCCTTTATAACATAACCCAGTGTCTCAAGACCATTTTTTGAAGGTCTGAGTCTTGTTTTGCTGTCAAACTGGGGGTCAAGAAGACCATTGCAAATTTATAATTTTATTGTAACCAATTTGTTTAACAAGTGACCAGGGTTTTTTTAGACTGCAAGAAACACATTAGCCTTGTTTCCATTACAGGTTTGAGCAATACTTTAGTTATATTACGTAATATTTTCGAATTGTCAGTTAAGATCTATTGCGAAATGACAGCGTTTCCACTAACCGATTTGTATCAAAAAGAAATGTATGCAACTAAAGTGTAATTTTTCTTTTTGCAATATTGCACCTGCCGCACAAGCTGTTATTTTTAATCGAAGATGCAGTAGATCTGTTACCCAAGCATAGATATTTTGAGAAATGTTTGCAACCAAACCGATCAGAAGCCACATTGACATCCATAGTAGGAAAAAAGAATACAATGGAGGTCAATAGTGGTTCTGATTGGTTTGGTTTCAAAACGTTCATACAAACAGTATTAAGAAACAGAAGAATCATGTCATTATGAAATATTTTTAATATATTTTTTATAAAATAATGAAACATAATTTACACTTATTAAATGTACACTCATTGATACAATATCCCCAAATAAAACTGAAAGATTGATCAGTTATCAATAGTAAATCAAGGCATTGGAGCCACTGTTTCATGCATAAAGCCAATGGAAACAGAGACGAAAAAAGGCATACAATAAACAACAAAAAGGATAACAAAATCAGCTTTGTACAAAAGATCATGAATCAAACAAAATATAAAGAACAGACTAAAAAATATTATCTCCGTTATTAACTCGGTACCCTTCAATAATGTTACCAAATCTGTAATCTTGCAAATTCACTTTGAACTTGTCTTTATGCATTTAAAAAGAAGAGAAAAATCAAAATAAATAGTTGAAATATTACACATAAAAATAAACCTTCAAATATAACAGCTGGACTATATAATTTGCTTTGATTTATAAATGCGCAACACAGATGCACATTCACAAGTATATTACTCATCTTAAAAAAAAAAAACTTAATTAAAACACCTTCACCCAACTAAAAAACAGAAATCATAAGATAATCCATGGTGTAGATATGACACCCAGTAACCTAAAACTGAGCGTGACACCAAGAGTCCAAAGAACCTCCCACTTTGACAACAAAATAAAATGGGTTCAATTCTTGTAGTCACAGCAGAACAGGGGGACAAAACAGCTTATCGTAACATGAAAGGCCGAAATGCGTCATATACTGTAGTAGTTAGTAAAGTGTGAGGAATGGTGTGTGACTAAATATTTCCAAAACGTATACAGTTGTACGTATACAGCGTTTCGTTTTTTCTTATAATTTACGATGAGGAGATGAAACAAGTAATGTTAGCTATTTGCAGTTCAAAGCTTCATAAAAATCACCCTATGTACAAATACACCCCTAAGGAATCCTGCAATGAATAATGCCTGATGTCTTTGTTTTATTTATTTCACAATTACCCCGTGAAAAAAGCAAAAATATGAATCTTTTACTATACTAGTTACTTTCACAGGCATGTGTATATGGTTGTTTCAGTAACACTTTACAATAATGTTGTATTTGTTAATGCATTAGGTAACATGTACAATGATAACATTTATTCATCTTATTAAATTTTTATTTCAGCATTTACGAATACATTTTTAAAATCAAAAGTTGTAACTGTTAACAGTAGTTAATGCACAATAGACTACTAACATGAATAACTGTATTGGCATGAACTAACATGAACGAATTTTCAAAAACTATATTATTCAGTGTTAGTTCATGCTAGCTAATGCATTTACTAATGTTTACAAATACAACCTTATTGTAAAGCGTTACCGTATTTTTTTTTGTCTGAGCAAATGCCAGACTTTCATTTACAGCTACGATGACAGCAACGACTAATACAATAAAGTTAACTGACTGCCGCAGTGCTTTTGCTTTGACATTAATAAATAGTTTAGAAGAGGAATAGGTCAGGTCACTAGGGGGCAGCTTATGAATCCTGAGAGAGGAGGAGATATTATCCAGTTGGATCAGGTTAAAGGGATGAAGAGAGCTGATAGGAGTCGTAAATTACAGCACATCACTGGTTAGACTTCCTGACCACTCTTAAGGCAGTCATGTACAGAATAGCATGGGGTACATGAAAAACCAAATTACATCCAGCCTGATTGTTAATCCAGTTACTCGTACGTTACAAATGGGAGAAAAGAGAGACCTCCGGAGCACTTAACCATCTACAGTCTGAAGAATAAAGAGGTCCCTGTATGTAAACATAATGATCTACTTTGAAAACAGCCATCTATTGCCAACAGTCATTTAACCTTATAAACCTGAACTAAAACCATACGAATAGAAAAATAGAGTCTGTATGGAACCCAGCCAACTACAAGTTTCTTAGTGTCAGCTTTGCATATAGATATACAGTGTCTGAATTTGACAGAACAGCCCAAGGTTACACACAGTGCTATGCCAAAACCGGACATAAAGAGCGAATGGCATTTCCTGTTGCATGACACTATTACTTAACCACTGACTGATGTCCATGCACAGAGATATGATCAAAGATTTGGGTGTAACATCACAGTTTTAGTATATTGTTTTTGTTCCTAAACAGTTCACTGCTAACTAAAGAATTGTGGTAGAGATCTACAGAGCAATTATTGCAAAGGAGCTTCAGTCACTATTATGTCATTTCAGGTTTAGAGAAAATGAAAAAAGTCTGTTTTAAACTACAAAAATGAAGCATGAGAGAATGCTTATTGGAAATCAAAGTTTGCACAATCATAGTTAACACAATGTGAATATACAACAGTGTTTATTCTTAACGCTTGATGTACCTGCACATGTAACAGTGATATTATCTGAGAGTCAATCCCAGAGCACTGTACCTCTTCTGAAAATTGCAGTACCATGTTTATGAGCATGCTCCAGTGTTGCATGCTGGGAAAGGTAGTTTTAACACATGGCTCAAGTGTAGATTTTCGTTTGTTGTTCTGCTTTTCTGATGCATGTTGTTATTTGGCTGTCGAGCTGACTGTGCAATAGGCCTCTCTGATTTTAACGTCTCAAGCGTCGTCTTGACTCCTCGATTACAAAAATAAATCTACAATGTGAAAATAGTCTCGATTTTTTTGATGAGAAGCTTGCTCTTTTCAAGGTTGGACTTATTATGCGTGTGTCTTTTTAAAAATAGACATTTGTACTTCTGTACCGGCTTTCAGTTAAAGCTTTAAGTCTCAAGTCAACGGGCAGACCAGCATAAAGCCAGTTTTCATCTCAATCTCCCTTATTTGTGTGTTGATAAAGCTCACAGGTTGATGTGTGTGTGGTGAGAGAGGATGAACTGGCAGGTATTTCTTTGCTCACAAGCAAAACGGGAACGGGACATTTGATGTACACGGTGAATAAAACTGAATCTGAACAGCTTTTGGCACAGACCGCACCACATTAGGAAAAGCACAGGTACGCAAGATCTCCTCTATCTTCTCTTCTTAAAAGCACTCCGATCGCACAGCAAGAGAGAGCGAGGAGGTCACTTCCTCTCAGGCAAGGTAGTAGACAAGATTTGACTAAATTTTCTGAGCTGTTCACTGGCTGAAAGAGACTCCTCCTGCAGACGCTGGTTATTCTGTCTCAGGTTAGCCATCTCTGCTAACAATGTTTGTTTGTCCTGTTTCTCCTAGACAAAGGACAGAGAGGAAAGAATTGTGATCACTGTAATGACATCATCAAATAATGATTTTGATTTTAAAGGGGTGGTTCAATGGTATTTCAAGCATTCTGACTTATTAACACAGTTATAGAGTTGTTTCCTCATGCTAAACGTAGGCAACGTGTTAAAAAAGCAATTGCGAATGGCGTGTTACAGAGTATTTCTGTGCCGAATGCACTTCGCCAGGGTTTGTACAAGTTTCAGAAAATTTTTTTGATTACAGGTCCAACTGACGTTTCCGGGGTTTTCTATACGTATCACTTCTTTATATGGGCACTTCCCCCGGAAAACCCCGCCCACCCGTCAATCAGCGGGAGACGCTAGAACTTGCAAACAGCTTATCACGCCACTCAGCTTTGTTTAATTTCAAAACTCAACAATGGCACGAAAGATGAAGTGTGTTTTTGGATGTAAGGAGAAAAAAGCCAGCCTTATGGAAACAATGGATATAGTTTATTATCCAGTAAGTAGACTTCTGTCTTATGTTGGAAATAGGCGCGTGCATATTATATAAATGACACGAAGTCACGAACATGCAGTGAATCATAAGTTATAAGTGTTGTATAGTGTGCATGACTCGTACTCGCTCCTCCTGCGGTAGTAACTCCTCCTCCTTAATTTTTTCGTACGTTATCGGAAAGATTCTGTAAAGCTAATCTTTCTTTTATAAATCTGATTAAACTAAAGACTCTTCGGAGATATAAAGAATGTCATACTACCAGAGGTGGGACAAAGTCATTGTTATGCAAGTCACAAGTAAGTCTCAAGTCTTTACTTTCGAGTCCCGAGTCAAGTCGAGTCAAAGACGAGGCAAGTCCCGAGTCGAGTCACAAGTCAAAGCCAACAAGTCTCAAGTCGAGTCCAAAGTCCTACCATTTTACTTTCGAGTCATTTCAAGTCCTCTTACCACAGAAATAAAATGCGTGCTGTGGACAGGTGGAGGGAGGCCCCTATACTGCATTGCATTCGCAAAAGATCAAACTGGCCAAAAGTCTGTCAGTCATTTGTGCGCAATAGGGACGCAGAATGATGCCACCATGGCTGAAAACTCGCTCCACTGGAGAACTAGAAGCAGGCACTGCCAAGACTCGGATGGCTACTTGAAAGAGTGAAGGAAGGGGTCTTACTGTTCAATGCCCAGAACAAAAGGGCATACTGTCCTTCTGCCATGTCAATGTAGTGACTTAGCTGCAGTGGTGTAGTCTAGGTTTTTGTTTTCCCTTTGACCCTTATGCTCACTCGTCCCAGCGCGACACCCCATATGCACCACTACACTCACAGATGCAAACAGTATAGATATTCATGTAACTGAGAGCATTCTGAAAGTCTCATAAACACATAAACTGAATGTGTATGAACATGTCAGTTTATTATAAGAGAAAAAAAGACTTTAATAGCCAATTTGCATTTACAGCTGGGGAAACTGGACTGATTTTTAGACTAGTTTAGTGTTAACTTACATCTAACTCAGGGCCAAAAGCTACTCAACTGTTAATTAAAATTAAATAAACTGTTTACAATCTTCAATCCGTGGCTAACACATGCATTGAAGGAGAAAAAAATCCACTCTTTCAATAGCTATTATCTGACAACTATTGATAACATTACCATGTGTAATTTAATGGTGTAAATGTTTTTATTTAATACACATTTAAGATGACCATGAATTAACTCTAATTTGCATAGTCTTTGATATAAAGGCTTATTTGCATATAATACAAGCATTGTCTAAAAAATGAAAATAGGCTTTTACTTAATTATTGTTACAAGATTATCATATTGCCTAATATTAGACACCCAAATCAAACAGAAGTTTAAGATCATATACATCTTGAACGTAAATATATCAATGAACACAGAGAAGGAAAGTTTAACACTGTGAATCACAAGCAAACATGCTGAAGGCAGCTAAAAACCATCAGGACATAATCACGGGCTTATTTTATTGACTTTGGAGCCTTACCTCCAGATAATGTAATAAACTGGACTGATGATTTAAATGTTGTTTACTCACATGTGCGTTGTTAACTCTCCGGATTTTATGTTGCAGCACTCGTTCACTTCACATGGATTGTTTGTTTACAGTGTCGCCTGAGCAGCTACACTGCAGGTTCGACTTAATTTGGCGCTAAGCAGACCTCTTGGTGATGTCAAAGTATACCGCGAGAGCGTTTCAAAGCAGATTTCTCCATGTGATAACTGGAATCACTCTCGCGGTACTTTGCTGTCACTCGCCTGTGGTGCCACATCGGTCTGCTCCCCAGTCACTTTCGCGCCGCTATAGTAATTTCATATGCCGATCGGATCGCGCAGTCGGCAGGAAGTCAAACACACCAAATATATAGCCTAATATGTATATGCATTTCAACCCGCTAAAGTAGCAAGTGTAGCATGCTGGTCAGTGCTTCACTATGACTAAAAGTTTGAAATGTCACAAAACCATGCTGTTACGCATCCTCGCGCTATTTTTAGTGGGTATACGGAATTCCTTGACAATTCCTAGTGGGTATAAGGCGTGTACCTGCGTATCACGTAGACTACACCACTGCTGAGCTGTACTGCTGGTACGGTCCCAACATCCAAACCAACGTGGGACTACAGTGATTGGCTGTCGTGCAGGCAGCGCGCATGCTCTCTGCATGCAGGTTGTGCACATTTTTTTCACAGATGCAGATACACTGAGAGCGGCGCGGCCGTGTGAAAAAAAAATTCCCCAGGTTTTCGTGTGAAGTAGCAAGTCTTCTCGAGTCATAAGGCGCAAGTCCAAGTGAAGTCACGAGTCATTGATGTTCAAGTCCAAGTCGAGTTGCAAGTCTTTGTACATTTTGTCGAGTCGAGTCTGAAGTCATCAAATTCATGACTCGAGTCTGACTCGAGTCCAAGTCACATGACTCGAGTCCACACCTCTGCATACTACTCCATAGGTACTCCAGATTAACATGAGAAATGCAGAAACAGCATGTGTTACGTGAGCTTTAAATCTCGAATCGATCGAAATTAAGTCACAACTTTGAATTAAAAAACGGAATCGTCCATAACCATGTCACGTCCGGTCGGCTTGCCAAGCGGGAAAAAAACACGCGTTGTGTGCTGCGAGTCAACCTCCTCTAACTTCGCTAGCTACAGCCAGTTAACTCTTTCACCGCCATAGACGAGATATCTCGTCAATTAAGAGAAAACGCTTCCCCGCAAATGACGAGATTTTCCGTCTTTCCGCAATACCGCTATTATCCACCAGGTGGCGCCCGTCCGCAACTTTTTAAACCCGGAAGTATTGCCCTATGGCAAGCGGCTGCATGTCTGTGTCTTTTTTATATATCGCTCTGAATGGGATCTCTATGAAAAGTCCGTCACAAAAATGGAATTATCTCAAAATGTGGTGTTTTTGCAGAAACCTACCCATATTCAAAAGCTGATTACAAAAGAACCACTGAAGGTAGGATGAAACGTTTTTTTTTTGTTTGAAAGCAGAGGGTCTGTTCTTTCATTTGGTATATTGTATGTTTATATATTTAAAGAAGAACATTTTCTGGAAGGCATTAAACTTTGGTGAAAATCATGAAAAACGCTGGCGCTGGCTGGCAACCTTTAAAAAAAACGCTGGCGGTGAAAGAGTTAAAAGATAGCATGGCAGATGCAGGAGACATCACGCGAGCTGCTCTTTACATGGGAAACAAAAAAAAAAACAGCAAGCGCCTCTCGCCTTCAGCTGAACTCAATCAGAGCATGCACGCGTGCACAGCAGAGCGGCGTCTCTGACAGGACCAGTGGTTTCTCTGAACTGAGATCTGTTTAAATTTCACAAAAACTTATTTCAGTTGCTTAAGAGTTATGACAACAGCATTTAAACATGACTTATTGTGGGTATAGTGTCACAATCTCATCTGATGGTAATAAAAGCGCGTTTTTTTTAAGGTGCAAAGTATTGACAGAAATGTTCATCTGACAGAAGTTTTGTTTTATCAGGTATGTGCGTGTACCATATTTTTCCACTGGTAGCACGGTTAACATGGCAGGGCATCTCCGGGCATCTCCAGGTTAAAAGTCTCGTAAAAAGTAAAAATTTTAAATGTAATCGAATCGAGGATTTGGAGAATAGTGACACCTCTAGTTTAGATTATGCATAATATGTCAACTTTATATATAAACTACCCTGTAATCTTATGCTTACTGCCCCTTTTTATTGATCAGAATGAACCGGTCGGATTCCTCCAAACACAACTCACTTTTTCCAGATCAGTGTTTAGCTGTTTCAGCATGACTTCTAGATGGTACAGACGGCCAGGCAGGTCATTTGAAGGTTCTTCACTGTAATACGCAAAATAAAACGGTGTCAGAAAAAAAATAAAAAAGCAACTATACATGCAGTATACACACACGTGTGTGTCATACCTGGTAAAAGTAGGGGTTGTGCGGGGAGTCTGCGGTGTGTGGAAAGGCACAGGGCTGACGGCTGGCCTCAACTCATTGCCTCCCGTGTGAGGCTCAGATAATGAGAATAAAGAAACGGCTCTTTGCACTGTACGAACAAAGACAAAGCTTGATTGTCATTGGTTGGGTACCAAGCAATTGTACAGTACCTGACGCATTCAATGAGTTAGAAAACGCACCTTCATAAGCCTTGGCTGCATTGACAAGGCTGGACCACTCCAAACCACAGGCAGTGTCAGGAAGGGGCATGAGTCCAGGGTCAAGCCTTCGGAGAGGTGGAACCTTATCCCTCACTTCAGTCAGAGACAACTCTGAGGCTGACAATGGTACTGAAAGGCAAATCGGTTTGATCAGATGACTTTAAAAACACGTCAACTTCTATGCTTAGTAAAAACACCCACTTTTCTTTATGGGCATAAGGGGTCCGTGGTTGGTGTTGTGTCCGTGCCGTCGAGTGGGCAGCGTGCAGGTGAAGAGCAAGTCACTGGGTGGTACTTGCCCTTCAAAAAGGGGTGTGCTTGCGTAACTAGCATCTCTCCGGCCACTACACAGACTCTCATCCGAGAAAGTGCGTTGCAGAGTCCGATGAGGAGACTGTGGAGTTAGCACAAATGAGTTTCGTTTTTTATTTTAATTCATTCTTGTGTGATAAAATACTCACTGCGTCTCGTGACGGCGTATCTGTGGGGTTGTCCATGATGATGAGCTTTTTCAAGTCGTCTTCAATAGTGCTCTTGTGAGCTCTTCGTGGTGAGCGGAGGTCCCTCAGAGAGGCGCGCAATCGAGGCTGTCCAAAAACGTTTTTACTGTTCATGTCCACCTGCCTTGAACCACGCACATTAGTTAAAAATCAATGCATAGCGTATAAGTTCATTCATTCATTTCTCATAAACACTTACTTGTTGTCATTGGTCGTGGTACTAGATCCTGAACTGTTCTCCTCCTGGTGCCATACACTTTGTTTGTGTTTACTTAAGGACTTAGGGGCGGAGCTTGACAGCTGGGCAGAGCTGGAGGTGGGTGTGGTAGTCAAAGCTCTCAACGGTCGGGGGTTTTCAGCCGCACCAGGGGTCTTATACCCTTGAGGAGTAAAGCAGGCCCTAAACCAACACACAACATGTTTTTGTTAGATATTGCATTAACGCTATTGGTATGTGAAAAACAAGGTTTTAAAAAATAAACCCTTCATACCGTGGTTTAAAGTTGTCTGCATTGCTTGATCCTGGAGGGGGAAACGTGCGAGTGCGATATTTGCTTTGACTGGCAGATGCAGGAATGATGGGTGACGACTCCCTGCGATGGCCCTCCCCTGCACCCACCAGTTCCTGCAAGCCGCTGTATGTAGCGGAGCCGTGCAGAGGTTTGTGGGGAGTTCCTGTGTGGCTGCGGCTGGCCTTGGCTCCTTTAGCGCTAGGGCTGGGCGTGTAGAGAGATGCATCAATGCCACTGTCGCTGGAGCCTCCTTTGCCTATGGGGTCGGGATCAGGGTCTAAATGGTCACCGAGGGCACCCGAAACCCCTCCTCCCATCCCGTCAAACCAGCGCTCATCGCTGTGACTGCTGGAGGCATTGCTGGAGAGAGTGTTACTGCTAGAGTGACTGGAGTATTGCGTTTCACCCTGAGAAAGAGAGAACAGGAAAATTAAGATATTATTTCAATGAGTTATGTCTGTTACCAACAGTCCTATACTACAAGTATTTTTTATGTTTTGACCCATATAAATGGTCACTTCTAACCTTAGAGTGCCGATTTGGAGAGTCTTTCCCTGGAACGTCCTGCCGGGTCTGTCTTCTCGGAGCTGAGCTCACCGTTACACCTCGTGATGAGGAAGCGACATGCCACACGGCCTCTGTTTAACACAAACCCCCATTAGGGTTTAAATTTCTTGCTTCAGTGTTTAACCAGTAGAGGGCAGAATTTACAAAGTGCTGAAGCGATACAGCAGTTAAGTTTCATTCATCTCTAAACGTTTGTTTTATCCACAAATGCTTTGTGCTTGTGTTTGTTTACCTGACTTGTTGCGCTCCATCGTGCTCTCTTGGCTTGTAAAGCCAGATGAGGACTCGCCACTGGACACATCGACAGTAACATGTGGGTCAAACTGTTGGACCGATCGAGGGACAGGTCCAAACCTGAAAACACAATATATTGTACATATTTATTAACAGAGTTTTGCATATACAGTATTGTGCAATAGTCTTAGGCCACCATCACAAGCTTTGTTGTTTTAGAAAAAGTGTTAATCTCCATCCATATTTATTTTTCACTCTTTTTTAAGATACACACAGAAAAAACAGGAAATATGTACACAAAATTAAAAACAAAACAATTTTCAGAACTAAATGTCTTCTCCATATTTAGTTTGACCTCTTTTGGCACGAAACACATCTTAAGCTTTTTTGAGGAGACTGAAGTCATTCAATTAGAATTAGAAATTAGGATTTAATTTTATTTAGGTTTTAGAGATCCTGCTGTCACCTGCTATTGCTCAAGTAGAAGGGGAGTTTACCCTAAATACTTGACACTTCAACTTATACTTTTACTACATTTCCTGTATTTTCTGGTTGTATTCTAATTAAGAACCTGAGAAATAATTATATATGATTACTATACAATTGCAAAAACAACAAATCTAAGAGTTTTGCACAGTACTGTATGTCTTAATACTCAAATAATAAAGGGTAACACAGACTAACACAAGAGCCAGGGAACACCTTCCCTTATATAATGCATTTACAAACCAGCGACATAAGCAAAAGAACAAGAAACACTGCTAGATCAAACTACGAAGGTGACTTTTTTGGAATGCTTTGCTTAAATTGTTCTTTTAACTTGACAGATATAATTAAAATCGCTACTGTGAGAAGTCACAGCTGTCTCTGTGGCAGACCTGGGCTCTGTAAACAGCAAATAAAAAGGAGCAGGGGTGCAGCCAATCATTTTATATGCCACTCAGAAAACCAGTTCATCTGTAAAAACTGCCTACAAAAATTTTTTCATGATAATGAGAAGGGGTCTCTATATATGAGAGGGGAAAATAAGGGGGCATGGTGATGTCATTTTAGTTGTAGCAAGTCTGTAAATTAAAAAAAAAAATATGAAGACAACATGAACAACTATTAAAGGTATAGTTCACCCAAAAATGTAAATTCTGTTATCATTTACCCACCCTTATGTTGTTCTAAACCTGTATGAGTTTCTGTTGAACACAAAAGAAGATATTTTGATAGTAACCACAAACCCACTGACTTCCATAGTAAGAAAACAAATACTATGGAAGTCAATGGGTACCGTCACATGTGTGCTTACCATCATTTATTCAAAATATCTTATTTTGTGTTCATTTGGCAAAACTGTCATTTTTGGGTGAACTATCCCTTGAATGAAAGGGTCTCTGGCATAGACTGTAAAAAAAGATGGACAACGCCCCTTTGCTCTCTTACACTGGTTAAAAGTGAAGGCGCCAGTGTCCCAATACGGCACTGACATCTTGGTTCTTTTGTTTGCGCAGTATCGATTTCTGGACCAATCATGCGCAGTAGTGAGCAGGAAGTAAAGCCGGAAATCAAGGCCCCGCCCACGGAGAATGCGCATAGAGACAGAGCGCAGTTATGCAAATTTGAAAACCACGCCCACCGGGGGGAAAACAATCCAACCGTCTCCATTGACTTTGTATTGCGAGAGGCTGCCTCCTTGTCATTTCTGGCTTATAACAAAAACAGAATAATGCCTAAAAGCTGCTGTGTGACAATATGTACAGCTAACAAGCCAAAGAACCCAGAAATAAGTTTTATAAGTTGTCAAGCCGTAAAACCCAGCCTTTAAGGAGAAAAAAAGTGGATCGCCGACTACATTTCCCCCTAGTGGACGCAGTTCTACTAATAGGAGTACTATGAAAAGTTGCCTGTTTCCACTTTTGTGTCTTTAAACGCTCGTTTTTTGAGGTTGACAGCTTATTATTTCTGGGTTTTTTGCCTTGTTAGCTGTACACCTTGTCACACAGCAGCTTTTATTATTCTGTATTATTCTGTTTTTAAGTTAAATCTGTAAATAAGTTTTTATAAGCTGTCGACCCCAAAAACGAGCGTTTAAAGAAACAAAAATGGAAACAGGCAACTTTTCATAGTACTCATATTAGTAGAACTGCGTCCACTAGGGGGAAACGTAGTCGGCGATCCACTTTTTTCTCCTTAAAGGCTGGGTTTTACGGCTTGACAGCTTATAAAAACTTATTTCTGGGTTCTTTGGCTTGTTAGCTGTACATATTGTCACACAGCAGCTTTTAGGCATTATTCTGTTTTTTGTTATAAGCCAGAAATGACAAGGAGGCAGCCTCTCGCAATACAAAGTCAATAGAGACGGTTGGATTGTTTTTCCCCCTGGTGGGCATGGTTTTCAGGTTATGACGCGGTGCACTCTGTCTCTATATCACAGCTGTCTATTATGATGTCACACAACATTATAGCATTAAATTAAAAACAAACTTATTTTAAAAACAAACACTTGATTTTACATAAGCGTGATAAAAACTACAGTAAATGACAGAAACCAGCTTCGGAAAAAAGCTAATTGAAGTGTAATTAAATTGTTTAGTTGGTCTTAAGTCCCATTGAATAACATGGGGGAGGTGGGGTTTATGAACTATACTAGGACCAGTCACTGGAGGGCAATCAAGACGTTTTGGCTTCACTTTTCATGGCTTGTGCGGCACGCTTGGTCTCTGGTGAACTTAAAAATCACTGCATGGTCACACTGAATTCAAAGTGTGTTGCAACCTAAGTGTGCTGTTACTTGTGGGTTTGAGCGGTGATGTACGGTTCGATCCGGTGGGACTATTATTAGCACTCAGTCATTAGCACATCTCGCTGATTCACCAGCATAAACGCAGTCAGTGTGAAATGCTAACAGACTAATGGTACCCCAACAGCTCCTTAACTGCAAATAAAGATTCAGTTCTTTTGTCATTAAATAACTATGGCTTGGAAGCACAATAAGCTGAATAATTATCCTGATAAAACTTCTTGTGATATCTTAAAAATAGTATATAGTAATAGAATGCAATCAAATGTGACCTTGCCTGTGAAAACTCAGCTAAAGTCATTGAAAATCATCCTACATAATGTAAAGAACTGTGAAAATATAACCTTGATATCTTTAATATTGACTGAGTAAGGTAAGGTCATGCCAAAGATTAAAGTCAATATGAAATCAATGAAAAAAATCAAACTTGATGGTATCAAACTTTTAAAAGTAAGTTTTAAAGTATTAAAAAGTGGCTTAAATAAAGAAATGATATTTACCAAAATTATTATTGTCTCATTTACAGACACACGTCTCATTTTTAATCATTCGAAGAGACACAACTTACACAACTAGTTTCTCTGGTTGAACTGGGCAGCCAAACAGCAACCAGCACAAACACAACATAGCTGTGCGCCTATGACTGTCTGTACATGTCTTGACTTATGCTTTTTAGATGTATACAATCATATACAAACACAAGAACACATAGCAAGCCTATGAGTTGTCTCAACTTCAGACACGCCCCCTAACCCTAATCATTCATTCAGTATTTAACAACACTGGTCAACATATCTCAAATATTGTTCATTTTTTGCATTATTGCAAGTCTCATTATACATGCTTTAAAATGTTTTAAAATATATATATATAAAGTATATAAAAAATAATGTAAAATTCATGTCTAAGCCCTGCTGTCAAGGTTATGCAGGGAATAATTGATTACAGGCGGTTGAATTATAAGCAAATAATGCACACTCAAGGTGCGAAGCGTAGTGCCGTTAAACCATGGGTGTGCATTATTTGCGAATAATTTAACCGCCTGTAATCAATTATCCTTTGCTTATACCACGGTTACCACAGAAATTGCTCTTGTGGTTATCTTAAGACATTTGACAGGTCAGGTGTGCGTTTGTGGAAAAATAATGCATACCTGTGGAATCTCAACCAATCAGAATAAAGCATTCAGTAGCCCCCCAGTATAACAATGAGCTACAAGTTGTTCACAAGACACTTAAAAATTCTCAATCCTGTCAAAGGCAATATTTAAAAAAAACTTACATATAAAAATTAATATAACAGACAGGTCAGCAAGAGAAAGCATACACTGATGCCACAACAGGACGTGATTAGCACCGACCTGTCCGGAGAAGGTTTATAGCGAACAAAGGGTCCACCGAGCCCTGGGACTCCCAGTGCGTTGGAGCCGAAGCCAGAGCCTGTGTTGGAGAAACTTGCAGATGGGTTTCTGTACACCATCCCTCTGTCTGCCCCGACAGGAGAAACCCTGTACTGGTTCTCTGGGTAACTGACAGGCCTGTGGGTGGAGACGGAAATAGCAAGTGAGAAGAAAAACAAGCAAGGAGCCTAAAATGTTTGCCAAAAGTTAAGACTCTTGAAAACCATGCAGAAATGTCTCACCGTTTAGCTGAGATGTGTTGGGGTTCTCTGTATGGAATGGGGACCAGTGCTTTCTGTGTACGACTCGGGACTGCAGGTGGGCCTCCGCTTGGGGTCCAACGCTGAGTGGAGCTGTGTGTCCCAGGAGGGCTGTCCCAACGCCATACTGGTGTCCGCTGCCCACTGCGATAACTTGCGGCTACAGGCTCCGCTTCTCCTTTTTGCTCCATCATCTTCATCTCGAACTCCTCTGTGCAGCCCCTACAAACACAATATATTAATGTTATTTAAATATCTAAATGCTTTTACAAGTTTATCATTTTCATTTATGCATTTAAGAGACAATTGTGTTTCAGACAGACTTACAGAAATTTACAGATTTGCTTAAAAAAAAAAAAGATTTATTTATTTACTTTATTTTCAACCCAGCTTTTGGTCAAAAAGGGTCGAGGCTCAGCCTAGCCCCTTGGGCTATAATTTAACCTATGCAAGGTTGTTTCACCCAAAATGCTGAGTTGTTTTAACCAATTGTTGGGTCAAATATGAACATTTTGGGGTTATTTTAACCCAACTGCAGTTCTCTTCCCTTTTTGACCCAATCCTGGGTTGAAAAAATAACCCAGCAGTACTACATATTTATGTTTCTTGGGAACTGAACCCACGATCTTCCCATTCCTAGTGCATCAAGAATAGCTACAAGAACAAAATGGGAACCCCCTAAGGAAGAGCTTGACACAAGTTTAATAAAACATAACCGTTCATCCTGTGGTAAAGATTACAGCTTTTCAATGACAGCAAAAACAAACGGTTCTGCAATCATGTGAGAACAGTGGGTCTTGTTCACTGACGGATTAGTCCCAAATCCCTGTTGACCAGTTCACTAACCCCTACCTAATGCCAAACAGCAGAATAAAACCTCTCATCAGCGCTGGATTCCCTCTGGGTCTCTCTGCTTTCTGATGATGATGAGAAACTGAATCCTTCTGTCTGAAGCCCCCTCTGCTGTCAGCACTTTCACACAAGGACTCAACTTGAAGTCAAGGTCCAACTGTCCTTTGATTTTAGTTTCTTCTGAAAGAGCAGCTTTATCAGTTCGCCTACATTTATTAAATCTACTCGCTGCCCAGGGGCCAACAAATCATTAAAACACTGTAGCTCAGTACGTTGTAGCTTAGCCAGTGCTACAAATTACAAATAGGTCTACATGTCATGTAAAGTATCCAAGCATCCTTTAAACAATAATGGTTATTATTTCAGGGCATGAAGCTATGCTGCCTACCCCAAGTATAGGATATTCTTATCCTGCATGTATTGTAAATCTAAGATTTTTTTACCTGTTTTATTACATGCCTGGCAGAAATCCCAGGTCTACCCACTTAAAGTAATAGCACACCTCTCCTCAACACACCACTGTTCACATCCACAGCAGGATAGGACACAAAATAAGTTTAATATAAATAGTGATAGTAACAGCAAGCACCTTACAGAAATGAGACTTTTGCCCAAGGCTGTGAGGGTTTGGTTACCAGCCTAGACTTTTAACCACCTTATTCATGCCAGATGAAGTCTTGTACAGTACAGTACAGTAGTGCAAAATAACCATAGCATCATAATACAATCGAATACCAGCCTGGAGTCTAGCAGGACCCCCAATACAGTAGGTCATATATATTTTATACATCATCATTATTGTATGCTGCTACCTGTTATTATCCTCCCTCCACGAGGAAGGCGGTGAGAGATAAAGCAAGACTGAGATACAGAAGCCAAAAACAGACAAAGGAAAACAAGAAGGAAAGGAGAGGAGAGAATGGATTACACACTAGCGCAACAGTCTCTCCCTTCGGAGGACCACATGAGAGGATAGAAACTACACATGAATATTAAATATCAACTGTGCTTTGAAAAAAAAATTTTCAGCCAATGTAACCACAAAAAAGCAATGCAGGATACAAAGTAATAAAAGGTTTACCCCTAAATATACAGTGCTTGCATTTCATAAGTTTGAAAGCTTTAAAATGACCTCACTAACCACGATAACCAAGTTGAGCATACACAAACAATTCAGATATAAGTGAACAAAGGAACCCTGAACATAAAAAAACATCAGCACAGCCTCTGGCCGTCTTTTCCTTCATCTCCAAAAGTGTTGTTAACACAACACTCCTCTCTTCCTGCCAACCATCCATTCATCCATCCTTCACCGACTTAGCAATCACTGTTGATCTTCAAGCCGTTCATTGTTCCAACACAAATCTAACGCATTTCACCTCGTTCTCTTTGTCTCCGAGCGCGTCACTAACCTCCAAGTGCAGAACTGAATGTTGTATCGGATGTCCGCGGCGGCTCCATGAGACTCGAACTGACAGCTCAAGTACAGACGAGACTGACAACCAACCACACACACACGCACACCCCTCCAATCCTCTCTTTCACTACGATAACAAGGGAAGAGGGAGGGAGGGAGGGAGAGGAGGGGTAGTTCTTTCCTTCGTATGCAACACCCTCTTACTTTGTTTCCGAGCAAGGAGGCGCTCAGACATGTCTCAGCATCTTTAGATCCTCTCCTTGCATTCAAAATACACACGTCCTCTCCGAATGTCTTCTTAATTACTACCCCTTTATTTATTTTTAGCCCCTTTTGCACAGATTGCCATCTTTAATCTCACACAATCTGCTCCCCTGATGCTCCTCGACATACAGAGGGAGCGATGGAAAGCCTTATGAATAAAGAAAGAGAAAGCGATGGAATGACAGAAAGGCAAGCATGTCCAAGCATGCGATTAACACACTTTCATTTCACGGCACGGGGTGGATAAAGGGAGGGCTGTTTGGATGCATGCGTGCATGTGTGTGTGTGTGTGAGAGGAGTTTACTGATGCAATTTAAGCACAATGAAGAACACGCGCCCTGTTAGGATGCCAATCAAACATCGTCATGTAATTGGTCAGCAGCAGCATCCATTCAGCAGTAGGGATGAGTTATAAAAAACAGTTGATCCCATTGAATTGTGATTTTTTTTCCTAATAATTCCAGATTCATCTACAAAAAAAAAAAAAAATGTATAGCCACCAAATTTAAAGCACATTACACATTGCATTGTCACATGTACAACCTGTGATTGTTTTAAAATCGGAGTACGACTCCCTAAATTCCAAATGAATCAAATCATGAGTTGCTTAGAAATTCCCAACCCTACTCGGCAGACAGTTATGCGATACACAATGAGTTGCAGCATGCAGTTTAGAAGCTTGTACACGTACCTTTTTAATGCAGCAATATTGAGTATTCACATAATCATCGTTTTCATTTGTAAACTGTTCCATCCCTCTATCCTCTCCTCTTCTAACACTCTTTCTCTCTGGTCCTCTCTCTCTCTCTCTCTCTCTTCTTCTCTCTAACACTCCCACTCACTGTTCCCCTGAGAACTGAGGCGTCTGCCAATGTTCTCAAAATCTGGTGAGCGCCTGTGTGTGTTTGTTTTTGTAAGCGTTTATGCTTCAGACAAAGAGAAGGTACGAGCAAGAGATGAACAAAAGCGCCTCCTTTTCAGTTGATGAAACAAACAGGTTTTGTAATGTTTATATTTTGTTCAAGCTATAGAAACAATGAAACGAAATCTTTGAATTATGTCAGAAAGTTTCCAGCACTGGCGGGCATCTGTGACAAGCAGCATTAATTCTGCCACGAGAGCTGTCATTAATCTTTTCAAAATGAGAATGTGTCGCCAGCGTGGTGCAAAAAAAAAACACAATAACAGCAGCCCTGTAGGATTTAAGCTTGCTGCTGGCCAGATTTTAAGACGAAACTTGTTTTATTTTATAGATTGACGCTCGCAAGTTCAGCTGTCAGAGAAGGTTTTATTATTTGGTGTAAGTGAAAACACTTAATGTGGTTAAATGCACAAAGATGTTACAAAAATGATCTAGATTTTACCATATCTGACCCTAGACCACAAAACCAGTCATAAGGTTTTTTTTTTATTAAGATTTATACATTATACATGTATTTTATTGATGTATGGTTTGTTAGGATAGGACAATATATGGCATAGATACTTTTATTTTGAAAATCTGAAATCCAAATATTGAAGTCCTTAGCAAATGTATCCATTTAGAAAAATGACTTTGTGATCGGAAATTTACAAAATATCTTCATGGAACTTGATCTTTACAAAATGTACTAATGATTTTTGCCATAAAAGAATATTTTTTTCACATTTTGACCCACACGATGTTTTTTTGGCAATTGCTACAAAATATATCCGTGATACTTAAAGGATTAGTTCCTTTTCTAAAAAAATCCAGATAATTTACTCACCACCATGTCATCCAAAATGTTGATGTCTTTCTTTGTTCAGTCGAGAAGAAATTATGTATTTTGAGGAAAACATTTCAGGATTTTTCTAATTTTAATGAACTTTAATGGACCCCAACACTTAAGAGTTTTAATGCAGTTTAAAATTGCAGTTTCAAAGGACTCTAAACGATCTTAAACGAGGAATACGGGTCTTATCTAGCAAAACGATTGCCATTTTTGGCAAGAAAAATAACAAATATGCACTTTTAAACCAAAACTTATCGTCTTCCTCTGGTCATGTGACGCGCCAGCGCAACCTCGCGTAATACGTCATCACGTCAAGAGGTCACGGATGACGTATGCGAAACTACGCCCCTGTGTTTACAAGTGTGGAGAAAGAGGACCGTTCCGACGTTGTTGTATGTCGAGTGATAATAAATGTCTTTGTGTCAGTTTATTGTTTAAAATGGTCCGCAAATGTGCGTTTCATATATGTAACATATATATGGGTGGTGATGGCACAGTGGATAAGACACATGCGGTCTCGAATCCACTGTGACATGCATTGTGTCCCTGAGCAAGACACTTAACCCCTAGTTGCTCCAGAGGCTTGCAACCTCTGAAATATATATAAATTGTTATTCGCTTTGGATAAAAGCTTCAGCTAAATGAATAAATGTAAATATAAATGTTACACATGACCTTTCGACATCATTACGCAATTATGCACTGGCGCATCAGACAGCCGGAGGAAGAAGAGAAGTTGTCTTTTAATTGTTTCGGGCAGTTGTAGCCTAGTGGTTAGAGTGTCGGGCTTGTAACCCGAGCGTTGCCGGTTCGAGGCTCACGACCGGCGGGTTGCGACTGTGGTGCCCTTGAGCAAGGCACCTTAACCCTAATTGCTCCCCGGGCACTGCAGGGATAGCTGCCCACTGCTCCGGGTGTTTGTGTGTTCACGACTTGCAGTGCGTGTGTTCACTATTCACTGGATGGGTTAAATGCAGAGGTCACATTCCAAGTATGGGTTACCATACATTGGCAAATACTCACTTCACTTAGATAAGATGCCTCGTTTGGGATCATTTAGAGTCCTTTGAAACTGCAATTTTAAACTGCATTAAATCAATTTTCTTTAAAAAAATCCAGATAATTTACTTACCATGATGTCATCCAAAATGTTAATGTCTTTCTTTGATTTTTTTAAAGAAAATTGACTAATTCTTTAAGGCTGGTTTTGTGGTCATCTAACCACATCCTGTTTTTTTTTTAAATCTAAAGACAGCTTAATTTTGCATAAAAAATGTTATCTGGTTCATTAAATGCAACACAAATCACATTCTCAATTTTACAAAAAAAACCTTCACCATTGTGATGCAGACAATAGCATCTTAGATACTAGCCAAAGCTCCTGCACCAGACCTTCAGACAAGCTGGAGCCTCTTTCTCTGTTAATGATTTATCAAAGCATAGTGATTTTATTTGAAGTATGAGAGCAATTCAGCATTTTAATAACAAGGCTAATGATGTTTTTCCATCCTCTAAATACTAACGTACTAGAACTGGACACCAAACACAAAACAGATCATAATGTCTACAGATAATAATGTATACACTGCTATTCTGTTTCGTATAATATTGTAGAAACACTTAAAGGTACAGTATGGGTTTTTAGCGACATCTAGCAGTGAGATTGCGAATTGCAATCAACCACAATTTTGAAATGTAGCTAAGAAGGACAAACATATTGTCGTCTGAAACAACGTAGGGATGAAAAATGCTCTGTAGAAAACTTTGTCAGTTTAAAGCTACTGTTGAAACATGGTTGAGCGAAATGGCGACTTGTAAGGGTACCCCTAGTGTATGTAGATAAAAACGGTTCATTCTAAGGTAATAAAAACAATACAGTTCATTAAGTAAGATCTTTATTCACCACTAATAATATAGTTATGTAAATTATATTGCATTTCGGTCAAGAGATCCATCTTAAAGTTACAAAACGCACCTTTAACCTTGGATCGATATTGGTTAATTCAAGTGCGTATGGCTATACCCTTATTTGGCTTTACTGAAAAAGCAAGTTGTGAAAAGGTGTTCTGGTCCTGCATGCATCAGCCTGTGGCAAACAATCATAACTTACTCCTTAATTATGAACCAGTCTGTGAAAACCCATTTGTGTGAAAAGTAAAGTCATTTTTTGTGACTTACTGTTTTCTAAACAAAATCATCCAACATAAATTAAAGAAAATATAACCTTGATACATTGATATATTGACTAAGATCATGAGAATAAAATCAATGTGAAATCATGAGATATGAGAGTTTAGCTTGGATTTCACATACAGGGTCACAATTGTGTGGTGACATCCAACAGAACATCAGGTTAAACCATCCCCTGCTTTAAAACTGACTAAAACTCAAATAAAGAGAAATATCTAAACGCTCACCTGCGGGCTCCTCCCTCTTCATAAGGTGGAATGATGACCACTTTAACGGTGACTGATGTCCGCAGTAGGTCAATCATCTGGTCATGGGAAAGTGTCACCGCTGCAACCTTACAGATCTCCACCAAACGGCTACCCTGCCGGAGACCCGCCTGCCAGGCGAAACCGTATTCCTCAACTTCAGATACAGTTCCATCCAGTCGAACATGGAAACCAAGCTGACCTAAACCGTTACGACGTAACGTCATATCGACCGTCTCACAACCTACAGTCAATACCTACAAAAAGAAAACCAATCACAAAATGAGTTCATTATAACATCATCTGGAAATTTCAGGAGTGCTTGTAATGCTCCTACCTTCAGTCTCTGCACCACCTCTCTGATGTCTTGGGCATTGCCCTCAGGCACCCGTAAGGCTACGTGATCTCCTCTGCCGTAGTAAATCTTCAGTGCAAGCCTCTCTGCTGTCCATCCAATGACGTCAGCACAGAAACAATTAAACACCACCTCTTTGCTAGAGAAGTCCGCTAGTACTACATACTCATTGGAGATGGCAAGTGCACAGGGCAATTCTGCACCTCCACCACTAAAGTCCTGCGCAAGTACGTGCCAAACAAGCGCTCCCGCGGCACTCATCTCCGCCCCCTCTCGTGCCCGCACGCGTTCCTTGCGTTTGGAGGCCAGAGTGACGAGAGTGATCAGCTTACCGGCCTTGTCCACCAAATTTGTAGAAACACAGTTGTCCGCCAGATCTCGCAGGTACCCCTGGCGCGTACGAGCCGCCATCGTGTGGAATTTTTCGGATTTGTGCGCAGCGTTCTCTGCGTTGATAATCTTGGCTAGCAGGAAGGCACGGAAGGCAGCTGGGTCACGAAACATCATGCCATTGGGTGGCAGAGGCGGGCCAAATGGAGGGACGTCCTTCATGCGCGTTACCGCCACACTATAGGATGAAATGACAGTTACTTTAACCAATCACAGTAAAGCTTTAAGTGACTGAATTATAATTTAATGACATATTTTAAATGGCCAAGAGTATGTGGACACCTTATGTGCATGCAGCTTTACAGCTTTACAGCTTTTACTGTTTTGGGAAGGCTTTTGCATAAGTTGTTAAAACTATACGGCTATGAGGATTTGCCTCATAGGAAATATAGACAAAAAAGGATCAGTGAGGTCAGGTATTGATCCTCGCAGACTGTATTTAAATTTCATATCTGGATTTGTAAGGGCCAGTCAAACTCTAGGAAAAGTGGCCCTCCCCAAATGGCTGCCACAAATTTGGAAGAACACATTTTTGTACAATGACTTGTTTTCACTGGTAAAATAAAACGTATTAATTCGAAGGGAGTGTCCACATACTTGTGGCCATCACAGTGATAAGCAACAGGCACACATGCAAAAACTGTGCTTAGCAAGGGCTGCAAATGGAAACATGGCCAACCTATAGCAGGTGTTGTCCGAGCAAGGGTTGTGCACGCGGACGATGACAAACACGTGCTGGAAGTGAGAGCGAATGTTCTGTGGAGTAAACGGGTGAGCTCCAGGCTCCTGGAATATAATAGTGACTATATCGTTTCCTATGTGCCTCTTCCTCAAGAGCTGTGAGAGAAATAAATGAGAGAAAACAAATACAAGTGAGTAATTCAATGCAATGAAAGCCAAGTACTGCTTGTGTTTACGCTATGCCATGCTGTTGCTACTGTAAGGTGTTTCCAAGTGGTTGCTAGTAAACCAAGTCAAAAAGTGTACATGTCTTTATGTTTTGGTTAATAGATATAGCTTACGTTTCTTCTTTAAAGGGCTACTCCACATATGCTCATTTTCCAGCTCCCCTAGAGTTAAACATTAGATTTTTACCGTTTTGGAATCCATTCAGCCGATCTCCAGGTCTGGCGCTACCACTTTTAGCATAGCTTAGCATAATCTATTGAATCTGATTGGACCATTAGCATCGTGCTAAAAAATAACCAAAGAGTTTCGATATTTTTCCTATTTAAAACTTGACTCTTCTGTAGTTACATCGTGTACTAATACAACAGAAAATTAAAAGTTGTGATTTTCTAGGCAGATATGGCTAGGAACTATACTCTCATTCTGGCGTAATAATCAAGGACTTTGCTACTGTAACATGGCTGCAGAAGGCGTAGTGACATTATTGAAAGTAACCAAGGGGACTATTTTCGGCTGCTGCGTAAAATCATTGCGCCTCCAGCAGCCATGTTGCGGCAGCAAAGTCTTTGATTATTACGCCAGAATGAGAGTATAGTTTCTAGCCATATCTGCCTAGAAAGTCAAAACTTTTAATTTTATGTCAGTCTTAGTAGTGATGCACCGATGTATCGGCCGCCGATATTTATCGGCCGATTTTTGATGAATTTGAAACCATCGGCATATCGGCAATAGCACGAGAAAAACAATCGGTATCGGCCTATTAATTAACTGCATAAAGAAATCCATTATATGTAAAAAAACCGAGTTAATGTTGTTAATAAAATAAATGCTGAACAGCAAAAACCACCTTTGAAGGTTGTCATGCTGTCTTATTATATTTGTTATAGCTTAATTTGTGTCTCTCTTATTATGTTGGTCAGTTGAATGTTAATTAGATCAAATCCATGTTCAGTAAAAATAATTTGATGCAGAAATAAACTAGCAAATAGACCAACTGTATAGTATTGTATACAAGTGTTTAATATTGGTATCGGTATCGGCCAGAAGTTGTCTGTTTAAATCGGTATCGGTATCGGCCCAAACAAATCCTATCGGTGCATCCCTAAGTCTTAGTACATAACGTAACTACAGAAGAGTCAAGTTTTAAATAGGAAAAATATTAAAACTCTTTGGTTACTTTTAGCGCGATGCTAATGGTCTAATCAGATTCAATGGATTGTGCTAAGCTATGCTAAAAGTGGTAGCGTCAGACCTGGAGATCAGCTGAATGGATTCCAAAATGGTAAAAATCTAATGTTTAACTCTAGGGGAGCTGGAAAATGAGCATATTTAAAAAAAAAGTGGAATGTCCCTTTAATGTAAGTCTTGTTTTATGGTGGCCACAAAAACAGATATGAGAAAGACTTAAAAAGGAGAAGCGCAGGAGAGAGGGAGGAAGATAGAAAAATTATAGACTGTTGAAGGACAATGGAAAAATAAACTGTTATAAATATATTCAGAGACACACAATGATTTTTCTGGTGAGAGACACAGGGGTGTTAAGTGGGCTGTTAGCTGCACCGCAGAAAGAATCTGTGAGACAGCCAGTAATAAAGCAATATAATGTACTTAAGTTGTAAAAAGATCTTAAGTCTAGGTTTGCATTTCCTGAGGGAAGTACCAGTGCTTGCAAAGCATCAAAAGAATAATGTTATTATGTGCCTTCTTGTGCAAACACCGAATCACAGAAATCCTGCCGTTGTCATGACACTCAATATGCATCATGACTTCTATTGCAAATGCAGAAAAATCAACACACCCTGTGTGAGAATTCGCATACTTCCCTTCAACACAGTATGCAAAAGGCAGTATGTCAAATGAGTAGGCTTGTCCTGACATTTTTCCTTCCCATCATGATGCAAATCAGTGTTGTAGTGTTGTGCAGAAAGACTGTGTGTAACAGAAGCAGACGTGTAAGCAAAGTTTAAATAATACTATGCTTTCTTTTGCGGCAAAGTACAGTACGTACTGAACTAAGCAGAAAATGCACTGGAAAATATCTCTTCATCAAGAAGATCTTTTACAGAAAGCCTTTTATAAAGCAATGTGAAACATTGGTACAAACTACTACAAAATAAATCTGCTTAGGGACTGGAGTTCTGTTGCATGTATCTTAAAAATTGTTTGGATGTAAATGCGAATAAACTTAAATTACAAATAAAAGTAGTGTACCATTCAATCTGTCTTAACTCTTATCTATAAAAAGTAAAGCAGTCACCCAATAATTACTTTACTTTCTGCATAAAGCCACAGCTATTATTAATCTTAAAATTATAAGTATCTATGCTGCCTACCCGTTCACACAAGTGTAAGCGCATACATTATATAATTCAAGTACACACAAAAGTAAAACCATGGAAACACTGAGCTTCATTGAATGTTAACAAGACTCCCCACTTATAAATAAATCCTGAGGGGGACACTCCTGTACCCTGAGATTATTTGAACCCTGACATCCTTTTGCTCCTTATCACTACAACACACTCCCATGAGTAGGTGTCTTTGTACAGTATGTGCCATTAAAAAGACAAGAGTATTATCTGACAGATGTACATTGCCCCCTGCAGGCTGTTTGAGAATGATGCAGATTCTGGTCCACCAAATAAAATAGTAAAGATTATTTTTGTCAACTTTGCTCATCCTATTAAAGGAACACGGCCACCTTTTGGGAATTTAGCTTATTCACCGTATCCCCCAGAGTTAGATAAGTCCATACATATATTTCTCATCTCCGTACGTGCTGTAACTCTGTCTGTGTAATTATAATGTAATAAATCCCTGAATCATCAAAATTTTGTCCTACATTATTTTCCACAAAAAATTCTTTAAACGCACGGTTATTTAACATTTCCAAGGTAAAACACTTTAACACACATGCATGTACATGAAAAACAAACAGTACCTGAAGGCAGACAATGCCAGAATACTGGAAATGAATGGTAATCAACAATATGGAAACACCGGCAGGGAACCACACCCTGCTCTGATTCATACATCAAAGTATATTTGAAAAAGCAGGAGAAAAAGAGGAACCTGACAAAAACAAACATGAAGAGAAAGGGCGAGACTGATCCCTTCAACCCAACACAACCAAAATAAAGATTCACGGAGTGGACATCAAGAGGCTGTGACCGCTCGTGTTCCACAAAAAAGCATCACATTTACAACTGCACATCATAAACTACTACTTTTCCAGATGTTTCATTGCAAACGGAGTCTGCCCAATGCACCCACCACAAACAGACTGGTGAATATGAGCAAAGCTTAGAAAATGAGGAGTATGTGAACAATGTGCACGGCATTCTAGGACTATTTGCAGGTGGGTGAAGAGGGGGTGGGATTTCTTAGGATAAGTTCGGTCATGCCTCTTAAGAGCAGGCTCTGTAAAGACTCTTTGATGTAATAACATGCATGGATGAATGCGTCTCTCACCTGTTGAGGATTATTGGGCATGTATGGAAGCATGGTGGACACGTGAAACATGATCTCGTAGTCTTGATAGGTGGTATATAGAGATTGTGTTCCAGTTGAGTCCGCTGTTAAACACACACACACACACACACACACACACACACACACACACACACACACACATTAACAGTTATGAAAACAGCAAGTAGTTAGCTTCATAAGTCTGCTGACAGATTGAAAACCAGTTTGTCTAAAAAATGTAAAGGCACATTATGATCAAAAAATTTGATTATATTAAAGATATTGTACTACGTTTTTTCTGTTTTGTTTACTAAGCTAATGTAAATTAGCCTGGTCAAATACATGCTGTCAGCAAAAGACAGAAATGCCAAATGCTAGAAATGTATGTTTATTTTTCCTTTCAAACTTCATTCAAATTAGTATGCTGTATTTAAAAGAAAAATAAATTTACATATTTTTTATTTCATTTTTTAATTAATTAATTACCAAAAAAGTATTCATAGACATTCAGACCCCACTCTACAATTTACTAACAAACAGATTATATCTTGAATTATTTATCAAGATGTTTCTTTGCAATTAAGGATATGGAGAGTGAATATACCAGCAGTTTTGTACTCAATTGAAGCTATAACTATTGCAGTCATTCATTCACTAACCTATGACCACAGGCATTTGTGAGTGCATCTGTGATGTGCCTTGTCAAAACGCTCACAAAGATGTTATCTTTGAAAGGTGCAGTTAAACATGCACACACTGAAAGTGGTGCAGAGGTTACACACTGTTCCCTTAAACAAATTGCGATTGCGCTCGCATAAGGTGGATTTTTAGGCAATTTGAAAAAGGAAACGGTTTATTACATTAGCAGGTCATCTGTTGCAAGTAAGTCACATAAGTATTTTATTATTTTAAATAGGGCTGTCACAAAGATTAAATAATCATCTCATCGCGATTGTTTGACCTCATCGTGATGATTTCAGATAACCGCAATGATTGCACATCTCTCTAAAAAACACAAGGGGAGCTGTAGTGCCTGTATTAACAAGACCGTATCAGAAGGCGCTCCTTAACTGACAGTGTAACGCGATACCTTGCAAAGCCATTCAATACAGTGAAAAAAACAGCATTAAAAGACATTCTGTAAAACTTTGATAAGCAGTATGAACTGCCAGGTAAAACATACATTTCCAAAACAACAATTCCAAATTTAGGGAAGTAAAGGATGCTATTCTTAAGGATATGTTTATTTTTTGCAGCCACTACAGACATGTTGTTCTGTACTAATATGACCTTGGTAGGATTGGCTACTATTTAAGGCCTGTTCTGGTATAGTCAGTTTATTCTGATTGCAAGTTATTTTTCAGACAGTTTATTGTGTTTATTTCTTATGAAGAATTTTCAGTTTGTGAAAAAAAATATTTATATATATTTACTGCCAGGTAAACATCCTTAATATTTAATTTAAAGAATTACAACGATGTGTGAAAATTATTTCATGAAAAAAAAAGAGAATTAAATGTCAAAGCCCTAAAACAGGCAATTAACCATCATAACTGTCACAATTTATTAGACAAGTAACCGATCGTCAGCCAAATTTCTTAATCGTGACAGCCCTCTTTGAAGATGACACGGTATATGTACTAAAACCTCCAGGAAACTCCTCAATACGAGTCTGCTCCCAAGTATAAGAGGCTTTCCTTGCCATTTATGTTTGGATAACACTCCTACATCTCTTTTGATTTATACATTTTATATTATTACCTTCAAGAAACACCTCTACGTTGCCGCTTCTAAGTATAAAGGCTATCTTTGGCATTAATGTTTGGATAATAATATGCTTACGTCTCCTTCAGTTAAAATTAATGCCTATTGTGGTCGATTTGATATTATTAAACACAATGTAGACCCAATGTTTGGAAAGATTTATCGCGAGAAGAAAAACTAAGTTTAAGTCGCATATCATCAAATAACGGAAACACCGTCCTCTTGCAATAGTCTTTTGTCGACCTTTAGAAAATAATGCTAAAGCTTTGCACAAATTTGCAATGGAAACGCAACTATAGATTTATCTCTACACTGTTTAAATATTTTTTTTCACTTAATTTTTTAAGTTTAATCAACTTAAAATTACAATTAATTTAAGCTTTCTTGAATAGTGGGGAGTAACTTCAAATATCTTTTTTTAGTAACTTCTTACTAGTCAAGAAAGTTGAACTGAATTGTAAATTAAAGTTGAATTTAAAAATTCAAGAGCACCAAGAAATCTTGAAAAGTGTACGTGCTATTCCTTTGGTAGTCGTGGGTGGTGAAAATGGGTGGTGAAGATGTGATTTATCCCTTTTTCTAGTTAACGCACAGTCTAAGAGAAAGAGAAATGCTCACTTTTGGTATCTAGCTGGGCAGCATATTTGTTAAATCCCTTCAGACACACAGTTTCTCCCAGCAGCTCCATGAAGGCAGTAAAGGCTGGTGTAGCTTCTTCATTGTTGTACATCTCCTCCTCAGTGCTCTGTCCTGCCCGACACAGCAGGATGCCCACTTTGTGTTTATGACAAAGCTGTAGATACAGACACAACCAAATCACACACACAAAATGTAAAACAAGTCATTACTGTTTTAGTTCACTTCTGTTCTCTATTTTTATATTTATAATCACAAATATCTGACTTTGATCAGATCCTTTACTTACCGCCTGCTCATCCAGTTTGAGAAGCTGCTCCGTGACCTTGGGCGTGTTGAGGGACAGTCGCAGACAGGACACGCTGAGCTCTGGAAGCACATACTCCAGAACTTCCTTCAGAGGCAAACCAGAAACCTTTCCATGCTTCGCCGTGGACAGAACCGCATCTTCCTGGATCGCTCCTCGCAACGTGACCAGCTGCAGTGGCCATGTGGAGAGAACATGAGTCATCATCAGCCATCATTATGTGACTAATCGAATATCTTGTGAACATGCGACAGACCATGAGAATGTCTGAAAAAGGCACACTGGTGCTGGTGACCAGAAGCGCCCACTGTGTGGCATCCTTTCTCCACTGATCCATCGCATGCAGGCAGCGTCTCTAAACTGCTGTTAACCTTTCACACGCTGCTGCTACTGCAGTCATCAGCTGCATGAATGTAAAACCCAACATTTGGAATTTGTGGATGTTTCAATGGCTTTTCTTATTGCCTGTCACATATCTTAAGATGTCATAAGACTGGTCACACGGCCAGTCACACATTGTCCGAAATAATGACCTTGTTTTAAGTGTGTAAATACTTAAGATTTTAGTGCCCTAGGCTGTTTAGTAAATTACAACAAGTCATAATACCATCTTATAATACTGAATGTGTGTGTGTGTGTGTGTGTGTGTGTGCGTGCGTGCGTGCGTGCGTGCGTGCGTGTGTGTGTGTGTGTACTAAAGACTCTGCATTGTTCAAAGAAAGAAAATCTCATGTGTCCAGTCCGTCATGTAATCTCACTAAAGCCAGCGGAACAGCAGTCATACCAATATAACATAGCACAATACTTCAGACACACATCCAGACTATTACAATGCAAAATGAACACAAGCGTCACAATCGAAACTTATTGCGCAAACCAAAAATTTACTTCTCTGAAAAATAATTTAATTTTACTTTCTAAATGGTCGACATATGGGTGGTTTCCCGGACAGGGTTTAGATTAATCCAGGAATAGACTTTAGTTATAATAGGACATTTAAGTAGTTTTTACAACAAACCTTAAAAAAAAACAATACTGGTGTGCATCTTGAGACAAAACAATGGCACTGATGTATGTTAAGATATGTCAGTACAAGATGTTTTTAAATTAAGGCAGCTCAAACATTCATTTTACAGGGTTCCCACACCTTAGTTAACTTCAAATTCAATGACCTTTCAAGGACTTTACAGGTCCAATACCCTCAAATTCAAAGACTAAATGTGGAGCACATTTCAAGTGAGAGCAAGGTTACATCGTGTTACCTTTTAAGATTCATTGTCACAGTTCCCTTTTAAGGGAACTCGCGCTGCGTCACTGCGGTGACAAATTTTTACCTCCAGGGGTAAAATAAAAGTTACTACACAGGGAATAATAGGATTTTTTCCCCAAAAAAACATCTTGCATAAAGTAGATTCAAGCACTTTCAATGACCTGTATCTATGTCTGTATATTTTCAAAAACTTCCCAGGGCCTTGAATTTTTCCCACAGATTCACAAACTTTCAAGTACTCGTGGGAACCCTGATTTTAGTCTGGGACTAACCAGATAAGCCCTGTCCTTTAAAACCAGCCAATAGAGTTCTGGAGAAAAATAGCTCAAATTTAAGAAAAGTTGCTAACAGAAAAGTTGAATTTGTTTACATGGCATCAAATGCTTTGTCCTTTAAAACATTAGAAATAAAATAATTAAAAGCGGATGTGTACTTTATGAATGTTAAGATAATTTCGTGAGCTACTTCTGTAAGCGGTTCTACATTTTTTTAAGATATGCAAATCAGAATACAGCAAATGTCTCTATAAAAGACACTTTATGGGTGCCAAACTCAAACACATGACATCTTTCTTCCTCCTAACATCTTTATAAAGGCGGGTTTAAAGCTGCATCTGAACTGCATAAAGAAACCAAGAACCCAAAATAAAATGGCTAATTCGATAAAAAAGGAACTGAAAAGAGAAGACAAAATTGAAAGCGACAAACATAGCAAAAATATTTTACACCGAAAAAAATTCTCGTGAAATAATGCATCACACACTTGACACAAATGCTACATTTTTAAGAAAACGCAGCCATCTGTGTTGATTCTCACGCAAGGCTGACAGAAAACAAGATGCTCTGAATCCCACAACAACAGGAGAGCTTAAAAGGCCTTGTGTGTTGTGTCTGACAATCCATTTGGGTAACACACACAGCAGAAAGTATGTGTGAATATATATACACAGATACTAAACAGAGGTAGATTTTCTCATTGGTGGCCACACACGTTGTATATATCGGCATTAAAACAGCAGACGAAATGCAAACACAATTATGCTGTATAACGTAGGTTGATAGGTAAAATCCACTATACAGTAAGCAAGTGACTTTTGTTAAACATCACATCTGAATTTGATTTATAAATAAAAAACAGAATGAAACCACTACAATGCCAAATTCTAAACTGCTCAATGGTGTTAAAACACAACCCACAAGCATTTTCAGGTTTATGCTTCACGTAACACTGGCTGAACTGAGCTGAACGGCAGCACAAGGTTGTCTGGGTCAGGTGCTAAAATTTGCAAAATGCTAAATGTCAAACCACAGGTCATGTTGTCTACTAGAGGAGTGTTTTATATCTGACACGAACTAAATTGTACTTCATTTAGTATGCACACATTTCTCATTCATACAGTACATACCTCACTGGTGCGGAAGATGATGCGGTACTGATACTGATCTTTCAAGTCTTTGGTATCGTCCAGTTTCTCTCTGCGGATGCTCAGAGCCACGGGCCCCAGCTTCTCATCAGTACCAAAGTAGTTCCAGTGCTCTGTATAGACAAAGATGAAAACAGTTAAAGAACACAAAAAGACAAATGAATACCATTCATGAAGAATACGAGACCACAGGAAATCATTAAAGGACACTCCCCAAGAGTTAAACACTTGATTTTTACCGTTTTGGATCTATTCAGCTGATCTCCGGGTCTGGCGCTAGCACTATTAGCATAGCTTAGCATAATCCATTGAATCTGATTAGACCATTAGCATTGCGCTAAAAAATATATAGTTTTATAGTTTATATAGTTTTCCTATTTAAATCTTGACTTTTCTGTAGTTACATCGTGTACTAATACCGACAGAAATTTAAAAGTTGTGATTTTCTAGGCAGATATGGCTAGGAACTATACTCTCATTCTGGCGTAATAATCAAGGACTTTGCTACTGTAACATGGCTGCAGCAGGCGTAGTGATATTACGCACTGCCCGAAAATAGTCCCCTGCCATTGAAAGTTACTAAGGGGAACATTTTCGGCTGCTGCGTAATATTATTGTGCCTCCTGCAGCCATATTACAGCGGCAAAGTCCTTGATTATTACGCCAGAATGATAGTATAGTCCCTAGCCATATCTGCCTAGACAATCACAACTTTTAATTTTCTCTCGGTCTTGGTACACAGTGTAACTACAGAAGAGTCAAGTTTTAAATAAGAAAAATATTTTTAGCATGATGCTAATGGTGTAATCAGATTCAATGGATTATGCTAAGCTATGTTAAAAGTGGTCAGCTGAATGGATTCCAAAAAGGTACAAATCAAATGTTTAACTCTAGAGGAGCTGGTAAATTAGGATATTTTGAAAAAAAGTGGAGTGTCCCTTTAATGAGGTGAAAACAATAGAGAGAAGAGTAACTTAATATGAAGGATAAGAGATTGAAAAATGACACAGTGGGAAGACTTGGTGCTTAAAGTAGGTCACAGTGGGATAAAGGACATTACTCAATGCCCGGTTAGCTCTGGGACTTCCTGTAGGTACTGTAAGTATTCAAATCCAACACAACACCAAGAAGAAAAAAACATGATCCGAGAATGAAGGAAGTCACTGTCCTTCAAGGTTTATGTGTGTGTGTGTGTGTTCAGCTGGAACTCCAATTCATTGTCACGCACATTGTATCAAAGGGTTAACTTTATCAAACAAGGTGTTGCTACACTGGAAAATGAAGCGACACATATTAATTGCTGATAAGAAGTACTTGGCGCCACAGGGAAAAATACCTTGGCTGCTTATGACAAATTCTTAGTCATTAAGTTAAACATTTAACACCCAAATGTAAAATATAGACCACCATGAAAAATTCTTAAGAATGCATAGATCAAAAGGTGAAGGTTTTTATTTGCTTAATGTTAAACTATTTTTCAAGCTTAGTAGTCTGCCTCAACCAAGAATAAGACTGGAACACCATGGGACTATTTGTTTTCTGACCAAAGAAAGAATGTGCTGGGAATTAGCTTTAAACTGTCAACATTTTTAGGGATGCACCGAATGTTCTGCAACCGAAAGTACTCGGCCAAAAACAACAATAAAGCATGTTCTGTGTATAATAATTGTAACCAAACAATAACATTTTTGATGGTGTGATCAAAGGCGTGCACGCTTTATAAATGAATCAAACATGTCTACAGTATGGAAGCATTTAAAATGTCTGAGAAAGATGCATATTTTTCTATTTTTAGCTGAATAGTTTTGGTTTCCATACATTCGGTGCATCCCTAATTATTTTTGCCTTTTCTGATGTTTGTCTGACATACACACTTCACCTTTAACAATATCTGGGTTCTGGCAAACACAAAAAAATTGCCAAAAGCACATCTCTAGATGAGATTATTTCTGAAATGTTAACCTTTATCTGGCCAACTCTTCTCATAACAAACATAGACACGTAATTAGTAGCATTAAGATATGGTTGCATCTGCAAAGATTTATCTAAGTGGCTATGGGGCGACAAGTACGCTATTTATAGGCATTGTGGTTTTTTATAACACTGACATTTTGGAAAGCAAGACCTTTGGTGGGATTAACATTTGGGAGACAGATGTAGTGAGATGTGTGCTGGAAGCATAGCTTCACTCCCGGTTTGTGTTCCTATTGATTAACAGTGTAAGACTGTGTGTGAATGGTAAATGAAGGAAAATCTATTGAATTTTGAGAGGTAGTGAGACAGTCAGTTCAAAACCACATACAGCTGAAAGTACATTAAATGTCCTACCTTTTCCAAAGAAGTGCTCTTGGTAGTATCTAGCCCCCAGGTCAACGTGCTCGATGCAGTGCTGCTGCAGTCTTTCTAACCTGGTGGCCTGATCTTCTGGCAGCGCCTCCAGTTTGGACACACTGGCATTGCTGCAGCGTGGACGCAGCCTGGCCTCTACCACGCCAGTCTCTCCACGCTCCGCCCACGAGCTCAGAAAGCTGACATTGCGCTCCCTAAAGCTTCCAGTCTCGTTGAGGAAGTGCGGGCAGCTCAGCAACAACTGGTGCTGAGAATTGGGGTTAACGTTGGCTGAACCGCCCTGTTCTGAGTGTTCCAGGTCTAGAGTTGATCCCTCCGAGAGGTCCTTGACACTGAGGTCATCAGTGCTGGAAAAGCTGGGCTCTACGCCCCCTAGAGCAAGAGCTCTGGAAACTGCCAAAGAAACAGCGGCAGAGGAAGCAGCGGATGATGCGGCCGAGGCTCCGGTGGCCGTGTTTCTCCGCTGGGCGGCGTAGCTCCGGGAAGCCGCTGCCTCGTGCAAGTCAAAAAGAATGCTCTGAGCGTCATAGTGGGCAAAACTTCGCACACAAAGCCAGGGTTTGGAAGACAATGTTTCTGGGGCTCGTGTATCATCTGTATCACCCCGCGGGGTTTCTGTTTCAACTCTGCTGGAGTTGCGGAGTTTGCGGAATAGGGAGGCGGTGCCAAGAGATGACTCTGTGCCTCCGCTTTTTTTGCGTACGCGATTCTCAGGGCGGTCATCAGGACGAGGAGTCGTCGAGAAGGCATGTCTGTCCAAAGAAACTGGCACACCAAGTAGCTCTCCAAACTTTTCGGGGGCTGTACTGCGCTGGTCCGGTCGTTCCTGTTGAAACTGGCTGAGCATATCAAAGAAGCTTTGTTCAGACACCGCCTGCACGTTGATGGAAGAGGTACTCCCATATTCCCGGAATAATCGTCCTTCGATTTCTGCTTCATCTTGTTCACTCAGTGTAATCTCGCTGCTGGAACGCAGTCGTAACGGGGTGAATGAATGGAACTCACCGTCCCTTGTGGCTCGCTGGGGGAACCTTATATCGCCCCCATGTGCAAAGCCATCCTCATTGCCGAGGTCTTCATGATGACCGCTCTGGTGGCCGTTCTCAAGCAGTGATTCTCGGGACAGTGCCCTGCGTGGAGGCCACTCTGCAATCCGAGCTCGAACCCCCATTTTGGGCACTGAGATACGTGGTGGGGGTTGGTCACCCATGGAAGAGTGACCATTATGGAGGGGTAGACGGAGGTGGGGAGGAGGAAGGGGTTGGGAGAGAGGGGTGGCACACACCCCTGTATCTCTGTACATGCTCATGGAGCCCAGTGTAGTCTCAGGACCAAAGAGGGCAGCAGGGGTTGCGCTGGAGAGAGCATCCTGGATAGAGATCGATGCTGTTTAGTAAGAGGGAGGAGGGATGGACAAGCTCCAGACTGCTGTTGCTTCCTTTTTATCCCACGGTCATTTCCTTGGTGAGAAAGGACACACCCTCTCTGATTCTCTGGACCAATCACAGCAAAGTTTAAAGGCCACTCAAATCACAGACCTGCAAAAAGACAAAAAAAGAAGAAATTGTTACTTCATTATGACACCGCAAAACTACTGATACTTCTTTCTCTTTACATACAGCATAACATTAGAAGCTTTATGCTGGCCACATTGATAAGATTTATATGATATGCACTTGGAAAGATTTGTTATATTGCGCCCTGCCAATTTTTTATTAATATACCCCTTACTCTATTTCAGATCTATTCTCCCAATTTATTGCAGAGAAAAGCTGCGTAAAAGTGAAAATGAAGGCTGAAATACAAAGACCATAAAAACTAGGCTGGGGAACTGAGGTGAAAAGATTTCAGATGTGGATTTCTTTTCTCATTTCAGGCCAATCTCTGTATCTTTCGTGGCACTTATTCTGTAATAAAGTCACACATTCCTCTCTGCAAAGCAGCAAGAACTTGTATCTCAGTTTTACTGACAGAACATTAGCAGCATATATGCATAAAAGAGCTGCATTGATAACAATATCAAGGTGAATAATCAACAATTACAATTTTTGTTAATCATACAGCCCTATTTAAACCTCCTGACTATCCAGACACACAGAGCTTAAAAGGAAATAAAAAAGGGCCGGTTAACAGTTACTCTAGCCGACAGGTGCAATGCTTAGGCTCCGCCCACAGATTACCACACCCACTGCTACACTGGCATGCCATAGCGTTAATCAAACATTGGAGTGCAGGTGAGGTATGAAAATGTGCTGACAAATTTATGAAAACCATCCAACTGGTCACATGACAGATGTAACAGATGGGACCTCCATGTTGTTGGGTCATTAGAGCAAAGCATCCAATCACCTGAGAGACTTAGTAAGAATGACCCACATTCAATTGCATACAAAAAGATTACATAACAAGGGCTCTGTGCTAGATTACTAACAACATTTGCTGAGTGTTTGTTTATTATCAGGTGAACTGTTTTACAGGATTAGCCGAGAAGGGCAAAGTATAGGACTGAAATTCAGTCTAGACTGTAAATGAGCCTTTAAAACTTCAAGATGGAAATTCCCTCAAGTCTCAGCATCTCTACATTTCTTCGTCCTGTGAACAAAAGACAAAGCGAATTTGACAGGAAGCCAAAGGACAAGACAAACACAAAAAGACAGGATATACGGCAGAGGTAGAGGCGGAGCAAACAGAGGAGACTGAAGAAAGGAAATCTAACAGGAATCCAAGGAGGAAAGCAAAAGGGAATTTAAATTTGCATTATTATGAACGTCAGATTGAATCAGTCTGCAAGCATTGTGCAGCTTCACACTACTTATATTTCTCTCTCTCGCTTTTGTGTACATCATCCATTTACATATTTAATTAAGCATTTATAAGTTGTCTCTATGACTATGATAAGGAGGCTGTGTTACTGTTTAAAACACATCTGTCACTCATTTCAACAACAAAGCTTATTTTAATGGCATTGTTCAGTAAGCGCGGCACCAGCCTAAGAAAGAAACCTCACCCCCCCCAAAACTCTCCCTTAAGATAAACGCCACCTACAATATTTTTCTTATACTGTATGTCACAGCTCTGAGGTGAGATTTAGGCTAATTTTTTCCCTGATGATTAATATTTTACTCTTAATTTTTAGTGCGTCCCTAAGCTTACGTCACGATACTGCTCCTGTATAGCTCAATGAAGGAGCATTGCATAATTGGTTCGAACCAATGACAGACTTCCACATGTATGCCACACAAACAGCGCTTACTATAGAAAAACATAGAAGAACTTAAATAATTCCAGTAAAGTAAAATTTTCCAAGACGTTAAATAGAAGAGAATGATAGCATGCATTACTTTTTGAACTATTTTTGTGACACAGATCATAAGCTACACCCATGTAATTCTGGACTAAATTTAAAACAGATCTCTTTCTATGTCCACAAAGGCAATGTCAAAAACACACAAATGTTCCAACTCATCCGATATTACACTGAACAGCTTCACAACTAAATACAAAATAATGTCATGGTGTTTTCAAATCACTATTCATCTAAAAAACAATGTTTTATTCATAAAATAGATCTAGAGGACACAACTTCAAAAAAACTGAACAAAACACTGAGTCTTTCATTGCAAACTGTGCATGCAGTTATTCATAGTGTTTGCTTTCAGCTATGTCACTGGCAACAGTCATTGAGTTCAGATGCACTGTGTAGCACAGACATAGAGCTGCACTGAAGGTGCCTTTTTGTTTTAGTGATTAAACAAGCACTTCGAGGCGGGTCTGTGAAAAAGCTTCACCCCCAACTCCAAACTGCAACACTCGGCCAACCAAGGCCAAGTTCACTGCAGCAGCCTAAAAACAAAAGAACCTCCCTCGAAAATCGCAAGTTTGTAAATCTGCAAATTACTGTTTGTTTCTGAGGGAAAAGAATCATGTGTGAGTACACAGATGCTTTATAAACTTACACACTCACTGGGAATCCTGCCTACACCCAGTGCCAGATCTCAATGACTTCAAACTGTTTTTAATTGCTCACATAGTAATTAGCTCAGATTCTGCTAGTTCATACTGAGACCACACAAACATAAAACAGGGCTCCAAATATTATGTGATATTTTTATTGCTTATTTAGTAAATATGTATCTATGGATTTTTATGTCTTTTTGTCCTTTATCATTTAAGTACTTCTTTCCTCAGAACAAATAATTGTCAAAATCAACATCTTTAGCCAGGGACCTCTGGTTGAGTTGACAAGTAATGACCAGGCCCAAACGCTTGACCATGTTTGTGACAAGTAACCGTCATTGATAACAAGTAAACATACATAGTCTATCCCGCGCGTTTGTGAGCCATCTTTAACAAGTACATTAACCCTGTGCGTGCTGTTTGCTTTGACCATTTTTGATGATAGAGAGCACATTTGATATTTGAGATAAAATAAAACTTAACACTAAGTTAAGCAGATCTAACTTGACTGTGTCGTATATGACGCGTGACAGTCAGCACATGATAATTTCAAATCCGTTTGAAAGACAAATGCTCTGGTTATGTCTAATAAAAAGTTTACATTGCATTGTAAAAATTATGAAATCATTTGAGGTGCTAAATTCATAATGAGAACGTATTAACACAAGCTTTTTATTCTGCTTTAATATTTAACACTAATGTAATGTAATATACAAACTAATTCTATCTGGTTCATGTTGGTCCAGTTTTATTCAGAGGACTCATTGGTTTGGTGTATTCATTTTAACTGTAAACCTTTAAAACGTAATATTTTAGATGCAATATTGTAATATTTACAGCTTAAATTCCCTAACATTTTTTTAAAACATTTAAAATCATTCCACAGATTTTTCCCCAAAAATTCCCCAGAGAAAGCAAAAAACGTCTACGCCTGGTAATGACCCAAGTATATTTCGGTGCCATGAACAGTCCCATGACCATCCCTGCATTTGTCTCAGTGTTGCCTACAACCTCATCCTCACATGAGACAGATACAAAGGTTGGTGAGCCCTTGGGCTTTTAATCACACTCCCTTGTCCTCTCACAATACACGACTGCATCCTACAGACAATGACTCAGCATATAGCCATCAAAAACTGTTAGGACAGGATCTGTCAATCAGAGTAGAGCTTGCTTCATCCATTGATTTCATGTCACTTTGCTTTCAGGGTGTCAGACATGGTAGAAGTTGTCGCAGATGTTTAAAATGGAAAGAATAGGAAAAAAAATAATGAAAGTGTGTTTTATCTGCCCTATAGGGTTTACGTCACTGGGCGTGAAGGACAGAGGGAAGCTTGTGATGCAGAGAGAGTTTTAAATTCACCTTGGCTTCATGTGTGCTGAATCTGATCATAATCCTTTAAATAAGTGAGATAAGCTGCAAAGTTCAAAGGTGCAAAAAATCCATTGTGAGAGTGAAAGATGATCGATAAACCAGGAAAACACATGCAAGTGGGTGTGTAAGCACAATGTGGGAGTTAGCCCACACGTTCATATCCTACATGAAATCACCTTATACTCCAATGTGTAAAGTTATTGATGTGATTTAGTGGTGGTGCTTTAAACAGAATAAATAATGAGACGCTTGCACGTGAAGGAGGCCAAGTGTTTACCAGGAAATGCCCATGTGTGCCATCTGGCTGGCATGAGATCAAAAAATACACAGGTGTTCAGGACTGTAATTGTAAAATGACCAACATTATGTCATGTAATCTGAATAAGCACATGACCAAAAATAAATATTAACAGGGTGATGAATATCTCAACCATACCTGATGATGCGAGAATGTAATACATCTGACCCATTTATTTAACGCACACATGACCTTGTAAACCATGTAAACACCTGAGAGCTGTTTATCAAGATAACATGGAGACATTTACAAGTCGGACAAGTTGGATGGATTTGTCATACCTTTCCATTCTAGTCTGGAAAGACACAGATGATAAAAGCAGACATATATGAAGAATTGAATTCCGCTCAAGGGCAACAAAACCAGAAACACCAGCTTGTCCTGAGGGCTCCTAAACACAAAAGCATGAACACATGAGCTTGCTTTGTTCGGGTTGCTGGTAGACGAGCCTTTAACACACCATACAACCACACAACTAGGCAAAAGAAAAACAGGTCGGCCCACACACACAGACATACAATCAAGTGATGTATCGAAACCAACAGATGAAGCTGCGTGCCGAGCGTTGTTGTGTGTGCACGTGTTTATCTCACCGCTCATCTCCTCAAACATACCTCTCTTACACCACCAACAAATATCCTTTATTGTGAAACTGATTCTGAATGAAATCGTTTCGCATTGGCAGTTACCGTAAACCTAGTGCATTGCTGGCATTTTTTAGAATCATAAACCGAATGTTCAAATTTAGCAGTCAAAAAGACTAAAAAGTACTGTTGAAGTAGCTGATAAAGCCACATACCTTTTCAACCCTGTATGACTTTCTGTGTGAAACACAAAAGATGATACTTTGTCTCTCCATACGATGGAAGTCAATAGTGTCTAAATAGGACTAAGTAATGACAAAAATGATATTTTTATACCTTTAAGACAATGCTATTTAAAATAACGCATCGAAAAAACACAGTCTGTTTAATACCCGAGTCTACACGAATGCATTATTGAGGAAATACAGTAACACTTCTGCTCAAATGAAAGCGTGACTTTGTGGGCGGAGCCAAGTAATCAGAAGACTGAGTAATCCATCAGATAGACCACTTTAAGACATTTGCATACTTACTTCCTGCTGCTATAGAAACCACAGCTCACCAGAGCATCAGTCCTTCAGCTGTTAGCAAGCTATTATTACGTGTGAGTCCATGTTACGAAGCATTTTTGAGAATCACACAATAGTGAGCTTTATATTATGAATTACGTGTTTGCATCCCACATATGTGAAATAACAGTTAATGAAGTGTGTGTGTGTGTGTGTGTGTGTGTGTGTGTGTGTGTGTGTCAGTGCCAACCCTCAGGCCTCTACCCACTGTCTCCTTAAACAATAGAGTCATAGCAAAGTTGATGGGTACGAGCTGACAGCTGCTGATTTAGCCCTCATACTGCTAATACAGCTCAGACTTCACACACACACAAATACAGAACTGGAATGCCTTCTCATAGTATAAGACATCAAAGGAAGATTAAGCCTGATTCATAGCTACTCATGAATTTTGGGTTATCTTTCACACGCAGACGGCACTTGCACAGCAGGTTGGTCGACAACAATCGAATAAGTAAACAAGATTGCGATTGCGGCTGCTGTGATTAACTGATCATGAAACGTGTCTATTATTGCATTCCATTAAGGATTTTTCCAGCATGGTAACAAATACATTTAGGTTTAAATGGGTCTATAACCATTACTTATTACCAAAGGAGGAGTTTTAAACAAACTGATCCACCAATATGTCTTATGCCCTGGGTATAGTCTGTTTTTATGCATATGCGAGTTTATGTCGAACACACAGCCTTGCAAAGCATAGATCAGGGGTGTCAAACTCATTTTCATCCTGGGACACATCATCATTGCGGTTGTTTTCAAAGGGCCGGTTGTATTTGTAAGACTATATGAATGTATTAACTCTTTTATTACTGTACACTGCATAATTTCCTCTGCATTTGATTACTATTGGTTTTGTTAATAACTCAATTAATACCTAGCTTTGAAAGTAGAAGCCCATGCAAATAATGACAAAGTGTATAGTGTACAACTATTCTACAGATTATTAAAAAAAATTAATGTAGTAACAAAAACACATGTTGTATGTGAAATTTTTCAGTTATCCTTCATTGTGCAGGTAGTAAAATGAGAGGCATTTTCAGATACTATTAATGAAAGTTTACAATCTCCACCATATATATACACACACACATGTCGGAAAACCTTTCCTCGATGTATAGGATTTGGCCTTACAAGCTTTAACCAATCTGTATCTGTTTTGATAAACGTGCGAGAGAGAGAGAGAGGGAGGGAAAGAAAGAAAGAGCAGATATTGTTAACTAAGCAGTTGGGCAGTTAACTGACCATTACATTCTCAAGCCATACGCATATTATAACAATTTACTATTTACTAAGAATAATAATCAACTTTATATAATTGTTAATTTTCTGAAACAAGACACGGCCACTCAAGTAGAGTACGCGGCACTGCTGGTTCTCTCTCCTGCAAGCATTAACACTAAAATTACATTAAATTATCAAAAAAGACTTTGGTGGGACAAAAATTAGTTTTGGTGGCTGCTAAAAAAAATCTATGGAGGAAAAAATAAAACTTAAAAAATAACAATAAAATCATTTGTAAGCTCTCGGGCCACATACTTAACATAATCTGTAAGCTCTCACGGGACAGATCAACTGAGGGGGCGGACGGATTTGGCCCACGAGCCTTAAGTTTGACACCACTGGCATAGATAATTTGAATCATACATGTGGGCTGACGTTGGACGCATACGCATTGCAAAAAATTGCATTACCTCTCGTAGCCTACATACTACATACTGCTGAACACGCACCCACGACCTACGCTTTTAATGTATGCAACGTTTAAAATCTGGCAATCTGATGCCGAAAAATGCGTTACACGCACTTTACTGAAACCGAGCAATGTGACAATACTAAAACACTCGTGTATGTGTAAAAAATGTATTATACTTCAGCTTTTATTCTTCCGTAACCACTGAGCTAAGTTACGTGAAACTGTACACTTGCAATTACAGCTTTATTGATATGCAATGTGAATGTTTTAGTTGTCACATTGCTCGGTTTCAGTGTATAATTCATTTAAAATTTGATTAACAGTTTTGTTTTTCATGCTGCTGAGAGGGCTAATGTGAAGCTAGCCTTGATTTACAGATGAAAAATGGCAATAAATTCAATTAGGAATGGTAACTTCTCAGCCAGTTGTGGGTGTGCAGCCTGAGCCTACATAAAGAAACACAAGTATAATAACGTAAATTTAGAAATTAATGCATTGTAATTATTAACTTAACATATTAGATATATTATATTTATGAAACATGCCTGCGGTGTGGACGTATTTCAGTATCCCTGTCTCAATTTGTTAGCTCGCCAGGTCGTGAATCAGTATATCGTGTATGCAGGTTCGGGTACTGATAAGGACTCTAGCTCAATTGACATTGGGACACAGTTCACTTATTATCCTGTGACGTTGGTGCTCATTCACAGCTGTTACTCATCAACAACCGGGAAAACCAACTTCCCTCTGACTTAATTTTTAAACAGTACATTGAGAAAAAAGCTGTAATTATTATCTTACATATCGGTGCATAAAGGGGATTTTAGTAAAGTAAGTACACAGTCATAGCCATAAATGCAATGGTATGGTACTCTCACTCTTTGGGTGTTTCGGTTTTCAGACTTGGAGGCTGTTTACACTTGGCATTAACATGCGTTTTCATCGATCGAATCACAAGTGGACAACGTTAATGCCAGGTGTAAACAGTGTTCAAAAAGTTTTGAGCTCGTCCACTTTCGACCACTTTCAACCACATCCAGAGGTAGTCGAAACCACTTTCGATCGGATCGCTTTGGAGTTGCGGAACGCATATGTGGTTGAATGCGTTCGAACAGCCACACGCGACCGCCTTCTCTCCGCCCATTTATCTAATCTGAGGTATTAAACACAAGTTTTACGTCTTTTTTTTACTTCTGGCATGAACATACGGTGAACAGCGCTATTTTTAGCCTTTCATTGATACAACTAAAGCGGCTGATCTCCGTAATTTCGTTTTGAAAGCGTGTGAAAGTTGCGCGATCCTATTTCATCAATTGCGCTGAAAATTCAGAGAAAGCTCTTACATACAAACGTACAAAACTCTGTGCATCATGTTTACTTGCTAAACAAGCAGTGGACTCCGACATAATATTAGTTTGCCATATAAACTCATAATTACTCCTGCTCGCGTTTGAATGACAGCATTCGCCCACCGTCTCAACAGAACGCCCTTTCACAGTATTCAGGACAGAAGCGGTCAAAAGTGGACGAAAGAGACAGATTTAAATACCAGGTGTAAACATAATGTGTCTCTCTCGTCCACTTGTGATCCGATCGATGAAAACACATCTTAATACCAAGTGTAAACAGCCCCTTGGTTTCCTCTTTTTTGGTTTTCGGTCAAGAATTTTCATTTCGGTGCATTCCTAGCATATACTTTAGATGGCTCTAACACACAAGCTTTCCTAGAGGAACGAGAGGAGATACGCTCTCCACACAAACATTTCCTGCGGCGGGAGAAATTATGGCCTGACAGACTCTCGCCCATCAATACTGATCAATTCAGCTCTAGTTCCTTCCTGTCACCACATAGGCCAATTGTTTATGTAGAGGTATAATGTATGCTTTGGTAACGTGCACGTGAGACAATCAATATTATCTGGCAGCGGTCCATATTAGTATTGTAATGCGAGCTCTGCAAGATCCACACACATAGGTTTGGGTCACGGTGCACGTTTGACACTCCCGGCTCTGTCGGTGAGAATTTACAGCTTTGACTGCCACTACTGCAAATCACATTACAGCCCAGAGCTGCTTCACCATGACAACACATTACAGCATGCTCCACTTCATCCAATTAGGCCTGCCAAGGCTCAAAATACAGCACACCCGGGCAGTGGGCAGAAAAAGGGTATTTTGGGTTACGCACATATCCATCATTTTGTGAATAGGCTTGAAGTAGCAATATGCATGCCTGTCTGCTGTGTGTTTTTGAGTCACCTATTGTGAGAGTGAGTGAGTGTTTGTGTGTGTTCGTCTCTGCATGCTTTACGGTCAGCGCCTTCATCATTCAGTGTTTCGAGAAGTCACTTCTTGACATCAAGGTCAATAAGAATGAGGTCACGATAACATGCGACTGAAAACGATGACAAAATTAGGATCTGCTGTAGCTGTGAAACAATAAATAAGTCATAATGACACATAGGGGGCAACTATGCTCACAAGACAAAGGTCACAAGCTAAAAAGCCAGTGAATACAACCAAACTGAGCTGTGCTTACCCATGCGAAAATTCTTGGGTGCTCTGGGTGTGTTTTGCCTGGTTGTTAGCGTGTCGCCAAGATGTTCTGATGCCACAGTCACACCAGACTTTTCATTCCACTGTTTTCCATTCAAACACATACAATTTTAAATTTCGGCATGTTCCAAAGTTCAAGTTTGGTGAACTCTGACCTGCCAATTTAAACCAACAGATGATCGATATGTCACTAAAAAGGGAACTATAAAAAAGCAGTATCGCACAAATCTATTTTGTACAACAATAATAAAAGTCATGAATATAGCCCTGAATATAGTCCGTTTCTAATGTGTACGGGAACGGCCGAATGCACAGCCTTGCAAAATTATTATTTGACTCATACGTGTAGGCAGACATTCAACTAGGGATGCTCATATCAGTTAATTTTCCCGACCGACAACCGTAGCTTCTAAACCGAACATTAACCGTTAACTTATAAGATTTTAATATGAAATTGTCATTGAGTAAAAATACAGTTGACGGTTGTCTGTGAACTAGTAAAAACAAAACATTTAATTTGAACATGCAAACAGCAGCGACAGATCAACAACAGAACCAGGATTCATACATTATGAGATATTCACGCAACATTACCTTATTAAAAAGCACGCGATCGGTCCAGAGGATTAATATCCAAAGGGCAGATTGTCTCCATTTCATCTACCACAGTGGAGCAGGACGCTTTTCAGAAAGTTTTGGTTTTGCGTCGTCTTTCTCCGTTTGTGCAAAAAGAGAGATGTTCATGGTCAGGGTCAGAGGCCATCAGGGAATGTCTGTCCGGATGTGCGCGAGACAGACCGCGTCATCTTGCGCAGACACGCGCGCGTCTCCGTTCAGCTTCCAAACACGCATACAAATGATTTCTCATACAAATGATTACTTTATCAGACCGTCAGGGCAGCAATCATATGTGTCATTTACAGGACATTCACAAATTAAAGATAGAAAATGTCTGTCGGCTCATGACGACACGCACCATGGACAGTATTAACAATTTTTTTTTATTTTAACTGATAATGTTAATCGGTCATAAATTCTTACCTTCGGTTAACGGTTAAACGGTCAATGTGAACATCCCTACATTCAACGCATGGGCATTGCGACAAGATACAACCCATCTCCTGGGCTACATAATACATTCTCCTGTTCTGGTATATAGACCTACATGTAAAATGTACGCAGGGTTTCAAAAATCTGATTACGAAAATTAGCATAACGCGCACTGTATGCGAACCCTTGCATACATGCAAAAAAAATGGGCCGTACTTTGGCTTTAACGGTGCAAGCATGTTGGAATCCATGATGTTTGAATAAAAACTTTAGCGTGCAATGTCATATCTGGTTCCTGACCTTATACGCAAGGGAATTTCACATGCTAAAAGTCTAGTTTGACTGATGTTTGGCAGTTAGTTAAACTAAACAGATCGTATAGAATCTCTGAAGAGATTAAAAGTTTGAAACAGGAGTTGTGACATCCCATCACATTTACAGCGATGAACAGTACATTATTCAGTCGCATGAATGTTGCAGAAATATTTGTCAGCCCGGCTATTTCGGTTTCTGTGATTTCTTGGTAAGCGAGCTAGTTAGTTACTAAAACACAAGGCAGCATCGGCCTCCCAGTGAAATCTGCATGATGTAACATCTCAGCATTTGTTCTGCTTTGACATTGCAAAAGCTAAAAAAAATTCACCATAGTTCCTCTTACTCCTGCACGACTTTGTCTTCTGTCAGACACTTTAAGAAGTTAAAAGCTCTCTGGGAAGCTCTAAAGGCCAACATCCTGCTTTTTTTCAAATTCAGTATGTTGACAGCTGAGAATTGCAACGAGTGTGAATACATGGACTAACAACATCCTGACATTAAGACAGATGGCACCGTGACAGATCAGAGCAGAAACATCACTGGCACACAGTCCGAGACTGAGGGATGCATGTGGTACTGAAGACACAGCAGTATCTTATTGTGAGCGATGGCTCTTCCAAATGTGAAGTCACTGAGATGTGCTGATAACATTTTAAAGACTCTGTGGGGACCTTGCAAAGAGCTTAAGGGAATACACTTCCCTCCATGTAATTTTGAAGACATAAACCATCAAATGCTGAGAGGAAAGTCAGCAATAAATATTTTATCTGTCAATATCTAATAGAAGTAAGTATACCTGCTTTCTCTTCTCCAATATGCTAATAACAAACACTGTTACCAGAACATAACGTGGGCAAAAAATCCTATGCCTGCCTTGTGTATGTGTACTAGAGGCGTTAGGGGTGATTACATGTCTATGTTGGTGTGGGTTCAGTGGTGCTGCTGTGGGAGGAAAAGGATGATAACAGATCTTCAGGATAAAAGATTACATCTTGAGGAAACATTTAGGTGTCTTTGATTTTGTTTATAAACTTATATGGCAAGCATGTCAGAGCAAGCATTAGTGAGATAATTTCAACCTACTGTACATGGACTTTTTTAACGATGAGAAACAAACTGTAGAATTTATAAATGAAAAGCACGTAAAGATGTGCAAACAGCAATGTTTTGATCCCACCCCCTACTAGTAGGGGTGCAACGGGTCACAAAACTCACGGTTCGGATCACATTACGGATTTTGAGGCACGGATCGGATCATTTTTCGGATCAGCAAAAAAAAGTATGGGAAAATTCTAATAACAAATCAAGAAATTACAAACATTTATAAAAAGAACAAGGTTGCACATTAAGTAAGGTCTAAAATCATTAGTTACAGAAATCAAATGAATAATAACACTGCATTTATTGTATTAATTAAATGTAATTATTATTTTTTTAAAGCTTCAGAAGTGATTTTCTCTTTGTCTTGGGTTGTTTGATTAACATTAATGACACAGACTTAAGTAGGTCAATTGAGCTTACTGTCTCTTTAAGACCAAATGTGCACAGACTGCATCTCTCTGTTTGTGCACTACCGAGTCCCCTTAAACGAGCGCACAGACACAGACAAAGGGTGAATTACAGACGGCGCAGCATTACAGTCGTCCCACATAAAAACGTTACGTTGTTTTTCATTGCTCTATTAGCCAAATGTATTTTAATACACTACAGTATGAGAGAGAGTAGCGCAACTCTCTGAAATTTAAACATCAAGAGTTCTGATCTTTGAAGGATGATTACGTCTGACTCGAGCTGGACCGGACGCATTTAACCGCACGCGTGCGTTTGTGCGTAAAGTAAACTGATCACTTTAGCGCCGTTTTGCAGTTAAACTGTTTAAAATCACTTGAATGTTAACATTTGCAAACCTTTATAACACTTACAAATTATAAACTTTCCCTATTTAAATTTGCGTATTAATCCGCGAATTACATGCGAGCCGAACCGTGGGTCGTGATCCGTACGGATCACGGATCAACTGCGATCCGTTGCACCACTACCTACTAGGGCTGTCACTTTTTATTCGATATTCGAATATGCATTCGAACATGACGTGAAATATCCGTATTCGACCTTTAAATAAACCATCCGGTTTTTTTGTATGCCATATCAGGGCTCCAGACTAACTTTTTTCACTAGGAGCACAGTGGTCCCCGACTAAAAATGTTAGGGGCGCAACCAGAAAATTTAGGGGCACACACCGTAAATCAACATGCTAACCAAATATTCACATTTCTACTAATTTCCACTGTATTACTAATAAATACTTTAATGACAAATGCAGAAAGTACAATGTGCTGTTTCAAATTCAGTGTCACATTTTATTGTGCACTTTTGAAAAAAAAGGTCAAATTTACTGGTTGCACATGTGCGACTGGATGTAAAATTCAGTGGCACACTCTCAAATTTTAGGGGCAAAATGCCACCATTTGGGGGCAGTCTGGAGCCCTGCATATGTAACGCATTTTTACAGTAACACCTCGTAATAGGAAGAAGGCTGAGAGTGAGACCAACGACGGCAACTGTGCGCAAGAGAGGGAATCAAATTGGACCAACATGAACCTAATGTGCATGTCAAGATATAATTATAGTTTGTATATAAAATGACATTATATTAATGTTTATAGTGTTAAATATTATAGCAGAATAAAAGCTTGTGTTAATATGTTCGCATTATGAAATGTAGATAATTTTATTATTTTTACAACGCAATGTAAACTTTATATTAAACAACAACAGCATTTGTCTTGTAAACGGATTTTAAATGATCATGTGCTGACTGTCACGCGTCACATAGATGACAGAGTCAAGTGAGATCTGCTTAACTCAGCGGTAAGTTTTATTTCATCTCAAGTATCAAAGGGTTTGTGCTCTCTATCATTGAAAACGGGCGAGTAAACAGCACGCGCAGGGTTAATCTACTCTCCACTGACGGCTCACAAACGCGCAGGATAGGCTATGGATGTGTGCTTGTTGTCAATGAGATTACTTCTCACAAACACGCTCAAGCGCGGGACATGTGTGGTTGTCAATGACGGGCATTAAATCCGCAGAATTCCGCGGAGTTTTCTATCGAAATCTGCGGGCGCGAATTCCGTTTGGGCTCCTCCTATACTCCTGCTGCTGTTTAAGTTGTCACGTTATTGTCTGTAACTGTTCTGAATCGTTTTTTCATATATAAGTTTTGTATTCATAAGTTGATAACCTGCTGTTTCAAACATTAAGTATAAAAGGTAATCCAGACAGCCCAGTTTATGACTGTCACTGTTAATAATTTTGTGATTGAATCTCCATTACGGTGAAATTCGACTCCCCTTGTGATGTCAGAAGGGGATAATACCGCCCCTTAATCTGCACTATGTTCTATGAAGTCCCTCCTTCAGAAATACGTATCCAGTTTTGATTGTGTCGTTTGTTTAGTGTGTTGTGATTCGATAGCAGCTTAGCTTGCCGTTAGCATTGCTGGCGACTGACGTATTCCTGTGGGTGGAGTTTAGTCAAAAAAACACTGTTCTACTGACATCATTAAAGCAGGAAGTAGAGGGCTGTAGTCCAAACAAGCTGTTGCTGTAGGCTTTGAAAGACTAATTCTGTTAAAGAAAATATATCGCCTGGTAGTGAACTTTAAAAAATGGGATCAGAAAGAACATGACCTCCAACATTTTTGACGTGCCGCCATATTTGAATTTACCACCCTGATGTGTGTATTGTCATGGATATGTGACTTATTATTTTCGAAATAAGCTCAAAATATTAATCGCTTTCTCTTACTAAAACATACTGTTTCATTACTTTAATGATGGATGTTTGTGCTTTCTGGAGCTTTGCCATGTTGGCTCCCATATAAGACAACGACAGCATTAAATATAAAAGTATTTTTCTGTGCTCAATTAAACAAAGGAAGTCATAAATCTGGGATGGCATGAAGATAAATAAATTATGAGAGCAATGAGCACTTTCATATTAGGGGGAACCATTCCTTTATAATTGTAGACTTTGATCTTAAAATATTAAAACACTCTGTCACAAGTAAAGAATCATAAAGGGTCCTTTGAAATGAACAAATATTGAAATATTGAGTCAAAAGAAATATAATTTAATAGATAAAAAGCAAAATTGGGGAGAAACCTAGCAGAGGAGTAAAGGATCTGACTCAAAGGAAGCACAAAGAGTTATTCATGTGTTCCTGAGAAGAACATCTCTGGGTTTTATCTCTTACACTTAAAACCAGCCTCTGCTCTTCTCCAAGTAGATCCATGATAAAGCCCACACTGCTTGAATTCATAATGTACAAACAGAGAGAAACATGCACTATTGTGTCTACATAACAGCAGTCATGTGACTTCTCATCAGATGATGGGATGCACATTCATTCTTGCCCCTCATATCAAACCAACAGTCACACATATCTCTTTCATCTAGCTGTAAGAAAGATCTCTTTGTAAGTATTCATGCTGGGCTAAACAGCTTTGTAATTAAAGAGCTGATGGTACTTTTAAAGCTCTATTAGCCGAAATAACTGATAATATATAACCAAATACTTAAAAAAACCGAACAAGCATTACACACATACACACACCTCCAGTGCTTTAAAAAGATCTCAGTCAGTAGGAGAGCTGCCAAGAAGGCAATTTACATCTATTATGACTGATGACTAGATTAATTATTCTCCTTTCGTTCCAAGATATGGTAAAAATTATGCAACAGCGGAACACACTGTAGACTTGCCATTCGATGTATGTTTAAATCCACTTAAGTGTCCTACTAAATGTAATTCACAAAGTATTTTAATAAGACTTCTGTTCTGTCCAATACCATGCAAAACGCACAAAACACGTGTTAGGTCATCATTAAAAACAGACGTTTAGGGTTTTATATGAGAAAGATGATCTTTTAATTCCTGGTAGTGTTAGTACACAAATGTGGAAGAGCATGTTTGTAAAAAAAGGACTTGATAATATCATTATGAGGTCACTGCAGTTTCCAGATCTCGATTATAGTAACATTAGCCTCTTTCACACAGTTATTTCGGTAAATTACCATGCATTTACAAGAATGAATTTACCAGTAAATGTGCTGTTCACACACGCAGTGACGTTCCGTCTTTTTACCAGCAAGATATCATTCACACATCAGTATCAAAATGCCGCTAAACTCGGATAGAGGAAGTTACCTATGGCGCAGTGAGCTCAGTGTTGTATTTGTAAACAAAGGCGGGTTATGACTTCATATCCACGGTCCGTATTTTGTTGTTTTCACATCTGTGGAAACGCTGACGGTCGCGAAGTTGCTCGTGACCAAACAACTTTGCATTAGGCGACTTCAAACGGAACCAGCGTCTTATACAACAGTACTGTTTGCACATTAGGCTTCACAGAGGGTGTGCTAAGGACGTCAGCAATTTGGCAAATAGATGGTAAGCGGTTTTAAACAACTTTGGTGAAGAAATGTGGATGTTAACTTCAGGTGTGCTCGACTTTTAAGCAGCGTGTTTGTGGAAACATCCGTAAACAGTGTGGGGGTTAACGCGTCATCTGTATCAAAATGTTATTGGCCCGAAGCTGTCAGTGAGGTTTGACGTCGTCCGTTCTACAGGGTTCCCACACCTTAGTTAACTTCAAATTCAAGGACCTTTCAAGGACTTTCCAGGTCCAATACCCTCAAATTCATGGCCTTAATGTGGGGACACATTTCAAGTGAGAGCAAGGTTACATAGTGTTACCTTTTAAGATACATTGTTACAGTTCCCTTTCGAGGGAACTCGCGCTGCGTCACTGCGGTGACACTTTGGGGACGCCTCCAGAGGTAAGTGTGTCTAAATGTGTATATCAAATTCAACCAATGGTGAGGCTTAACGACAAAGATAGGGTAATGCGGGAGCCTGGAAGTATATCACTATTTGAAATATTGCCAAAGACTGCATACAGGGACGCAGGAAGTATGGCAAGGGAGACGCAGCGTCTTGTTCCCTTCTCAGGAAACAACAGTTACATACGTAACCCGAGATGTTTTCATGTGTCAAACATAACTATGCAAAAAAGGATTTTGGTATGAATCAACATTCGTATACAGAATATATAAGCATTTAAAGCGAACAGTTTAGCAGGTGTGGTTAAAAAGACTAGAATTTTAATGATATTTTCCTACACTTCACAGGGAATAAAATGTATTTTATAACCCCAGAAAACTTCTTGCATAAAATAAATTCAAGCACTTTCAATGACCTGTATCTATGTATGTATATTTTCAAAAACTTCCCATAGCCTTGAATTTTCCCCCCAGATTCACAAACTTTCAAGAATTTTAAGGACCCCTGGGAACCCTGGTTCTCAATGATGATAATCTATATTTTTTGCTCACACATATCGCTTACCGGTAAATTACTGGTAATCTTACAACCTCTCTTACTGGTAAATTGGCAGCACTGATTTACCAGAAAGGTTCTGTTCACACATGACCTGTTAACTGCAATTTAGCAGTAAAGACTGTATGTGTTAAAGGGACTAGCAGACATTAATGGGTGGCTGGTATGGATTTTTAAACTGTTAATGCGAACAACATATCTTAAATGCAGGGAGACCACTGGCCCAATTATTGGAGGATGCATGGGCTGTGTTTAAAAATTGCTGAATGGAGAATCAATGACTTAAAAGTCAGCATTCTTGTAGGCATGTTTTAAAGTTTCAGACTTTCTACAGACTTTTCAAGGCAACAAACATCAAATCACTGACAACCTAGAACAACCTTGTAAACCTTCAAAAACTGACCTGGGCTGTTAGTTTGACATTGCAGTGTATTTCTCTCAAAACAGAGTTAAATTCTTTGAATGATCCGAGTATGATAAGCTTCATTTAAAAAGCAAATGTATTTAATGTTTTCAGAAACACAAACTTCTATTGTTTAGAAAAATCCTTCAGGAACTGAGGATCTGGCAGTGTCTCTCAGCCTCATGTTTGACCCAGGGCAGGAATGCAGCGAATCTTGCCGTTTCCTCCAGCTGTCAGCATCCAACTCTTCATCCAAAAAATAAGTTGGCTATTTCTCTAATACCCTCCATTTATGGCAATTATAAAAACTAAATGACTAAAAGAACTTTAGGATTAAAGATAAAAGGAAATGACTCATGGTAGTTTTTGATCTATTATTGTTAAAAACATGCATCAATGGTTAAATAAATCCTTTCCTTCCTTCTTCTAGTAACAATTACTTTCTCTCTCTTCTGCATTCTCACTATTGGCTAATATTTGGGACTACGCCTAAGCCCGCAGGGGTCCAGATAATGATGACAACCTACAGGACTGAATTACAACCCCACAGCTGCTGGAGCTACAGTCATCTCCCCAGAGTCAGCACACACATACTGCAATGTCCAGTTACATTCACTACCATGTAAAAACAGAGGTCAAAGGAAGTGCCGGATATGTTCATTCATTTTACTTTAATGTCAACATAGGGACGAGACACAAATGGACAGCAAGGCAGTTTAAGAGGGAATTAAATATGCAGGGTCAGAAGGAAACCGCCAGAGGTGGAGACAATTTACCAGAAATAATGCTTACCTGCCACAAAAATATATGTTTATCCTTATGCCAACAGAATTAAGTTGTTTTTCACTGCATCAGCGATGATGAGCCGCCTCCATCACTCAGAGCATCTATAACAAAAACAAAACCATTATATTGATTCTGCCTCCCATATTTTCATTTCATTTATTAAGTATAAGATACATTTCACATATGGCGTTCTGGAGTGAAAAAACACCTTAAGGCATTCCAGAGAGACCTGTAATTTTTGTTTCAATGAAACGTTAGACGATGCGTGGTTCTTACAATTTGATTCAAGCAATGCTACTTTGCAGTTCATAATAAAATTACCAAATAGCTCATTTTATTTACATGCCAAAACCAATTTTTACTCTCACTGGTACTCGAGGAGTGTTATATTTGAACCCTGCATACAAACAGCTCCTGCTATTCATGCATTTTCATTAATGTCCAAGCATGTGTGTTGTTTAACCAAGCTAATTAATGCCATGATAGACTGCCTGCCAGATGAAAAGATACTGCGTTGATTCTCGTGGGATCAACTATCGCTTAGCTGTTCGAGATATGAAACAGAGTCCATAAACCCATTTGGGGGACATCTCATCCAGTTTTGTGATTGAGTGTGCCATCACTCAATGAATGTATGTGATGAGAGCTGTGCCATAAGGGGCAAAAGATACAAATGGTTACTGTACCATACTGACGATGGTCTAACAAGAACTGATGGACCTACTGATCAGGATAAATGACATCCAGCAGGGGACTGGTGAAGCTCAGCAGGCCAGGCAAGCGTGAGCCTTCAATTAGGAATATTCCCACTAGTTCTTGCCTGGTGGACAAATAAAAGTCCCTCTGGAAAGACTGTCACTTCAGATTAACACTGGGTCAATCGCAGATTAAAAATCTTAATTAAAATCACCCTGACTGTCACGGCAAAAAAGCTTACCCAGTAGAAACAAGCAATAAGCCATGTGTTACATGTTTTCAAGGAATAACTAAATTAGAAGACACCTATGTTTATTAGTTGTTTATATTAACTTCTTATTTGGGAAAAAATTATTAATAATAACAAATAAAAACATTTGTCCACCATGTAATAGTCTCCATAAGCATTAGTGTCAGACAATGTTTGCCCATTTATGATTGCTAAGCAATGCAATTTAATTCAATTACACTTCATTGTTGAAATTTCTTTCAAAATTCACCTTACATCCCATAGTGTTTTCTGTTATCAATAATTCACAGTAATAACAATAACAATATACTTATACACATCCAAATTAAGGCTGCATAACCATTTATCACAACTAGTGTGTGTGTGTGTTTTAATATATATAAAATTAAAATTATGACTACACACACATGCATAATTTTAAGAACAAAAAATATATGTATATGTTAATTATTAATATTTATATATAAAATAAATTATATATAAATATAAACACATGTAAATATTTCTTAAATATACAAGCATGTGTGTGTATTTATATATACATAAGTATTATTCACAATACACACACATATATAATGTAAACAAAAACTTTTATTTTGCAAACGATTAGTTGCGATTAATTGATATGCAGCCCTAATCTAAATACATTCCCATTTCTCACTCCTCAGGCCTTGGATCCCCACTTATAATTAAATAATTTATAATAATCCAGAATTTAAAAAGCCAAAAATCATCTCTATCAGTTTTCTTATAGGTTTCTCGCTTTATATTAGAGATTTCATATGATCAGCATAGTTATTTGTTCATATCTGGCGTTTATTATTTACACATTATATTAGTTAGACTCTTTTGAACATGCATACATAAACACTAGAGGATACGCTTTCAGATTTATGTAGATAAATAACTTTATGTAATAACTTGGAAGGGAATAAGCAGCTATGAAAAGGGAATGCAATACAAAGGTTATTGTACAATAACCCGTTTACATGAGCACAATTAAAGTTTTTGTTTGTCTGCGATCTCGCAATCTGACGCTACATGCTAATTATCCGAGTCAGACAAAGCAAGTGTCTAAACTCTGAAAGAATTGAACTCTATGTAACCCCAACTAACCCACAAACACGATCATATACACAATAATAGCATGTGAACATGCAACCACCCGGGTCATGAGACATGGGGTGGGGGGCTTACTGTAGTTAAACAAAGGATCTCTGACACGGTTTCTCTTCTGTTAGCCCCCTCTCCTCATCCAACAAAAGGACTGCACAGTTTTGGGTGAATTTAATAAATGCAAGATTATAGCACAGGCATCTGCATGCTGAAAAAGGCCTGGCTTTGCATGTATAACTGCATGTGTGCAGATTTCTGAATGAGTCTGCAGAGCTCTTGTGCTTTCATGAGCAGATCAGTCTCCAGAGATCTCCCAGATCACTTTCCCTCTGTTGGAAAGATCTGAGTGGGTCTTTGTGAGAAATGTCTTTTCAGAGCAGTCATAAGAGACAGACCAGAAGTCACAGCTGAGGATGATGGAGACCAGCAATGGAGATAATGCCGCAGCTATAGTCTTTCTGAAATTATGCTATTCTCTGTGTTACACCCATAAACCATGAGATAAAAGGGTATAAGAGAGGGAGGGGCAGAAAACAAGTGGGGGGGGGGCATTGTGATCCATATTAACTAGGAGAGGGAATTTTACTCTGATCCCTTTTCTGGACCCATGGGAGACCGGGGCTTATTTGTGATTATTTCCCAGTGTGCATATAGTCATTCGGTTCCTATGATGTTTTGCTCTAATGTTTATAGCTAAAAAAAAGTTCAAAAGAAGGCATTTATATCAGTCCAGCTAATGCAATTCGATGACATGCCTTTGCTCTACTTCTTAGCAAGAAACCAGAATAAATAAATCAATTTTTGAGACTGTAAAAGAAAACTTTAAATTACAGTTGTTTTAAAGTAATACACCACAGTTTTTCAATATTTTACCATGTTCTTACCTCAACTTAGATTAATACATACATACATACCTATCTTTTTTCAATGCATGCAATTTTAATCTTTGTACAGCGCATCGTGAATGTGTTAGCATTTAGCCTAGCCCTATTGATTCTTTAGGATCCAAACAGTGGTGGATTTAGAAACCACCAAACACTTCCATGTTTTCCCTATTTAAAGACTGTGACATGAGTATTTACACGAGCAAGTATGGTGGCACAAAATAAAACATTTGTTTGGAGCCATAGAAATGAATGGGGCTAGGCTAAATGCTAACACATTCAAGAAGCGCTCTACAAATATTAAAAGTGCACGCATTGAAAAAAGATAGGTACGTATTAATTCATCTAAGTTGAGGTAAGAACATAGTAAAATATTGAAAAACGGTGGTGTTTTCCTTTAATGTTACATTCTATATCAGTCACAGTGAGCTAAGCAATGACCGCTTGAAGATGAGCAAATTGTGGGAGTATTTTGAAGAAAATGGAAAAGCTTTATGTAAGCCATGTCATGTCAAACTGGCATCTAATATTTCAACTGGAGTCATGCGTAACCATATTCAGCACAAGCACGTAGGTGTTGGCACAAGAAAGACTAGCCGAAGCAAGTAAATGCCCATTGCATTATTCACTTCACCACACTGTTGGTGTGAAAATATAACTGAGCTTATCTCAGAGATGACAGCAAGAGACATGCTACCACTCAGTTTTGTATCACTGCTTTATTGAGCCTGAATGCACAATACCAGGGTGGAAAATGATCATGTCAAGATTGCCGCAACAGAACATGCCTTATGCAAGGCAAGCCCATCAAATATTTATGATCTGTTATTAGCATCGTTAATTATAGCATTTGACTGTTCGTAGATAATTTCAACAATTTAAAGATTATCAGGGGTTTTCCTGCATAGAGAATTTTGTGTCGGCTCTCGATAGGAGTCTTCGTTAAAAACAGGAGCTGTGCGCTATATGCCCCATAGCGAGATCGTCCTATCATCAGATACACAATAGAATTAGGGGACAGGGCAATAGTTTTCTCATTTATTTATTTCTTCATTTTTTACTCAATTATGGCAAGCCACAGGAATGGTCAGAGTCGTGCGCATTACAAGTTCAGATGCGAGAAAGAGTCATTACAAGCTCTCTTCCGCATATAGAAGCCCACAAGCAAGGAAAAGCATGCCATGCACATGGTAATGTGAAACAAAACAAAAATATATAACTATAAACTATCGTCACAAAGGCCCGCTATTTTGCCATATGTCAGACTATCGTTGATAGATGACAGTATTGTCTATCGGCACAACCCTAAAACATACAATGCCTCTTTTTGTGCCAGGAAAAAACATATGTATTATGTATTTAAAATGGATTATATAAAAACTAAGTGTTTGACTATCTTCTGGAGGTTTCTTACTTTTAGACTAATTGACTTATCCGTTACAAAACCTCAGTTTAAATGACTAATCCCTAGTGCTGTAAAGGTTAAATGTGATTATTTTGAATGGTGAAAATATGTACAGTATATTTTATACAGATGGATAAACACATAGATTAGATAAATAGAAAAATAAAGTGCTAAAGGATAGGAGCAAAACACAGTGTGAGTAATAAGAGCCTCTCCACCTACTCGAATAAAACAATCTTTTCAAGAATCTCTTTCACCCTGTATCTCTTTCCTCCCTCTCTCATGGACAGCTTTGAGGTTTTCAGATCAACCTGTTGCACTGAAAGCCAAAATAAACCACAAGTCAGAAAATTTGAAATAAAGAAATCAATAAATAGGGGAGATAAAATGCACATGTGTTTTTGTCAAAGAGACCAAGTTGTTGGCTCACTTTAAAATGTACGATTATTATTTTGAAACGGGACATTTGCCCTGAAGCTAAAACCAGGCTTTCCCCCGACTTTGTACTTCTATGTACTAAGCATACTGTGTACTGTATGCAAATGAATGTGTGTGTTGAATACCCCAAAGACCTGCAACATTTTTAAAAATGTGCAGCATACGAAGCACACTGCATGGAAGTATACCACAATGCAATGCACTTGGTATGACCTTCCAATTCTGGTGTGATGAACGATCATCGTCACTTGCATAATTACACATGCAACATGAGGGCATGTGACACCAGTGTTACATTTTACTGCTTCAAATGTTCAAGACACTGCATAATCTATTGGATTAAAATGCTATTTAAAAAAAACAGTGAGCAATACACGGTGTTATATCATACAGCATTGCACAGTGTTCACTTACTTCTAAGCAAGAGTCAACTGCTAAACAGGATTTTTACTTCAATTCAAAATACATGTACATAATCAATTCTATTATCGATGTACAAAATATTATTAAAATTTCAGTTCAATTGAATGCAGCTTATTCGATGCCTGGTTAAAATTCATCTCTCACTCTCTTGAATGAAAGAATAAAAGATGTAACGTAACCCCTGAGCATTTTATTCCTAAAGTATTCATAATGTATAACAAACATACAGTGCTCTGGTTTTCATATGGTGTAATAAACAAAAGGTCCTGCAGTATTCATGTGAGGTGACCGTACAGGCGTCAAGCTGTATGGTGATCAGTAACAGAGCAGAAACAGCACTGAATTCAATGAGAGTGACTGAATTATTCATGTGCTGGACTCCTCCTGCCTGCGTCGGAGTGTTTGTGTTGTAATCCAAGGACTGCCAACCTACCCACTCCCACGACTTTCAGTGTATCCCCACTCTCCTGTTCCTGGATAACGTTTGCCCTTACAACAAAATACCAGCACGTCCGTGTTTTTGCAGCCAAAACACACATTCCTAAATAGAGACGCTGGTCTGGTTAAAGTGAATGATGTGGTGTATGGTGACCCCGCCCACAAAACCATACAAGTCTTGACATGTCTTAGTGTGTTAAAAATATAATGTAGCATAAAGGTCATGTGTGCCATTTCCTGTGGTAAATTACTGTTATGGTAAAGAGGTTAAATTGCATAACTGCATAATCTGCAGAGACTGGTATGAGAAAACTACATAAACAGGTAAGGTAAGAAAGTTTACCTTTTTAGCTTTGAACACTAATTTTTGCACTATTTTTTGGTTTGTGTTTTAACTAAATGTGATGGACTGATGTTCAAGTAACTGAGAAATGCACTTTCACAAATGCGAGTGTAAGATGTGTAATATTGAACCACATAGTCAGCAGTTAACTTTGAAGTGTTGCTAGTAGCAAACATTTACAGGCCTCTGCATCCCTTTGAGACATGTTGTAATCTAACTTTCCCTTCAGCCTCTTCTCCTTCCCCCATCCCTTTCTCACATGGCCAGATGGACAAAGTAGGAAAAAGGAGATCTATAAGCCCACTGGGTGGCCTTGGCTAAAGCTGTTAGCAGTTTGCTGGTTTGCTGTTCGCACCGTAATGAAGTGAAACTCCTGCTAACAATTAAAGGCAAGAAAATACTGAAAACCAGGGCCTCCTTGCTTAAACAAACCAATGCTACTGAGTTAATAAAAATCCTGCTAATATCCAACCAGCAGCTCTTTATGAAGCAACAGATTTAACATAGAGGCTTGTCTCATACTGTTTTGTACCTGTGCGTCATCATTCAGCCAAGGAAACACTTATAATAGCCTCTTATCTTTACAAAAATGTATCTCTTCTTGTAAAAAAAAATAATTGGCTAAATAAACTACTAAATTAACTGCACAAGAATACACTAAATGGTCGCATTGTAATTGCATACTACATGTGTTCTTCATAGTATGGTAAATTAGTAAAAATAACACACTAAAATGTGACTGATATGTGTACAATTTCCATACGAATATAAATATAAAACAGTAGATACCAGACTTTTTTAAATCTATAAACCTAAAAATAAAAAAATTAACTAGATGGTATTGGTTACATGCAAAATTTACATTTTTTTATGCGTTCACGAGGGTCCGCGTACAGTGCGCATGACGAAATTTTCGCCATCAGATAAGTGCGTGCATACTGTACACACACCACCAGATTTTTTTTAAACCCTGCATACACTGTATGCGTAGTTCGGACATGCACATACAGGAAAATGTAGTATGTAACCCAGGAGTAGGTTTGTGCCAATAGATGATAGTATCGTGTATCGACGATCGTCAGACAAATCGCTAAAAAGCAGGCTTTTATGACGATAGTTGCCGATCATTGTTATTATCATCATAGTTTTACATTAACATATACATTGTGTGCTTTTCCTCGCATGAGAAGGTTTGTGGGCTTCACTTTGTGCGAGAGAGCTTGTAAACCGCGCGGATTCCTTCTTGCATGCACCTGGACTTAAGGCGCGCTTCTCGGACTCTTCTTCGGACCTGAATGCGCGCAACATGGACTCCTAACACCTGAACTTGTAATGCGCATGATTCAGACTCTTCCTTGCACATGAGCTTGTAATACACACGGCTCTGACATTTCCTTGCACTAGAGAGGTTGGCACGCAGGGGTTTAAAACCAGCGAGTGTGGTGTTCCCGCTCCCTGACCCTGGCATGCAGGGAATATTAATGACGTGCTCGGATTATTGACATCAGTTTTAAGAAGGTTGCGGTCATGACAGTGTTGCCCTTGCATTTTTTTTCCACCAATCAAGTGACTTGTCATAAATCAGTAAAAAATGAACAAATACATAAATGGGTAAACTACTGCCCCGCCGCCAGGCCTGATACTATCGTGTATCGGTGATATCACAGGCTGATGATAGGACAATCTCAAAATGGGCCATATCCCCAAAACACTACTCAGGAGATGCATTGCATTTTGTCGCAGTGTGCATGCTTCGAATGTTTGGGCACAAGTCAAATAAACTATGCTTTGTAGGGCTGTGCGTACGACCGTGTGCGGACGTTTGCATACACATAAAAAACCAGACCATACTCCAGGCTTAAGAATACAAGCATCATCGCATAGAAAGCCTGTGCAAAGTGTGCAAATAATAAAAGCTGGCCCTTAGCACAAGGCAAACAGCCCCATCACTAAGTAGAATCACGATTTAAACCTAAACAAATAATGCTGTTAGCACTGTAAAAAAAACTGCATCCTAATCTACACTTGCCAATTGACTCTGCAACATAATCCACTGTGAATGAAACAGATTTTAGTGGAAAAAAGGGAAGACATAAACAGTGATATAATTTGTCATTTTCTATCCTCTTCATGGGTATAGTTTGTTCTCACAGCAGCATCCAGACGGCGAGAACAACAAACATTGACTGTCAGCAAGCAGAATCTTGTCCGGTGAGCATCTGCCTCAGAGCTTTTAACGGCACAGAAACACTGACGCAGCCAACAACAAAATGCATTAAAGTCTTTACCAACTGCTTTTTTCAGTGTTTCCTGTCGAAACGCGAGAAGGTAACGGCTTTTATAAAAGTGCTTTGTTGTGTTAATCTAGAATGCATTACAGTGCTCCATGTTGACGCCCAGTCTGTGAACTTTAGCTACATCTTTAGCCTGTCCTCTTGTGACCTCCAGAGTATGTTTCTTGTGGATCTCTTAGAGGTTTTGAGCCTTGCATGCAAGAACCGCCATCCAGCAAAGAGCCCAGATGGCACGCGGGCTGCTCAGCCCTGCCCTTACCAAGCTGCCCTGCACCAATGCCAGCTGCAGCGCTGGCCTTCAGAAACGGGCACTGAGAGAGACTGCAGGGTGTGGTCCTCAGCACAAGCTTGGGGGGACGAGGGACGAGTGCCAACTACTACTGTTTATTGCTGCAAACCCAAAAACCATATTGGTTGAGTCATATCTTGTTAAAATGAACAGAGGGTCTCTTGAAGGGTCATTTATAAATGCCTGTGATGCTGTTTGTTACGGTTATTACATGCATGTGATGTTCCAATCACCACGTTCGCTGTCTGTCACTCATTAAATCATTACAGATTCAACAACAGATTCACAAGCATACAATAAGGACATCAAAAACAACCATAACAAACAAAGCGTAGATACGAATGTAAGCTACCCATGAAAAATTCAATGCACTAAAAATGCACTAACAATTCAAAGACCGTTTAATACATTTAATATTATTTTATGTAGGCGTACAGACAGTTTTTTGCCATGACCGCATATCTGCCATGACTGCCAATTTGGGTGAAGGAGGGTCGCCCACTTTTTAGCCAATAAAGCTTACATTTCCATCTGCTTCTCTTTACTATATTCATCTTTGGTTAATTATAAATCTCTGCAGATTATTTACAGTCATTTTACCCGGGTGGTGAAGGAGAAAGAGGAGTATTGGAGGAGGGGGAGATCTGAAGAAGGATGCTGAACGAGTTGCTTGACCCGGTTTCTACAGCGCTCAGCTGTAAGGCAATGTGACAGAGCCCTGGCTCAGATTGAAACCACCCAGCCATCAGTGAGCAAGACAAGACTGAAGCACACACACACAGAAAAAAAACACCAAGCCACTTCAAATGCCGCACTGCCAAAAGGGATAGTTCACCCAAAAATGAAAATTCTGTCATCATTTTCTTAACCTGCATGAGTTTCTTCTGTTGAATACAAAAGAGGATATTTTGATAAATGATGGTAAGCACACAGTTGACGGCACCAATTGACTCCCATAGTATTTGCTTATTCTACAAGGGCAGTTTGATGTGCATATTTTGTTAGTCTCAGACGTCTGTGATGAAGCCCACGGACTGGATTTCCGGGAGACGTGTCACGTGTCGCGATCTTTAACGGTTCGCCCCCAAAAACAACATAAAGCTGATTAACCCAAGAAGAAAACGAAATAACTTTGTAATAAAATAATACAAATAAAATTTGTATTAATTTGTGAAAAATAACTTGTTAGACAATTAGAAATTTGTCAACCGGTAGAGATTTTGGACTATCGTCTCTATCAAGGTTACATCAACTTTACGTTTGTACACGTATTTAAGCAACACAGTTTTAAAACAAGTGATTTTAAGCGTGCGCTGTTTCTGTGTAACAGGAGCGCGCAAGCCACGCATCCGCTGATAATTAAGTTAATGAGTATTTTTGCCGCTTTACTAGCCCTCAATTAGGGCTGTCACTTTTGAGAAAAATCTAATTCGAACGGATTTCGAATATCATGCAATGTATCCGAATATATTCGAATATCTAGGCGCCGCCCCCCACGCGCATCAAAAACCCACCGTAATGGAGATTCAATCACAAAATTATTAACAGTGACAGTCATACACAGGGTTGTCTGGATTACTTTTTACTTAATGTTTGAAACAGCAGGTTATCAACTTATGAATAACAAACTTATATAGCCTATATATATAAAAAATGATTCAGAACAGTTACAAACAATAACGTGACAACTTAAAAAGCAGCAGGAGTATATAGACAGACGCAAACGGAATTCGCGCCCGCAGATTTCGGCAGAAAACTCCGCGGAATTTCGCGGATTTAATGCCCATCATTGACAAGCACACATATCCCGCGCTTGAGCGTGTTTGTGACCAGAACTATCATTGACAACAAGCACACTTATACAAAGCCTATCCCGCGCGTTTGTGAGCCGTCATTGACAAGTACATTAACCCTGCGCGTGCTGTTTGCTTGCCCGTTTTCAATGATAGAGAGCACAAACCCTTTGATACTTGAGATGAAATTAAACTTATAGATGAGTTAAGCAGATCTCACTTGACTCTGTCGTCTATGTGACGCGCGACAGTCAGCACATGATCATTTAAAATCCGTTTACAAGACAAATGCTGTTGTTTAATATAAAGTTTACATTGCGTTGTAAAAATGATGAAATTATCTTCATACATGCTAATTTCATAATGCGAACGTATTAACACAAGCTTTTTATTGCTATAATATTTAACACTATAAACAATATGTCATTTTATATACAAACTATAATTCTATCTTGACATGCACATGAGGTTCATTTTAGTCCCATTTGATTCCCTCTCTTGCGCACAGTTGCAGTCGTCGGTCTCACTCTCAGCCTCCTTCCTATTACGAGGTGTTACTGTAAAAAATGCGCTACACATGGCATTTAAAAAACCGGATGGTTTATTTATAGTTCGAATACGGATATTTCACGTCATGTTCGAATGCATATTCGAATATCGACAGTGGCGGTTCTAGACAAATTTCACTAGGGGGGCCAAGGAGGGACCAGTATTTTACCAGAGGGGCACATAAAAAAATGGCAAGAAATTATATTTAAAGATTATAGGGGTGGTTACAGGAATTGGTTTAAGATAGGACTAGGCCTTAGTTTAATTAGAAAATATAACTAGTTTTAACATACAGTATACATTACTTGTGTGCATTTTGAAGCAAAACAAAGCTGTATTTTAAGATATGGCATTGCAAGTTGTTTTCAGTTTGGACAGCTCTTAAATTTATTTTAGTCTAGGACTAGTCCCTTTCTGGGAAACTACCCCGTAAACTTTATTTTACTTTACAATCATATACTTTTTTATTTAATACAAGAGTGAGTGCAGGTGCAAAAGGGGAACTGGGCTCTTTTCTAAAGCCCCCCAACCGAAAAGCATGCAAGCCTACTCAATAAACTTTATGAAATGCAAACTTTTATAAAGACAAACGTTTGTTTTAGTTTACATATAAATACACATTGCTAGACAGTTAGGGACCACAATCTAATCAACATTTAAAATAATATTTATTTTTAAATTGTAAAAATGTTTATATGTAACATTTAATTGTATTCCTCCAATTTTATGCACGTATATGTAAGAGCATAATTACAGCGCTTTTTACAATGTGTAAACTTTAAAAAGTTAGCGAGATGTTGGTTTTGCCGGTTGTTGATGAGTAACAGCTGTAAATGATCACAAAACACGCAGCCACGTCACAGGAGAACAAGTGAACGGTGTCCCAATGTGAAGTGAGCAAGAGTCCTTACCAGTGCCCAAACCTGCATACACATTCTCAACATCGGGAGGTTGGGAACGGATTGAGACACTCGCCGAGCAGCACACACGGCGGCTAGTGGTTGGGTGCGCCACTCTAATTTGCCCGTGTAGAACGTTGCGTCGCATTAGTTCCGCTTTTGGCGCTCGCGTGTAAAATCAAAATAAATTTATACTTTTTTATTTGGTCAGCACGGGGTGGCCAGGGACATGTCTACAGAGGCACGGGCCACCCTTGGCCTCCGTGTAGAACCGCCACTGAATATCGAATAAAAAGTGACAGCCCTACCCTCAATACACATAAGCGTCAAAATGGATATTGGTCTTAAAGGGGAAGTTACCTAATTTTGCTCCTGTCTGTCACTCATGTTAATCAAACAGCATTAAGAGAAAATATCTTGACTCTTTACTAAATGACTTTTCTAACTTTAAAGAGACACTCCACTTTTTTTGAAAATGTGCTCATTTTCCAGCTCCCCTAGAGTTAAACATTTGATTTTTACCGTTTTGGAATACATTCAGCTCATCTCAGGGTCTGGCGTTAGCACTTTTAGCATAGCTTAGCATAATCCATTGAATCGGATTAGACCATTAGCATCACGCTTAAAATAACCAAGCAGTTGCGATTAGGGATGGGCATTCGATTAAGTTTTCTTTGTCGATCGTCGGGAGAATTAACGATCGACTATCGATTAATCATTAATATTTTTATAATAAAATTTGTTATTTAACTTTTATACTTAAAAAATGCAATGAATACAAATATACAGCGTGTTTTTCCTCGATGAGACCTTTATTACAAGATCAACTTGTGGCAGACAGTTAAACTATGTTTCAAACATATATGTGCGTGCATGTGCGGTGCTCTAAAGCACCGGAACCTGCAGCTGCGAGCCAGCGTTCTTAAACAGAGACCTCATTATTTCCAAAATGAAAAAAAAAAACAGATTCATGTTTAACATTAAATTAAACAAAACACATAATACTTAGATCTGAAAGGTTTTGTCAAAATGTAACTCAAAATTATTCAAGCCAGAAGAAAGTGCAAGATATTAGCCTTCCTAACATTAGGTTATAACAAATTAGGCTACTTAAAGCCTCGTGAAAAATAACTAACTTAAGTAACTGGCATAAAACTTCTGCACCAGTCTACTGATTTTTTTTGAGAAATAAAAGCATGTTTTGGGATCAGACGCGACCGCAACCCATGGTGACCGTCAGTCCAGCCGCCGCCGAAAACACCCGCTCCGAGGAGACTGACCGGGATGCACAGGTACCTCAGCGCTAACTTTGCTTATTCCGCATACAGAGTATGTGTGAAACAGCGTGCGTTTTGTGAGCCCCATTCACCATTGTTTAATTATACTAACATAGTCTTTTAGTTTTTATTTGTTGTAAAACAACAGTAGACACAAATTTACTATGGTCTCCAACACCACAATATACCATAACCATGGTATTTGTTGTACAATTGCGGAAATACAAATCGTTTTAATCTGCAAAAAAAAAAAAAACATTTTCACAATGATAAAATCATGGCTAATTTTCCTAAGGTAGTAATTACAAAATTATATATGTTTGAAAGACGGAGATGCGCACCTGTCAATCTATTACATAACAGAGCGAGGCCAGAGACAAACGTGCTCATAGGAGTAATATAGAATAATATGTGCATCTTTGAATAACTGTAAGTATACATTTCTTTTAAATATATTTTGTCATATAAAGTTTTGAGACATGGCCTAATAATGCTTTTTTCACTTGAATTGCTCATTTAGACTTATTGTGCGGGTAACAGCGTTTTTGACGCATTTACCTCAGAGATCATTTTAGCAATATTGCTTTTTTCCGGTAATAATAATACAATTTATATTTCAATCCTGTTTCATTGTCTGTTTATTCATTTCATTATGCTGTTATGTTAATGTGAGGATATTTATTTGCCATATGAAACGTGCCGTTATATGAATACTTTTGTATAATATTCAAATATATGCGGAATAATGTGTGCGTCTTTGAACTCATACAGTTGCTTATTTTTGTCATAACGTTTTGAGAAATAATAATATTGTGAGGATTTATTTCCATATGAGACGCTTTTTGTCGTTGAATACTCTCGTTTATTATTTGGAAATCATATACATAGGAAATTTATAATGTGGAAGGGTAGACTTGGAAAGTTACTCTGCTTATTTTTATTTATGATATATGTGGAGATAAATAAACATTGCAAAACTGCTGATTTGATCCATTCAGATCCTGACCACCAGGCTAGAGATTTTAAACATCCTTAATCCACATTTACTAGTCTGTCAAATAATAACATATAACATATATTGTTTTGTGAAATAAATGATGCTTTGTTCTATTGTTTATGCGGAAAAGTGTTCATAGAAAGTGTCAATCACATGAACGTTTTATATGCAGAATAAGCGGTCAGCAGCGCACTGCAACGGATGCTTGACGGATTCGCGGCACACATACGCAAACGCACTGCATACGCAGTATTTGTGAAACAGGAGTTAGATAAAAAAAATGCATTCAATTAATTGATAACAAATTAACGTGATCGACGAAATTCTTAACAATCAATTATCGATCGTCGATTAATTATGCCCATCCCTAGTTGCGATATTTTTCCTATTTAAAACTTGACTCTTCTGTAGTTACATTGTGTACTAAGACCGACGGAAAATTAAAAGTTGCGATTTTCTTGGCAGATTTGGTTAGGACTATACACTCAAACTGGGGTAATAATCAAGGACTTTGCTGATGTAACATAGCTGCAGCAGGCGTAGTGATAATACACACTGCCCAAAAATAGTCTCCTGCTATTAAAAATAACCTTCTCTGCATTCACTTTAAAGCCGCTTTTATGTAAAATTGTAAAGAGCTAGAAATTAATCTGAATTAAACTGAATGACAGATGCTGATGCTGACACTGTCAATGAGTACGTTTACATGCACAGAATAAGCGGATAACTCTAAAAAATCTGCTTATTTTAGAAAACTGTTTTCATGCGTTTACATGCAAATCAATAAGCCGGCTATGCAGAAAACTGCGTTAACATGGGACTTGAACACTGATCAGTTTTCTCGCAGGCAGTGACGTCACCACCTATAGTACACAATAGTTGTTCAAAAAGTCAACTGCATATCTGTCTTAAGCTGTACTGTTGTATCTCTTCTCGTGTCTGCAGAACCTGTAAATGTAACATGAGCTTCTATTTTCACAGTTTCTCTGCCAACTGCTTTTGTCGAGCGGTGACTTTTATGCGTTACTTTGCGCTTACTTCCGCGTGTGACGTTTATCTTTCATACGCGGAGACATGCGCACATGGACAAAACCGTGAGAAAGCAGGTTAAGGTGTTTACATGCCACGCGAAATCAGTGTAATGAGCAAAAAACTTACGCTTACGCCGTTTATGAGCTTTCCCTGATTAAAGAAAACAGTTTTACGCATTTACATGACCCCAAGTGTTATCAGTTTATTAAGCATAATTGGCGTAAGACTGTGCATGTAAACGCACTCAATGTTAGTTACAAGATTTTGCTTTGGATGTGACAGACTTTGACATAAAAAGTTTATTGCATGACTTGTAATCTTATGTAACCTTAAATGCCTTTAAAACATTTTATCAGACTACAAAGGTGTTGTCATCTCACTGCAGACGTTATGTTGATAAAATTCCAGTTGTTTTCAATGTAATCTAGCCCACACCAGAAATGTATGACTGTATATGATTAACATGGAAGTCCAAACACTTCAGAAGTGCCACAGGGAGAGAGAGAGAGAGAGAGAGAGAGAGAGAGAGAGAGAGAGAGAGAGAGAGAGAGAGAGAGAGAGAGAGAGAGAGAGAGAGAGAGAGAGAGAGAGAGAGAGAGAGAGAGAGAGAGAGAGAGAGAGAGAGAGGCTGAGTCAGCTGGACCGTCCAGTTAAAATTACAGGTCTGTTTCAAATCCCATTAGGGACAGTGTTAACATATTTTACAAGCAGGAAATAATCAATGCAGGTGAAAACAGTTTCCAACTCCCTCTCATTCCCTCTAGCACTCACAAAAACTCTCAAAGTACATAAACGTACACAACACAATCATGGGTAAGAGGGCAGGGATTAGCCAACTAAGCTACGAAATCTGGCAAGCGCCCAGTGCTAAATGGGTTAAAGTACACCCTCTACCTCCTAATCTCACACACACACCTAAATCTCTCTCATACCAGAGCAGACCCGCCTCTACTTCAAAGAAACCCTTTATAAAGCAACTGGGGTCAGAAATATCACCGCATAAGAAATCCACACACACAAACCCACACGTTTGCTCACTTCCTTGATGCCAGGTGTTGTGGCTTTTACTAGGCAGCTGGAACAATTCCGGTTCCGTTTCCCCTTACTTTTGTTTTGTCTCAGTCTCCGCTTAAATGAAGTGAGAAGTTTTAATCAGAAACTAGCAGATTAAAATTAAAATGCTTAAATGCAAATGTCTTTCAAAGCCATTGTTATTTTTGCAGTAACTTTTACTACATTAACTGGCTGTAAATTACTATGTTATCTTCAAGCAAGACTTCAGAGGGCTTTAACAGTAGTCTATTGTTGTCTGCACAGAAGTCAAATGCAGAGCATTTTGATGCATGACTACAAATCCTTACTTCCCTTTAAAAAATACAACCCATGCACAATAAGAAAAGGAAATAGAGCCCATTTAAAATTCCAGTTGACTGAAATGTCGGAGTGGATTACAGACTTCACACTACCCTTTTACTGTGTAAAATAATAATCGCTAATGCTTAAAAATTCTTTTTCAGTTCATTTTGGCTGAGGTCTCCAGCGCACACCTCCTCCTCATAACCTCTGGTTTCTCACAGTGAATGGTGGTAACATGAGGACACAGTGTTATACTGTTAGCTGCCAAGGCCACACATTAAAAACAGTCTGAGGGGAGCTAAGCAGGGCAGGTAGCACAACAGCAGGGAAAACTGAACACAAGACTGATTGTGGCTGGAGCAGCATCGACTGTGGTGCTGTTTACATGCCAACATTTTCAACCAAAACGCTTTTTATGCATTTTGGCTGTTGTTTTACACAATGATGTTTTTCGGGTCCAGAAAACACAAACTTTTCTTTTGAAGTTTTTGAAAACAACAGCGTTATAGTTTCCTAAAAGTGACATACACCATGTGCCTTTGTATTGCATGTTCAGCCTAAAGGCATGTACAAACATCAATGGTGCCCTACAGGACTGTGCTTGTGCTACTTAAGCCCATAAGTTTATTAACACTTTTCCAACAAAGTTTACAAAATTTTGCAGCTTTACAGTCCAGCGTCTTAATTGTTTTTGTATTTATGGCTTTGTGAAAAATGATTATGTGGAGAGGCGTCTACTGGCTGAGCATACACAGCATTTTTAGTCGTCTTTGCAGATCCGTGTAAATCCATATCATTTTGATAATATTGTCATGTGTATGTGAAAATACATATTTTTTCTTTTTTACTTTATTGCTGTCAAGTAAACATAGCCTGTACCTAAAACTGACTTAAAAATGCTGCATTGTTGTGCTGATCTGAGAACAGTTTTAACAGTTTTCTCTTTCAGTTTATGCTTCCTGGACCTAGATCAGGCTAAAACAATAAGACCCAGGTAAACCACTCCTTTCCCCATGTCCCAGTGTGAGGAAGCAGCAGGTGTTTGGTAGCAGTCTTGAATGGACTCCAGCTTGCTTAGCCTTCCCAACAAAAGACGTACTGATTGATAGATATAAAGAAACAAGGTGTGGCTGTATTTCGGTATGAGAGGGAAAAATAAATACAAAGGCAGCCCGATTTGTTTTGAAGGAAGAGACACGGAGAATTAGCAAACATTAACAATAGCATGGTATTTAAAATCTACATGAATATGGCCATTAGTGTAATAAATATGATGGTACATGTCAGGGTACTATGGCATTACTATACCACAGAATGCAGATTAAAGTGTGTGTGTGTGTGTGTGTGTGTGTGTGTGTGTGTGTGTGTGTGTGTGTGTGTGTGTGTGTGTGTGTGTGTGTGTGTGTGTGTGTGTGTGTGTGTGTGTGTGTGTGTGTGTGTGTGTGTGTGTGTGTGTGTATTCCCAGGTGGCTCCAATAGTTGTAAAAGGCACAAAGCTCTATTCTAAAGGGTAAATGGGTAGACAGTAATTCAAAACAAACAGCCTTTAAGAGACACACAAAGTGCCTTTCCAACTGTGCTTAGCCATCAGGCTCTGAGCTTCCTCCATATGTTTTCATATACTTAACTGCAAATACTGATGGCTGAGTTTAAAAACGCTCATATTACTCTGTATCAAAGTGTTTTTTCTTCTAAAAACACTAAACTTCCAACTTCCTCAGCATCACCTAATTTCCCTTTTTGAAGAGGAAATTTGAAGCTTATAAAAAGATAGCCTTTAAATATTTATTTAGAGCACCCAGAGGGAAGTGAGACATGAAATGCGTCACTAATATATGAAAATCAGTTACTCACTCTCGTGTAATTAGAAACATGTACGACTATCTTGTCTCTGTGGAACACAAACATAAACTGCAGATAAAGATACATATTGGATATATTGCAAAATGTCAAATAACAATAGGCACTATAATAATAATATTAAAATATGTACCACTGTTGCCAATGGGATAGTACCCATTAAAGGGCACTTATCATGCAAAATCTGCTTTTACAAGATGTTTGGACATAATTTGTGTTGGCAGTGTGTAAACACAACCACCCTAAAAAACACCCCCAAAGCATGATGCTACCACCCCCATGCTTCACAGTAGGGATGATGTTCATTCGTTTAGTGGAATTATGACCAAAAAGTTATATTTTGGTCTCATCTGACCACATGACTTTCTCCCATGACTCCTCTGGATCAACCAAATGGTCATTGGCAAACTTAAGACGGGCCTGGGCATGTGCTGGTTTAAGCAGGGGAACCTTCCGTACCATGCCTGATTTCAAACCATGACGTCTTAGTGTATTACCAACAGTAACCTTGGAAACAGTGGTCCCAGCTCTTTTCAGGTCATTGACCAGCTCCTCCCGTGTAGTTCTGGGCTGATTTCTCACCTTTCTTAGGATCATTGAGACCCCAGGAGGTGAGATCTTGCATGGAGCCCCAGTCCGATGGAGATTGACAGTCATGTTTAGCTTCTTCCATTTTCTAATGATTGCTCCAAAGTGGACCTTTTTCACCAAGCTGCTTGGCAATTTCCCCGTAGCCCTTTCCAACCTTGTGGAGGTGTACAATTTTGTCTCTAGTGTCTTTAGATAGATCTTTGGTCTTGGCCATGTTAGTAGTTTGATTCTTACTGATTGTATGGGGTGGACAGGTGTCTTTATGCAGCTAATGACCTCAAACAGGTGCATCTAATTTAGGATAATAAATGGAGTGAAGTTGGACATTTTAAAGGTAGACTAACAGGTCTTTGAGGGTCAGAATTCTAGCCTATAGACAGGTGTTCAAATACTTACTTGCAGCTGTATCATCCAAATAAATAGTTTAAAAAATCATACATTGTGATTTCTGGATTTATTTTTTTTAGATTATGTCTCTCACAGTGCACATGCACCTACGAAGACAATTTCAGACCCCTCCATGATTTCTAAGTGGGAGAACTTGCAAAATAGCAGAGTGTTCAAATACGTAATTTCCTCACTGTAGGTTGTAATTCAGTTTTTTTTTTTTGACTGTCTACTATCCAATGTCATTCATGATAACAGCTTAATTAAAATATGGTGCAAGGTTTGACGTCATCTGTTCTAGAAAGTATCTGATTTGACCTGGTGCCTTGATGTGCTATATTTGAATAGAATTAGATTTGCAAACACTTTTTCCTAAAGTCAGTCAGTCATAAGGGTTTGGTCTAACATATGACGGTTAGTATATCAGCACTTTTTAATGAAGTACTTCTTTAGTTCAACACCTGCAATAGTATGCAAGTACACAATAGTAGATCATAGTTAAGATTTTTTTTAAATATGCATCTGAAACTAGCCATCAATCCAAAGTCATGCACAGAATGGTTCACAATACAATAGGGCTGGAACGACGCGTCGACGTAGTCGATTACGTCGATTACGTAATTACGTCGATTTGCCGGAAATGCGTCGATGCGTCGCACTGTTTACATTTTGAAATGAAGGCGGCTTCAGCTCCGACCGGGTGATACAAGTGTTATACCAAACAGACAGAACGCGATCAAAAGTGTGGGAATACTTTAAGCAGAGACCAAATATAAAAACCCATACTGTGTAAAACTGAAATGGCATACCACAGCAGCGCAACACCTGTGTATGATCATCTTAAAAGAAGAAAACCTGGGGCTCTCCGACCTCAAAATGACGAGACGTCAGCGTAAGAATTTGAACTATTACAGTAAGTTTTTATACAACAATAGAATCAATGCATATTGTGCTTAATACAGCTGCGTTTACATCTTTGTTTAATACGAGCTGCGAGACGCCTGACAGACGCGACATTGCATCGCTTCTGGGCAGTATGTTGAAACAGTAAATAAAGAGCAGGACATGTTTTTATATTAAGAAGTTATGAAATAATAAGTTACTGTCACATTGAGAACTGATAACATGTGCCCGCGTGCACTGAAAGCCAGCTGGCAGTGCGGAGTTCCCAATGAACGTCTTTTTTGCGAATATGTGCGCAGATATTACAGAAGCTCGTCTTGTAAGGTATTCCTGACATGCGTTTATTTAAAGTAACAGCAGCGTAAACGCTGTTTATAAAATATTAGAAGATCATACTAACTGAACTTGTTTTTTACCCGGAACTTAAGAAAAGTTAAATGTTAAAGTTAAATGAGAATGCAGTACTACTAATAGTAATAATATTAACCGTAATAATATAACCATTACATTTTATATAAGGGTTCATGAATCACAATGAACTTATTTTTACTTCAGTCTGAACTAATGCTGAGTTAATGCATGTACTAATCATAAACTAATGTTTAAAATATTAATATATGCCTATTTTATTGTTTAAGGTGAATAATGCCTCTTTTAAAGTGGCACTGCCACTTTATTTTTCATGTTGAAAATTTTGGTTTGTGTGTTTGTTTAATTAAGAAAATGCTTAAATACAATGTTGGCGTTAATGGCAGATGTTACATTTATTATTTGTTGGGGAATTATATGTATAAAAAAATCATTAGACTATTCGATTAATCGAAAAAATAATCGATAGATTAATCGGTTGAAAAAATAGTCGATAGTTGCAGCTCTACAATACAAGTACTGTCTGAAACTGATAACAGTCTGACTGCTCGACAAGAAATGTGAGTGTTTTGACAATAGTTGCCATAGGACAGCCTGCATTACACTGGTAAAAGTGGCTCTTGCATTTAAGTCGATGAGGTCATAACGTTTTTTGCCAGGAGCTTTGATGATAAAAGAAGTCTTATCTCCAATTGCAACTTACACCAGTGGTTACTGTGATTTAGTGTGTGTTTTCAAAGTGGGTGTGCTCAAAGATCACATCAGGGCAATGTTTTGTCAAAGCAGTCATTTGATTCAGTTTCTTTTTTTATAAAAAAAACAGATTAAGCAAACAGCAGGAGGAATAAAAGCAGAAATGGAGCGCTAAAAATGTGCCTAAATGCTCCCTATAGGGCTCGAAACATTTCTGTGTGATTGAGACGTGGGAACGAGTTAAAAGGCGCACCCCTGCGTGAGCGTGACCGTGTGTATGTTTATACTGCTGATCTGTGCAGGAATTCACATGCGCAGTCCGGTTCGCTGTACGGCCCCGTCCCCTTTCAAAGAGTGCAGACGAGGGAGGAGACGTATTGCTTATACTCGTCAACTGTGGAAGAATAAAACACGGGCAATGTTTGTGGCCAAAGTCTCTCTCTCTTTCGCAAGCTAATTTATAACCGTGACCTCGTTCATGAGAATGAGGCTTCTCTCTCTTACAAAAACCCTCTATCAATCTCACACACACACGCCGTCTGAACGCTATGGAGATCGGTAAACCAGAATCAAGACAGAGTGCCTATAAGAGCTTTTGACCGCACTGGAGCTCATCTCCACCCTTTCATCCACATGCTTTTCGGTTTTCCCCTCGCATTCTCTGTGGTCCGACCATCTCTCATCCCTAATCGGACGATCTCTCTCTCTCCCACGATGATAAGAGCTTTACTGTTCTACAGAGAAAACAGGCCATTTCCCTCCCTCTATCTCCACCGGTGTGTAGTGAAATCCTCCTGAGATACATGAACACAACAGTCAACACCCCAGTGTCATTACTCTTCATTTACAGTCTACACAAGTCGCATCTATGTGTGTTTGTGAGTGTGTGTATGCTGCAGACACTGACTGTGAGCAGGTTTAAACTCCTCACACACTGTGGGATACAAATTCATGGTGGAATTAACAAGTGGGTTACTAAACAAACATCCGTTTCAGATTCGCTCACATTTACTTGAATGAATATTGGGGGATTTGTGTTACACAGACATGTCCTAACCAGATGAACTGTGATGAAGCCACAAACAATAACAGCTATTTGTTCCACTGAAAATCAAATTTTTACTTTAACAAACCACGACCACAATAAGTGGAAACAGGACATTTTATCAGTCACTTGGTTTCTGCAACAGTGCTTTGGGTAGCCCCACCAACAATGAAACCCTATTGGTCCAAAAACAGTAGATTAAACATCAAAAAATTTCTGATCTATGAATTAAAATGTGTTTACAGTAATATAAATAATTTTCCAGACTGATTAGCAGAGGTAAAATATTTCTATTGTGAATTTACAGCACACCCTAAAAATAAAGTACAGTTTTGGATAGACTGACGCCTTTGCCTTTCTTATTATTATTACAAGTGTATTAAATACTTTGCATGCATGTTGATAGTTGTGCTTCGAGTGCAAAGTGAAGTTCAGGTATGAGAGGAATTTAAGGAGGCTTGGAAGGACATTACACACAAAACATGTGCAAAGCTTGAGTCAAAGCTCAGGAGATATTGTTAATCAAAAACAATAGGAGGTTATTTCCTGAGAGCTTTTCTTTTTATTTATTTTTGGGTAATATTAGAATATAAACCCATAGTTTCTGATACATTGTGGTTTGCCTTTTTATTTGCCAAATAATGCTGTTGAATAAATACCAGGGCTCAACGCAAATAATTTTTTATACCTGCACGTTCGGGCCAGTGGTTCAGGTTTTCACTTGCCCTGCCAAAATTTTCATTGGCCCCGATAAAAAATGTTAGTGTCACATATGTAAAAATAATAATTCAAAGGTCATATATAATTGTATGCATATACAACAGACATGTTCCAACGAAAAAGGCGCCAAACTTTTCAGCTTTACCTGTAAACTGACAGCAAATTGTGCAAAATATTGCATTGTTTCTTTCGTCATGTTTTACCCAAGTCTGCTTCCAAGATTTTAAATAATATACATTGATAAAAATACATTTTAGTAACTGAGGGTGAACCACTGGCCCAATCGGGCAAGTGACACTACTTTTTACTGGCCCGAACGTCTCTCACGCTTGCCCCGGGACACCGGCAGTCCTTTATGATGAGCCCTGAATACTTAGTTCTCTATTGGACACCATATCTTGTATATCAGGGGTGCCCAACCTTGTTCCTGGAGCGCTACCATCCTGCAGATTTTAGCTTCAACCCCAATCAAACACAGCTGAAGCAGCTAATCAAGGTGTTCAGGGTTGCTTGATAATTACAGACAGGTGTGTTGGAGCTGGGTTGGAACTGAAGTCTGCAGGACGGTAGCCCTCCAGGAGCAGGGTTGGGCACCCCTGTTGTATATGATGATTTAATTCAGGGTTTTTCAAACTATGTGATACGGCTGGATAGAGTCACCTGTCGCAGTGAACGACACAAAAAAAAAACAGTTTAGTCCTGAAAAATGAATGACTAGCAATGACAATGGCTTCGATATCTTACTATAATGTATTTTGGCATTGCAATACTCCTTAATTTCATTGACAAAGCAAAGAATAACCATTTTACTTAATGAAAATGAATGTGTATTGTTTTCCCCATATGTGACACCCTGCCTGTGAAATCCAGGCTAAAGTCTCAATCTAAAGATTAGATAAAGAGCATAAAACTTTGATTTCACTCATTGATTTTACATTACTTTCAATTTCAATTCAATAATTGACATGGTCTTACTCAGTCAATATTAAAGATATTAAGGTTATAATTTCACAAAAATGTTCTTTGCTTTATGTGAGATTTTGCTTGTGTTTTCACAATGGTCACACATTTCCATAAAAAAATATTATGATTGGTCTTCTAGGTGGGTCCTGGAATAAAACACTTGGGAACCCTGGTTTAACTGAACCTTAACAAAGAGCAAAAAAAGAGAAGGCAAATATTTGGCAAATATGCCCTCCAAGCATAATTTTTGGCCACTGGCTAACCAACTGAGGGTCAATATGTTTTCGATGGTAATTGACAGCAAGACACAGCTGTTGATAGAGCTTAAATTTTACCCTCTAATATTCCTTTAACAGCTCTGAATGAAATACATTTTTCAAGACTCCAAGTGTAACACTCCAAGAACTAAATGTGAAACATTTGTACAATTGGTCATTGTATGAACAAGCACTGTCTGTATGAGCAATACCAGACTCATACAATCTGTGTAAGTCAATCTTCCAGAAATGTGTAAAATACGTAAAATGTGACTTGTATCCAAGTACAGATGTTTCAATTCTTCAGTTTTATCTAATTCTGTAGTAGACCTTTTCCGAGTAGACGTCACAGTTACATCAATGCAAGCTACGTGTGCAATGTGGTGGATGAAAAACATTGGAAAAGACTTACACACGAGTGAAAAAAGCAAGATAACTCATTAGAAAATGTCTGTGCTATTGGGTGTCAGAAACATAATACCGTCATTGAAGACACCATTTAAAAATAAGCATATGCTTTTATGGTTGCGAGCCCTTAAATGGACAAACTGGAGTGATTACATCATCCGGAATTATATGAAAAATTAAGATAGAAAATAATTAGAGAAGATGTCCGGTGTTCTGTCGAAGTCTGTTCTCTCTTATTAAAGTGTTCTTATCACGTTACATTTATGATTTATTTAGAAAGATTTGAATGGGTTAAAAAGCAATAATATCATGTATTCTATAATACCATTTATTAAATATATCTTAAAGCCTATGTCTTCTTTCTTTTTCTCTATTGTTTGTTCGAAAATTATAATGCTTACATACATAATTAATATATAAATATAACGCACGCACACACACAATGTGAAGTGTTATTAATATATAAACAGGCCTATGCATTTTAATTTATATGTAAACATAATAGTTTTAGAACAAACACGTAGGCTATAAATATAAGGAAGAAATAATAGAAAACAGGAAAATTATGACATATTTAATAAATGGTATAATATAGAATTCATGATAGTATTACTTTTTATATGTACTTTAGCGATTCATACTGTAAAAATAATTGATTTACCAATAAAGAACAATACATACATGCACACATCCCAGTAGCAAGCCATTTAAACTTTTAATCTATCTTAAAAATAAACGTAACGTGATGAAAATGCTCTAAAAACATTACACTAAAGGGAAACATAGGGGGAACGGACTTCAACAGAACACCAGATCCATAACAATCACAGTTTAACGCTAACACTTCACACCGCTACTGCAGAGCTGCCACTTTCTGCCACCGGTTGGGCTCCGCCCACAAAAAATGTCATCTCTGTTTGCATTGCAAACATGCAAAAGGTCTATACACATCTCAAAAGTAATCTGTGACATACAAGCACTTCACTTCCATAAAAGTCTAAAAACTAGGGATGGGCATTTTTCAGTGATACTATATTTGAATATTTGAGCTTATAAAAATATGAATAATCAATTTTTTGTTTATTTACATTATGTTTATTAAGAAAAAAATCTTTTGAAGTTTTAATGTATTTTTCATTTTGTCATAAATTCACTTATATTCTGTATGTGTTTTACATACTAAAAACATGAAGCTTTTTTTGTTCACCAAAATCTTTGCAAAGGAAAAGGAAATTCTGGGATTGACCACATACTGCACTGTAATTACCATTAAAACAATGACTCTACAGTTATTGGATTTCAGCTATGAAGAGTTACAAAGAACACGCACACAATCCCAGACAAACACTGGAACACACATATACACAACTTCCTGACAAGAAATTCCAGTCTGTAACAGTGGCGAGAAAAAGAACCCCTTGGTTCTTTGGCACGAGCGTCAATATTAACCCCAAGCCGGGCACTCGCGCATTTCGGAGACAATCAGCAGCTTTGTCTGAGCCACAAGCAGTGTGCTAACAGAAGGAGGGCGACTTTTCACAGCAGAAACGGCTTACTCATAGCCAGCCATTTATGAGGCTTTTCACTAGTCTATGTGCTTTCAGTGTGTAGACGTCACCTCTTTGAAGCGGTTCTGGAAGCAGCTTTGTTAAGCTAATGGAGTAGTTATATTGTAACAAAAGTTATATTTGTTAAATCTGGTCTGTGCACAGATGTTGTACATGAAAGGCACACAAGTATAAAAAGAAACAGTCTATTTACCACAAGCCACAATTCACTGCATAACATTGAGGAGGAACATCTAAAGTAAATTTTAAAACCACAAACTTACGAACAGGTAAAGTCATTTAATCTTTTGGATGAATCACAAGAATTAAGGTTTTAAGAATATCTCGGTATATATTAATAATAAAATAACCTGGATTGGAAGCAAGCAACCGCACAAATCAATTTAAAGACTTAACATAGACAAATGGGTATAGGTTTTGTCAGGGTGAGGGCACTGAATATTTTGGTTACGGCCTTGTTGATATTAGAGATCGACCGATACTCATTTTTTTAAACCGATGCCGATAACAAATATTTTGAGGCTTATGTGCCCGATAACCGATATGCTGAACCGATTTTTATTTACTGTTATACTTCTGTTTTTGACCTAATAATTACTACACTACTGAACTGAACAAACCCTTATAATAATAATCATCATCACAATCACTCCCTCTTTGCATACAAAGTCATAAATAGAGGGGTCTGAAAGAGTGAAGAATAATATTAATTAAATGAATAATGTAGAAACTATATTCCCAATACATGGACTATTCCAAACACCCCTATCATTTCGTCAGAAATGGACTGATCCAAAGTTCGCGCTGCGGTTTTCAGGTAACAGAGCGGGAGAGAGAGAAAAGTATAGCGGAGTTGGCTGCTTGTTATACTTAGTTTATAGAGTAAAACAGGTGGATTAAGTGCCTTTTTTGGGATATAATATCGTTGTTTTGACCAGCAACCTGAGCCTTCAGCAATCCAACCAGTAGTTAGCAAAGAGATTTTACAAATAATATCACTGACTGCAATACTACATTCAGGAAAGTAACAATCAAAACGGCTTATATATCACTGAATTTCTAAACTGGTGACGTTATTTGATGTCAGAATAATGAATATTTTGCTGTTATAGCTTATGAAATGGCTGTTGACAGCGCTGTTTATCTATGCATTTACTCGCGCATTAACTGTATCAAACTGTGACCGCTTGCGGAGGTAATAAATAATTAATTAATATCCACAGACATTTATTTAGATATTTTAGCAAAATAATGTTTATCTGGTAAATGTTAATAGGGTAAATCTTGTTAAAAGTGGTAGATGTGCTTTAGCCTCCGGTAAGTGATCAGCAATATGAACGTGATTTTACGATGCTAATGATAAGCATAAATAACAGAAAAACGAATTTAATTTAGCGTTTTTCATTCCACAAAGCATTAATTCATGGCTGTTTTATTCATGCAAAGCTACGTCGTTATTGGGACCGGATTTGATGGATCAGCCAGCGTGACTCTGTGAGTTCGTCTCTATTCTTGGACAAGCTGCATACATTGCTTTTAATATATCAACTTATTTAACATAACATACATTAATGCACAAATAAGCTGTGCTATAAATGCCTCATATGCAAAGTAAGTATACTCAAAGACCTTTTAATAAAGTCGCGTCACTCCGCCGTCATATTTGCTGTGTACGCTGCTGCTGCTGTGAGCTCCTCTCCTCAGATGCGTCCAGCGCGCAATTTTCTTGTTTATCGGTCAATCCGATATCACAAAACAGATATCCGATCATCGGAAAATGCTCAAATATCGGGGAAAATATCGGAAAACAGATATATCGGTCGATCTCTAGTTGATATGGCAGTACTATAAAATGATGTCAGAAAATGAAAGCGTTGCAGTATAAAGATGGAGGGAAGGCAAGAATGTGTGTAGGCTACATAAATGAGTGTGGGCATATGAGTGTGGGCAGGCACACACTACAGAAAGCATTAAAAAAGGTTGGCCCTTGAGCTCTGACCACATTAGAGCCCTCAAAGGAGGCAAGCAAATGTTTTCTGAGAAATCAAAATGGTTAAACAACACAATACTCCAGATTCTTCATGTTAAAAAAAAATCAGTTACACTTTATTTAATGGTCCACCTTAGCCAGCATTATGTTGACTTATAAGTAACGCTGCACCTACATGTCAATAAACTATTAGTATTAGTAGACTCTTATGGGGTGTGTACAATAAGTTGACATGCACTTGCAAACTCACATAGATTGTCTATTGAGGAACCATCACAATAAACGGTTAAGCCAATATTAAGCTGAAATGCAGTCTTGTGGATTTTAATGGAAGCTATGCTACTTCCGTTGACACAAGCTACAGTGATGGTATTTTGTTTCATAATGGGCTTTGAATTCCAAAAACGTCCAGAATTCTTGGGGTCTGTGAGTGTGTCAGGACACATGATGAGTAAATGAATTTTTGCTCTCGTGTTCATTTAGGCAATGAGTTGTTTAAATGAGTTGCGTTTGATCTTGACCCATCTTCAAGCGGGGCTGATTCATGGGTCTGTCATCTCCCTGGACTCATTTCCTGTCCGAGTTACACTCCTCTCCAGCAGTGCAGCGGAAACAAACCAGCGTGACGCAGAGCGCTACCGCACTTCCACAAATCAGAGACAGATGGAGGAAGACGCGACTAACTGACAACTGGATGAGCTCCATATCTCATTTAGCACTGAAGGGCCATTCGCAACTGATCTACGATGTAACTACTCTGCAAAATGTTTTCCTGGTTTAAATACCGAAACCCTCCCAGAAGAGTTAAATGGTAGCGGAGACATACTATACTGTCTATGTCCATTCATTTAGATTTCCTCCCGCATATCCGCTGACGTGCTTTCGAGGTTCCCTTTTCGTTCTGACAGTTTCCTCTCGATGTCTCTCTTCCTCCCCCGCCTCTCCAGAGAGAACCGAATAAACTGCTCTGCCAGATCAATAGGAAATTCCATAAGAACAGAAAGTTGTGAACAAGGAGATCTCCAGGGACAATAAATGGCCTACTTCCACAACTGTGTGGGTCTGAAACATCTGGTGTCGTTAATTTCATAAAGATCCTCTATAAAACAAAGAGCCTCTTCCCTTTTGAGACACTTATGGGTTAAGTCAATTTCCAGTTCAAATCTCACAAGTACTCCCACATTCACAAAGGCTTGATGTTTAAGAAATCAGAAGACACCTTAGACATTTGAAAGCTATTCATGTCACAGCACATAATGAAAAGCATTTTCTACAAATGATAATCCCATTCTGGCAAAATAATTATGAGTGCACACCAATAACTACACAGTAGTTACGTTGTTTTGCTTTGTGCCTTACTCCTTACATGTCGTAAAACTACCGTACCGCAAAACCTTTGGTTGGTAATTGATTTATTATATCCTAGTAATTTTGGGATGAATGCTATATAAGATAAATACCACAGAATGGAATAAATGTTTACAGGAAATCTCACAATCAACTTTATTAAAAAACAGCATAAAATTCAAGGGGTTTTCTTCCCCATTTAAAAATATACAGCTGCACAGCATGCAAACTGGTTGGAAAGCTTATGTCTGACCTCAGTGTACATTTCTGGCAGAGCTTCTGTTGCAAAAAGGAGGGTCATATCAGACCATACTGATATAAATGCTCTCATCCTGTATCTTGCTGGGAAAAAATACAGATATTACCAAAACTCAATATATTACCCAGCCCCACCAGGACTTGCAAAATCACTAGCAAAACGTCCCAGCCACAAACTGTACAATAAGCAAGCAATACTGATTTGTCTTTGATGATCTGGATCTGTTGCGCAAAATTTCCTTCAATGTCGTCCTGTCAGTCATTACTATTCTCACGTAAGAAATTACATTTTAAGTGCTATAGATTGCAAGTGCAGTAAAGAGGATTGCTACAGTAGACTACAGTATATGTGACTCTGTGCAGATCTCGCTCTTAAAGGGATAGTTCGGCCAAAAACGATATTAAACCCATGATTTACTCACCCCCAAGCTGTCCGAGTTGCATATGTCCATCGTTTTTCAGACAAACACATTTTCGGATATTTTAGAAAATATTTTAGATCTTTCTGTTGATTAAATGTAATGTTACGGGGTCCAGCAATAGTCCACGACCTTCAAGTCCAAAAAAGTGCGTCCATCCTTCACAAATTAAATCCAAACGGCTCCAGGATGATAAACAAATGTCTTCTGTGGGTAATCCGTGCGGTGTTGTTGTAGAAATATCCATATTTAAAATGTTATTAATGTATAAACTACCTTCCGGTAGCGCCGCCATCTTAGAGTGATGCGCATTCAGGATGAGAGCTTACGCAGCGTACAGAGTTTCTCTGCTGCTGCTCTGTGCCCCCGCCCTCCGAATTTGTCATACGTCACTAAGAAAAGTGCGTACACTACGCTAATACTCTCTCCTGAGTCTAAGATGGCGGCGCTACCGGAAGGTAGTTTATAACGTTAATAACATTTTAAATATGGATATTTCTACAACAACACCGCACGGATTACCCACAGAAGACCTTTGTTTATCATCCTGGAGCCGTTTGGATTTAATTTGTGAAGGATGGACGCACTTTTTTTGGACTTGAAGGTCGTGGACTATTGCTGGACCCCATAACATTACATTTAATCAACTGAAAGATATAAAATATTTTCTAAAATATCCTAAAATGTGTTTGTCTGAAAAACGATGGACATATGCAACTCGGACAGCTTGGGGGTGAGTAAATCATGGGTTTAATATCGTTTTTGGCCGAACTATCCCTTTAAAGCAACAGTAGCCTCTATTTTTCTGAACAAAAAAAATGATCAAATCTGTAACTAGAAAAACATTGTATAATCTAAACTGTGAGTAGGCCTGGGGCGGTAACCGGATTACCGCCTTACGGTGGTCACTTAATGCATGCCCCGGGTCTGAGCCCCTCACCTTCATCAAAATTGGCCTGCACTTCTGTGTATTTGTGGAGATGATGTAGCCTACACACCACAGCTTGTTAACAACCGCAGCTTGTTAAATGAACAATATCCGTTAACTGATATGATTTTAATATTAAATTGTCATTGAGCAAAAATAAAGTTGACGTTTGTCAGTAACTCGGTAAAAGCACTACAAACATTTTATTTAATTTGAACGTGCAAATAGACGCAACAGATCAACAACCGGAGATAAGCTAAATGGATTTCAAAACAGTAAAAATCAAATGTTTAACTCTAATGGAGCTGGAAAATGAGCATATTTTCCAAAAAAATGGAATGAGCCTTTAAGTAATTTGCACTTGTTTTGTATTAAAGATAAATAAACCATGCATTTACTAAACTCGTTGTTTTGCCAATAAACCGCAAAACAGCGGGAATTTGTTGATTACCGACCGCTGTAAGAAAAAATCCAAACCGGCCCAGCCCTAACTGAGTTGTGTGACCCATTGAACCACTATTAAATAGTGAGTATATCCAGTGTGGAGATGAGCAGGAACACTTGCTTGGATGAAAATCAGGATTTTTTTGCTTGTTAAAAAAACAACAGCATCAAAAACAACAAGAAGAATAGCCGAGCAAACACTGTGGTCAGTGGCCCTACAGGTTTGCATTGGCAAAATTGGGCCTTGGTGAAAACTAATTGAGGAACCCTGTGCTATGCCCTCAACGTCGAGTGGCATTTTCTTATCTGTGACTTCAGTTAATATATTCCGTTAATATTTCCGATTTGTGTTTTGATAAATGTTTTGTCTTAATATTTTACATTAAAAGTACTTTTAATCTTGCCTACTTGCATTCATTTTGGGGTATAAAAAACTGAAGAGTACCTGCCCGAAGGGCTACCAGGTATTTTGAAATTTTGCAAGCCCTGCCTACATATTAGTATGCCATGGGTGGGACAATATATTGATATAGCGATGCATCGTTCGTCTGTCTCTGGCGGTACGAGAAACGATATGCTGGCTTTAAATATTGATATATTAATTAATAAACAAGATGCCCTAAATAGATTTCCCAGCGCCATTACTTTATGGCTTCTCATGGTGGCGCTAAACACATGAATGATTGGAATGAGGAAAACATGAACAAACGCTGAAAGAGATTAGGATAGGATGGCGGATGTGCGTAAAATAATATATGCCTCCCTCAGCCACGTTTAAGTTCAAATGATCTTATACCATTGATGGGCTGGTAAAATTAGAAATGTTTATACAAAACACATTTACATGTTGCTAAATGTGTCAGTTTACAAAAAAGCAATTTGCATAAAATGTTTGATGTACTTGAAATGTTACACATTGCAAATATGTTGTATATTTACCTCAGGAATTCAGACTGCGTCCAAATGAGACAGCGTGAGCATTCTGTACTCGCACATGGGCGACCTGCAAATTTTTTCTAGTTATTTCAGTTTGAAAGACGAGTAGATTGTGAGCCCATAAAAAAATTTAACGTGCGACTGTGTTGTAACCGCTCATTTGTACGACGCGTCTATTCTGTGTCACTATGGGCTCAGTATGCTACTGAGTATTAAGTACGATTTATGTGTGACGCGTCGGCAAGAAAGCATTGGCAAGTCAGCATGGAGTGGCCGGTCGTGCGTGTTTGGTGGCGAGACCTCATTTTGTGTGAAGGTGTGCACGAAATTTGTGTAACTGCGCACGGCTCTATGTGTGTGCGAGAAGGAATCTGCGCACGTTATAAGCTCTCTCACGCAAAGTAAAAGTCATGCAAGGAAAAGCACGCAATGCGCATGTTTATGTGAAACTACGATGATAAAAATAATAAATCGCAAACTATCGTCATGAAAGCCTGCTATCGGCCATATGTCTGACTTTCACACACAACCCTAGTTTCAGTTTCAGCTATCTGATATTCAGTTATGCTGCATGTATAAATGGGGGGCATATCAAAGACATGTTTTGTTATTAACTCCACTCCCTCTCTGTAGGATCTCTCTTGTCAATCAGGTCCCTCTGGTTCTGGAGAAGAGCAGGTGAAGAAGTCAAAGTTAAACAGGTGTAAAACAGCATGGAAGCCTGCTGACGTCTGGTAGAATTTCTCTCTCAAGAAAACATGTCAGTAAGTCATGCAACCGAGTTGACAAAACTACTTGTTGCCTTTGGGTTTAGTACCTGTGTAATGTGACGCATCAACTTTGTTTCCTAAACTGTTTCATATTACAACGCTGTCAGTTTTACTGCTTACTGGAAGCAGAAAGACCAGTTTTCACGTAATAATGCAAATAACAAGTTATTGTGCAATTTCAAAACAAATGCAATATTAAACTACTTTGCACGCTATCAAATGAATTATATATTTAAAAGTAACTCTATCAGCTATGACCAAACAAGAATGCCAGCCAGACAATAAGGTCATTGAGGATACAGACTTGTTGACTACATTAAAGGAATAGTCTACTCATTTTCAATATTAAAATATGTTATTACCTTAACTAAGAACTGTTGAATCATCCCTCTATCATCTGTGTGTGTGCACGTAAGCGCTGGAGCGCGCTGCGACGCTACGATAACATTTAGCTTAGCCCCATTCATTCAATGCTGCCATTTAGAGATAAAGTTAGAAGTGACCAAACACATCAACGTTTTTCCTATTTAAGACGAGTAGTTATACGAGCAAGTTTGGTGGTACAAAATAAAACGTAGCGCTTTTCTAAGCGGATTTAAAAGAGGAACTATATTTTATGGCGTAATAGCACTTTTGGGAGTAATTCGACTCGCCTGAAAAGTCCGCTCCCCTTCTCACTCTCATAATGGGAGAGGGAGGGTGTTACTGCGCCAAGTCGAAGTACTCCCAAAAGTGCTATTACGCCATAAAATATAGTTACTCTTTTAAATCCGCTTAGAAAAGCGCTATGTTTTATTTTGTACCACCAAACTTGCTCGTATAACTACTCGTCTTAAATAGGAAAAATGTTGATGTGTTTGGTCACTTCTAACTTTATCTCTAAATGGTACCATTGAATGAATGGGGCTAAGCTAAATGCTATCGTAGCGTCGCAGTGCGCTCCAGCGCTTACGTGCACACACACAGATGATAGAGGGATGATTCAACAGTTCTTAGTTAAGGTAATAACATATTTTAATATTGAAAATGAGTAGACTATTCCTTTAAGGATTAATGTTAGCCTAACATTACACTGAAAGTAAGTACAGTACATTTTAATGCCATTTTGATATCTCTAAGAAAAATCATTCTAAAAATCATCATCGGGTGAATTCACAGTGGCAAACAGGCCTATTCGACATCTGTGTTTATCCTCTAGCAGAAACCAAACAGGCTATATTTACTCTGGTCAAACAGGCAGAAGTAAAGAGCAAAGACAGAGACAGACAAAGCTTAGGACACTTTGGCAGTTTAGGGATATTTTTATCCCAGGTAATGGATGTCTGTTAAACAGGTAGTCAGGTCACATGCATATCCAGCCCAGTTGATCACAAAATGCACACAGCTATTTTAGTAAAGAATCAGTTGCCATTTTCCTGTCCAACAATATAAACCTATTATGAAGGGTGATTAAACCTGTGATAAAAAAGAAGTGTGTCATTCCTAACCTATTGTTAACCTACATCACATGAAAATTACTAAGCTATCAAATTTCATGTTGTTAAAATGGTATCCTTAAAAAAGAAAAAGACAAGTTGCCAATGCTTTCTACCAACAAGAAAACTTGCAGTTGACAAAAACAATAAGTGATGTCTGTCCAACACACCAACACCTTCTGAAATGGACATATTTAGGTACGTAAATAACAAAATTTAAATCACATTGACGATAGCAATACTATCTAGACCAGTGGTCTCCAATCTTTTTGTGAGCAAGGGCTACCACAAAAAAATAGAACAATCTGGAGGGCTACTTTTTTGATAGTCTACTCAAAACGTTTATGTTTTACTTATTGATTTTATTTTACTTGTTGATATGTTTTACCATTATTTAAAATGTCAACATACACAAAGAAGCCAAACTAATAAAAAATAATTAATAAATAATACAATTGAGGCTATTTATACAATGTGCTTTGGCGGGCAACTTACAGACTCAGAGCGGGCAACCTGGTGCGCGGCGACACCATAGCCCTTTTCACACAGATTTTCCGTAAGATACACGGGACAGGCATCCTGGAATTTTACGGGACCGCTTGATATTTTATTCATTCACACTGCCAAGTTTACACCGCATCTGATGGTCCCGGAAAGACACGTGACATGTTGAAAGTCCCGCCCTCTCTTCTACGCAGCGTCTGAAGTTTGCATATTATTTATTATTTCTCTCTGCAGAAACAACTCGCGTGCATTTTTGTTTATGATAAGACTACAAAGGAGCGCGTGAATGCACAGTTCTATTCTGGTGAATGATCTCAGCTTCAGAGTGTATATTTGACAAGCTCCCTGATTTCTGCTTTGATACAGTTTTCAGACATTTCTCATCGTGATTGTTTATATGCATTTAAAACCCGCATTTTGAGGAGCTGAACAATATATCTCGTTGGGATGACATGCGGGTATTTTCGTTTATTATAGCTCAAATGAGCACGTGACGCGATATTCTTTTATGCTGCTGAATGATCTCAGTTTCAACGCAGTAAGTAACGAGCTAACTTACCTGATATCCGCTTCAGTCTAGTATGCTGACATTTCTCGTAGTGAATGTTGTAAATCCCTGATTTTAAAGAGTTGAACCAACTTCATGTTGCCATGACACGCGCGTCCTCACTACGGCACGTGCGTCATTGTTTATGCGTCTCATATATCATTTCCTGATAACTGCTTCAATCTAGTTTGCAACATTTCTCGTTGTGAATGTTTATATACATGTTATCTCTCGTTGTAAGGAGCTGAACCATAACTTGTGTTGTGATGATGACGCGCGCGTCCTCACTTCGACAGGCCCTTTATGGCATTCTTGTTCACACAGAGGGTTACCCGCGTATCTTACTAGGTCCTCTTTCCGGCAACGATCCCAGAAGATTAACGGAACGAGTTTTTGTTCACACAGACGCTTGTCTGGCAATTTTACGGGTATTTTCTGGGACCAGAGGTCTGTGTGAATGAGGTTCATGTCAGAGATCACTGATCTAAACAATCCAAACCTACTCTCCACTTAATTTGTCTCTTCAACACCATCAACTAGCAATACTCTAACCAGAAGACTGCAGAAAGCAGTGGTGTTTTTGTACAAAAGTTAAAGAGGTTTTATTCTGGTTAGCTGGAGAAAAAACAACATGAGATTTCCCAAGAACCTCAAATATTTCTCCACACAGATATATTGCTACTTTACAGGGCACAACTGAGCACTGGACTTTAGCCTAACACCTGGAAGCAGTTATTCAGATTTACAACAGCACTCAACTTCTCACAAAAAGACATTTAGTTTTAAATGATTACAGAATTACCTCCAACTTTGTGACTATTTCTGTTTCAACAGCAGCGATGACTGATGTCCACACTTGTCCATAAAGAAACCGGTCTGCTACACATGAATTTGGCCACAGTCACTAGTATCATATATTAACATGACTGAAGGGAAGTCAGAAGGGAAGTCACCAAAATAAAACTGGTAAATGTCAAGCATTACAGTCTGGATTACTAATATGACACCCATTTATAAAGTTTACTGATGGTTTCATCCTCTCTTCTTGAACATACGGTGTTGTTTTTAACTATATAGAGATACACATTGCATTTCAATGCATGACCTCTAGAGTAATAGAATCTAACAGAAGTGCATAATCTATGACACAAATAAACCACCTGTTGTTCTGGAGATGATGAGGACCCATGGACATGTAAGATTTCCATGTATTTTCAATTCAGGCACAAAACAAGTGGAAAATATCAAATAAAAATTGATATCAAACAGCTAAATTGCCCTGAGCCTTTTTATAGTGCCTTGAAGCACAACTTTCTTGAACGATTTTGCATTTGCTGAAACAATTTGACCCATCACTGACAAACATACACGTTTTAAGATGCCAGAAGAAATAACACTATGTATGTAACTTGTAACTCTGTGCAACTATTGTTGCATGGACTGACTCCAGGTGAGTGAAAACTATTAAGTGCTGACGCATGCGCGCTGGCTCATCAGGAAGGACTAACGCGTTTATTTTCACTAACGTTTTCTCACTAAATGAAAATACATTAGAATTATCCCAAATCCTTCATAATGGCTTGGTTTCTGTTTGCTTAAAAGCACAATAGCCCACTGTACACTAGTGCATGTAATAAAAAAAGCATGACAAAATCTGAAAGCTGTCCAAAGGCTCCCGAGTTTACTCGTCACTTCGCATTGTTGATTTAAACATGATCCTCAGAACTAATCGTCTATAGCGTCTCTTACCTTATCCGACCCGGGGATACGTGAGGAAAACTTAAATTTCCAAGGGAAACATGTGTAGTCCGTATAAAGGTTTCAGAAATCCTGTGAATATTGTATGCCGTCCGCCAACGAGGAATTCTTCTTGGCTCCCACATTCGTTATTCCTCTTCCTCCCAGCCAACCGAAACCACGACGCCCGGCTGCAACTCGCGCACACACGTACTTACAATGCGCATGCGCATGGCTGAATTCACAAGTGTCTGTAGTAATGCATGAAAGAGATCGAATTCCGCAATATAACGTGATGAGCAGTCTGCAATTTTCCCGTACGTTTTCATTGCTAGGAAGCCAATGGCATTTTAACAGTTCACACTTATGCACATTAGTGATGGACTGAATGTGAAATAAAATAATAATAAACACGTCATTGATCAAAGTACATTTACGCGGAGACAACATGGTTGTAATTTTGTGTAAGGTGTAAACGACACTTTGAATATGTAGTGCTGTGCTGAGCTAAGGACTGTAGATTTTTCCTCTTGGAAATGTGCTTTGATGCACTTGCATGACGTCAGACTGCAGTTACGTATTTTTGCAGGGTTTGAAAGAATAGAGTTTGCAGACTGCGTAAACGTGGCGAGCACAACAAAGGCATCTTAATTAAAACATTTCTTAAATTAAATCTTTCTACGGAGAGCTCAATCGTATAAAAATAAACATTTAATATTAGACCACTTCTTTATGTAGTAGTCTACATGGAGCAGAAAGCACAGGTATATTTTTGGAGAAGTGTATAGCACAGCCCCGTGGACACTTTTGCCATAACAGTCTACTTAACTCTTCTTGTGATCAGTTGCAATTTAACATTATATTTGCTAATGAATATAAATCAAGCACACAATGTTAATGTAATTACTAATAAATTATTAATAAAACAAACCTAGGTATTCGTAAAAATGCTATTAAATGCCAGTGCATGCTGCACTATCATGACAAGGAGAAATAATAAAGCTCCATCTTTTTTTCTCATACAGACAATACTGCATAAATGGATAAATAACCTTCAGTGTATGCAAAATAAAAAGAAAAGTGCAAATTCTTACCCATTCCTTAGATGTTTACTAGACTTTTTGTTAATCAGTAGTGCTGCTGGATCTCTTTCCGTTAAAGTTAGTATGAAAACAAACAAGTTGTTTAAATCCATCCACGCACTAAATTGCAGGAACTCAGTGTGAACTTTGGAGTAATCATAACTGAGTACTACAATTAGCACGCTCTGTCAAATGTAGTATTCTTATAAATAAACAATAGTAAATAAACATAATGTAATAAATAAACATAATTTCAAAGAGTCTTTATTTCCCCCCCATAGTTTAATTTTTTCTTCTTGTTATTTTTTATAATATGTATGGAACTTTTAGCCAATTTTGTTCATCCAAAATAGAAAATACTCATAATGAATAAATGTAAATTAACTGTTCACAGACACAAAATAGTAACTGATCAAAAATAATTTAAAAAAGAGAGTAACCTTTAAAAGTGCCAGCCATATAAGTCACCAAACATTTGCATAAGCAAAAACATTTAAATTGGCTCAGTGAATTTGAATGTCCATGAAACCTAAATAAGTTACAAGTAATAACAATTTTACCAAGGTTTTATTGTCTTTAAATGGCCTTGATAACAAAACACACAATTTTATCCTCAAGAAAACGAAGGTCTTAAAAAAGGTTAAGTAGAACTGAATTATATTCTTCCACCTCTGAAAGAAGACTGACAGATTGAATGCATGATCAGTAGGGAAAATCTGATCTTGATTCTCAGCAGAGGGCAGTATAACCAAATAATGCTCTTGTCTTGGTTTTGCCTCTTACTAGAACATGTTGTGCTGGTCAGCTATTCCATTTAACTACATTATTATTGTTTTTAATTTCCCTGATTATAACAATAAAATTGAGATGTGATATCCTGGCCTCATGAAGAATAAGTGATCTGAATGTATTACTGAGATTTTAAGAGGAGCAAGAGGCTGAATTAAACTTACTATTTCAGAAATTACACGTCTATGTTTTATGTATAATGATAGCAAAATGTTTTTAATGCATTTGATTCAGCTTGTGTATGTTTTTATATTATATACAAAACCAGCATTATTATATTATATTATATTATATTATATTATATTATATTATATTATATTATATTATATTATATTATATGTAAAAGGCTAAAGATGGTTCACATGGCTCGCGTCACATCCACCGCGTACACACAATAAACTCCATTTCCCAGCATTCCCGAATGTCCTCCTCCCCCAGTCCAGCCGGTGTATTTGGATACAAAGTCAGCCTTAGGAGCTGACAGCCTGGTCCATGGAAAAGATAACCTTTTACAGAAAGGAAACGGAGCCAAAAAACGATTCAATCTGAGATGGAGGACAGGCCGACCAACTAAACCATCAGGGAGTAAAGTGTACATCTTATCGGCGGAATGAGGTTATGTCAAACGAATGGGAATATTACAGCGCTCTGATACGCCCATGCGACGAGCTGTATGGATGTTGTGGTGGTGTACACTGAAATATCTAGACAACAAGAAAACCATCTAAATACAGAAAATCCGGTTATTAGAAAAGGACCACTGGAAAAACGTATGGATACTGTCATTAATGTCGGGATTACAAGAATGTGTTTGCAGTTCTTGCAGACCATGGAAAGAAACTAAGTGGATATATTATTATTGTTATAAAGATGATGAAGGCACCTCCTGCTGGCTTTTATTTATACATCAGAAACATATTATGGAGGAGACTTTCGTCGCTTAATCACCCCGTCCAGGATAAAATTAACCTTTATGCAAGCCATCCGCATCTCTTTATTTTCTCGTAAAAGGAACGTATAGCCTATATCGCAATTTATAAATAACCAACACCGAGCCGACGCTTTTCATGCTTTATAAATGAACCGCTCTGTGACAATAAAAGGTCTACTGTCATACTTGACAATCAAGGATGAAGATGAAACGATGGAAGTGTACACCTGCACATGCAATTCATAGAAACCAAACGAAGTGACAGCGGTCAGTGGCTTTGGCTTGTCATGACGGGCATTAAAATGCAAACCACCGAATCCCTTTTATAGCTATAGTAACATTTATCACGAGATTAATTCTTTTAATAATAACAATATTGAACAAATGCCTTTTCGAATAAGCAAACTAGAGGTGCAGCATATATTCTGCGTCGACGATACTGCCATCTTAAAATGGACGCGCGCTGTGTAAAGACGGCTGTTTAAAGAGTTAAACTGGCTTAAATCGTTAACAAATTGCGGGTTTACACGAGACAATAGAAAGCTAAAGGTAATCTTGGGAATTTGGTAACATTTGTGAGAGTTTTGACATCGCGAGCAGGTGCATTCCTGTTAGCCTATCACAATCGAGCTGAGGAAAAATGCCTGGAGATGCCTTAAGACAGCGCACGTGACTTTTAACGCTATTGACGTTAATTCAACATTTATTGCAAAAAAATAGCAAACAGACATTGACAAATATTAATTTTGACTGATCAAATATTATGATGGATTATGTTATTGCAACATTTCTATACCAGCTCTTAAATTGTAAGCATATCATATTCTGTGTTGCAATTTATGAGAAGATCCATCTAGTCATGTCCTAAGCCTCTAGTAATATTTATTTCGGTGAGGACTTTGCTTAAAAAAGAAAACAGGTCTTGATTTAAAAACCCAATTCTGTATAAAAAAAAAAAAAAATTATTCTCAGGCTTTGATGAACTGCATATTCTGCCCTTATCTCGTAAGCACTTTGGATCTCATAGTTTCTCTTTGGAAAACGTCAATATTCTCATCACAGACCTATTGGACTGAATGTTTCTCTAAACGCTCCATAAATGTTAAGACACACACAGAGTGTGTTGTGGACAATCAATGAGAACATTAAAGAAGCAGCTCATCAACAACATTTCTTATTTCTCAATAAAAACACCTCTACTTAGTAGATGGGCTCTGCATGGATATTGTGTGTAAGTTGACAGAGGGCCTCCTCCAGCTATTGAGACCACATCGCTGACCTGTTTGTTCAGTGATGGACCCATACACGAGACTGAGTGGAGTAGGAGGCGGTGGAAGCGCCGCCCCTTTACCTTGCACCAGCAGCGGAGGTTCCTGCGAACCCCCGTATCCCCCTGCAAATACAACTTCAGGACCCTGTTTGTCACAGGCAGACAATAGCAGTAGCTGGAACTCATCTACTTTTTCCTCTTCTGTAGGGTCCCCTGATTCTCATCTTCCCAACCACCATGAAGGCCGTAACACTTACTGGACGGCCGTGTTCGATTATGAGGCCACAGCGGATGAGGAACTGACCCTGCGCCGGGGTGACCTATTGGAGGTCCTTTCCAAGGACTCCAAAGTTTCTGGAGATGAGGGCTGGTGGACTGGCAAGATCCAGGACAAAGTGGGGATTTTCCCCAGTAACTATGTGACCCGACGGGATAGCAGCTATCCTGCGCTTCCCCCTGAAGGCCTGGTTGGTGGGGAGTCCCCACTGGACATCGATTTCTCAGAGCTGTATTTGGAAGAGGTGATTGGTGCCGGTGGGTTTGGAAAGGTGTACAAGGGTATATGGCGAGATGAGGAAGTGGCGGTTAAAGCAGCCCGTCAGGATCCGGATGAGGACATCAGTGCCACTGCGGAAAACGTCAGACAGGAGGCCAGACTCTTCTGGATGCTACGACACCGCAACATCATCGCTCTACGAGGTGTTTGCCTGCAGGAGCCAAATCTTTGCCTGGTTATGGAATATGCCCGTGGTGGGGCACTTAATCGGGCACTTGCTGGGAAAAAGGTGCCTCCTCGGGTACTCGTGAATTGGGCAGTGCAGATTGCTACTGGAATGGACTACCTGCACAACCAGACCTTTGTGCCAATTATCCACAGAGACCTTAAATCCAGCAACAGTGAGTCAAGCTTCTGTGTTGTTGTGATAATATGTGACCCTGTCTGTAAAAGTTTTATGTAGAATACAGCAAATCATAAAAAATGACTTTAGCTGAGTTTTTTACAGGCAGGGTCACGTATATTTGGTAACCAATGAGGATTATTATATTAATCTTGAGTATATTATTGCACTTTACACTAAGTTACGCTGCACCTACATGTTAACAAACTCTCATTAGAGTATTAGTTGAGTATTAGTAGACTCTTGGGGGTTGTCCCCAGTTTAAGCCACAGGTAGGTCAGGTGGCCTTCTCTGTGAAGTTTGCATGTTTTCCCTGTGTCGGCGTGGGTTTACTCTGGGTATTCCGGTTTCCTCCCACAGGCCAAAAATATGCAGGTCAGGTGAATTGGAGATGCCAAATTGCCCCTCCACCAATGTGTGTATGCAGGGGCGTCATGCACCAATATTTTTTAAGGGGGCAGAGTGTGCACAGTTCACAGAAATTTGTGCATACACATACATCAAACGAATGATATTATATAGCTTTCAGTCTTTTCCATGGCACTTACATTTCTAACAATATGAGCGCCCCTGCCTTCATGCAAAAAACTCCAAAATAAAAGTGTTGACTCACTTTCATATCAAAATACTATTCAATCGGAATAATGACATGATATTGGTATCATACTTAAAACAGATACAACATGTTTTATTTATTTAAGTTTTGTTTAATGACTTGTTTAATTCTGTCATTAATGCATTTTGCAGAACAACTGCATTATGAAATTAATGTCATTTTAAATCCATAAAGTATATAAACAACGAAAATGACATAAGCTATAGCAACGTGATTGATTTTAATGTTCAATAATGATTTTAAAAAATATGTTTAGATAAAATGATTGGAGGAACGAATTTTTGGATTAAATTTTGTGAGCATGTGTGATCCCGCGCCCACGTGAACTCTGGCGAACTTTGGCGTTGTGTTTAGTAAAAGTAGAAATTTCTACTAATATAACGTCGAGACGGTCAGATTTTAAACCATACATTTTCTACACAGAGGAGTTTAACTGCACATTACCGTACTGGGGTTTGAAAGTGTTGTGAGCGTTTCTTGCACGTTTTAATTCCTCAGATAGCCAAATGCAGCAGCAACATGAAAGCTCGTGAGCGCCATCACGCTGATGACGTCTGCGGCTGCTCTGACTGCAGCGCCTGCCGCCAGAAAGTAATGTAACATGTTGAAAACACTATCATAACGGCGAAAATCTCTGAAAAGTGACAAGGATGCAGCACAGAATTAATAATATTGTGCATATTAAACAGATTAAAAGACAAGTTACCGATTGATGGACGCTTGTTTGATTTTCAGGTTGCATGCAAAATCCATTTGGCTCAAAAAATCCAAGGGGGCACGTGCCCCCTCAGTTTGAATGGGCATGACGCCTCTGTGTGTATGAATTAACTTGTGTATGGATTAACCAGTTCTCACCATGAGTATAGACATTGATGCTGGAAGGGTGTTAAGAATAAACAAACAGACAAACAACTGTTGGGGATTAGGTTAGTGGTTAGGGTTAGTAAAGTAAGTTGACATGTACTTGCAAAGATACTTACAGTGTAGTCAGGTGAATGACTGTTGGGAAACCATCACAATTAAGGCTACATTATACTGAAGGAAAATGCAATATGGAATAAATAGTGACAGGAAGCCTCCCAGAGATGAAAAAATAAGGTAGATGTTGTGTCAACTTATATTTTTATACAGTCTTTATTTGTCCCCAGCCTTTTGCGTGGCTTCCTCTGCTTAAGGAGAGCTGGCCTGCTCTGGAACACGCCGGTCTATTTTTGGTCCTTTGTGCTATTTGCTGCTAAGCGCAGTTAGTTGTTGGTTTACTGAGCAAGAAGAAGACAGAAGCTTAATGGCGATGTTAGTGTATGGATGCATGTGTTTAGACAGATAGAAAAAATAAGCACTGAACACTAGATATAGAATGTCTGCAGGCCAAAAATCCCTGTCCTTGTCAATTCCCTGAAAACAGTCACCTCATCGCCGCTGTTTCTTCACACAGTGATGGGATGCGTGTTTATAGTGTCTCTGTAGACACAGGAGGGGAGAATCCATTAGCTGTCAGAGTTTAGAGTTTCACAGCTCCTCATTATCCAGAGGCTCTGAGCTCAGGTATCTCTTCAGACTAGAGATGTACTTGGAGATTGGCACGGCTGCCGTGGCAACAGAGGCGGATTCCAAGCCCTCCAGCCTCTTCCCTGCTCCCCTCTATCGCACCCTAGACATCCCTTCCCCCCTCAGTACAGTTTAGCACCAGCCGCCGATACATAGCTACACAGAATAGCGTACAGTATAAGGTAGAGTATCCACTTCAGAGCTTTGAGTGTTGGTATTTATCACCAAATTTATTTATTGGTATTTAAATTTCAGAGATCGGTGATCATTCTTTGTGATTCATTCAGCTGCAGATGCATGTTTTTTCAGTGGTCTTCTTTAATAGGGGGTCCAGGGGCCCTTGGGGGTCTGTGATGGTATTACTGTGGTCTTCCAAATATTGTTTGAAGTCTTAATATATTTTTGGGGAAAAAATAAAATTAGGCATCAAACAAAACTTCATAAATATAGGCTAATAATAAAAACTTGGTTCCCATGTTAAAGTAAATGAATTGTGTTGTATGTTAACAGGTATGTTATGTAGTTTAAGTGACTGTGTATACAAAGAAACGTATGCAAAGTAATGTTTTTCAGCCTTAATTTTTTACCTGCGTATCTTTCAGTAAATCTAGAATAAGGACCATCATGATGCCATGCCCCCGCCCCACTCCGCTGCGAGTCAACACACACTAACTCTCTTCTATAGACTATAGTTAACCTAAAATCTTTGCAGGAATTACTCTATACATTAAATTGAAAATATAACTAATGCATATATGCTATTTTAAATACTGTAGTCTATGCCTGAGACGTGACATGTGCTAGTCTGTGAAAATATGTCAGGAAAATATGTCAGGCATTTGATTTTGACACTGTTAGAATCTTGTCTTTTTACATGTTGTACATTTAACTTAAAATATTTAATTTTGTACAAGCCCCCCCAACGATATCATCGTCCATCGCCATGGTTTAACATAATCGCCCAACCCTACGGGGGGTCCCTGCTCCTTCTTTCTATACATTAAGGGGTCCTTAGCCTGAAAAAGGTTAAAGGAGAAACATTTCCCAGAGACACGTTAAAATGAAAGAGCAAGACACAACAGTTGTTCAAATCAAAGGAGTTTGTTTAATAAAAGATATAAAAATGTTGACGCAGAGTCAGGGACAAAGGCTTTTAAACTGGCACGCCAAAATAATGGTTAATGCCCCCATGTTGCCCGGGGGGCTAATTTGAACATATTTGCTTCTCTGGTCAGTGAGTCTGTATAACTAGGATAATCTGATTACCGTGACCTCCTTTAAAGTGATGTCACTCTGTATTTGTGAGTTAAAAGGCTGCAGTCATTGGTCAGTTTGCATTGTTAACTGAGCTCACACCGCACTTAAATGACCCCTTATAAAGAACCACCCACACGCTGGCAAAAATAAAAGAGGAATGAGGATCAATTGTAAGTATGACTCAGCTAAGAGTAACGCTAAACCCCTGATCACCTTCCCTTGACACACTCCTCAGGCAAGTCTTTCCTGGAACACACAAATACCTGAGAGCTTGTGGTTAATGCACACTGTCTGTGCTATCAAATAGCCATGGCACACGTTCAGTACTAGTTTTTCAACTCGCAATTAAGAAAAATATCATCCATAGCCTCTACTTTCAGTACTATCAGGTGTGTCAGGTAAAGACACACTGATGTTTATGGTACACTCTTAAAATAAATGGTGCTATATAGCACTAAAATGGGTTTACTGGTCCGTATTTATAGGGGAACCATTTTTAGTGCTCAACATCACCTATGTAGCACCTGTGGAGAACCATGTTAACTTATGGCTCTACAGAGTTGCTATATAGGTGCTCTGTAGCGCTAAAAATGGTTCTCCTATGACTACAAGCTTTTGGGACTATGTACGATTTTTTGATTTAAGTGTATTAGGCTGTTTGATTGGTCGAATGCAGAAATGGTGTTTTTTTTATATTGTGTACATGTAAATTCAACAGTTATGTGTGTACGTCTTAGTTTCTGTCATTAAAGGGACACTTCACTTTTTTTGAAAATAGGCTAATTTTCCAGCTCCCCTAGAGTTATACATTTGATTTTTGCCGTTTTGGAATCCATTCAGCCGATCTCCGGGTGTGACGGTACCACTTTTAGCATAGCTTAGCATAATCCATTGAATCCGATTAGACCATTAGCATCGCCCAAAAAAAACAACAACAACGAGTTATGGCTAGGAACTATAAATCTCATTCTGCAATGATATTACGCAGTGCCCAAAAATAGTACCCTGCTATTGAATGTAACCAAGGGGACTATTTTCGGACGCTGCGTAATATTATTGCGCCTGCTGCAGCCATGATTCGGCAGCAAAGTCCTTGATTATTACGCCGGAATGAGAGTATAGTTCCTAGCCATATTGGCCTAGAAAATCGCAACTTTAAAATTTTCTTTGGTCTCAGTACACAATGTAACTACAGAAGAGTCAAGTTTTAAATAGTACAAATATTGAAACTCTTTGGTTATTTTTGAGCGCGATGCTAATGGTCGAATCAGATTCAATGGATTATGCTAAGCTATGCTAAAAGTGGTACCGCCAGGCTCGGAGATCGGCGTAATGGATTCCAAAACGGTAAAAATCTAATGTTTCACTTTAGGGGAGCTGGACAATGAGCCTATTTTCAAAATAAGTGGAGTGTCCCTTTAAATTGTATTATATACTGTACATTATGTTATCCTTTAAAAATGGTTGTTGTTACGTTAGGGTTACGTAAGATGTTACGTACATCCAGCCGGTTGTTATTTCAATACAGAATTTAATTGTTTTTGAATTCAATAATTATATTGAATTTATTTTTAAGTTTTAAACTGCACAACTCAAGGTCCCTGACAGGAACCAGATGTGTTATCAGTTGGAGGCAGTTGTTATCTGGGAATAACAAACATCAAAATGTCGCTGACAAATCGGAATCAAGCATTCCAGACAGCTACGTAATAAGACTACAGTAGTTAAAGGTTGTGCAAGATTACTGTATCTGTGGGCAACCGACCTTCAAAGACAAAACAGTGGATGTAAATTGCAGTGCTGTATTTTTAAGGCTGATGAACTGTAATTAATTGTAACATAAAACGTGGCTCTTTTGGACGTTTGGGAAATTTTATTTAAATTTGTCTATATAGTATTATGGATCTGGATAATGGATAAGTTGACCTTGCTTTTGTAATATTTACGCTATCATATATGTGTACCATGTACACAATGGGTACAGTTAAATGATTGGCCATGTGATGCCGTGCCATCTTAGCATGTCTGAAAGTTTTAAAATAGTATTTTTTTAAATGTATTTTTTTGGCCATTTGGCCTTTATTTTAACAGCGAGTGATGAGAGGACAGGAAAGTACCAGGAGTAGAGAGAGGTATGGGGTCGGCAAATGACCACAAGCCGGGAATCGAACTCGGGTCGCCAAAAGTGCGAAAGCATGTCAAAGCGCCACCCACTACACCATCGGCTCTGACTTGAAATGTTGTTTTACCAGCAGAAAGAAAGAACAGGAATAAGGGAGAGATACTGTAGACGTGGAAAACGAGAAATAGAATGGCTGCGAATACAGCAACAATGACCTCTTTATCGCACGCCCAAGACAGAGATGGCTCGACAATGACAGGAGTCGCTCACCCAGCTGGGGGAGGGGAGGATAGATATGAAAAAACGAGGGCCTATACCTCTTACGAGAGTTCATACGGATACAGGGAGGAGGGCTAAGAAATGTGTGTGGATATGTGTATGTGGTTGAAAAGCCCTAGGGTTTGAACTTACACAGGGGGATGGTCTGGGTCAATGGTGGGTTATAAGTACCGGGGTCACCAGGGATGGCATCACAGAACTGAAGCTTTGCTGAGGGTAGAGGACCTCATTTGTCATTGTATGGCAGACTTCCCCTTTTAAATGACAAACGAGAGATGAATTGCTGTAGTTATACGCCTTTCTAATTATCCTGTAGCTTAACCGGTAGAAAGATCATCAAGGTCATAGGTTAGATTTTCAGGGATGCACATGCTGATGTGCATTTAAAGACACATTAGAAAAGCATCCATCAAATGCATGAATGTTCCCTGCTTGGTAAAACATGTTGTCTAAAATGTATCTTATATTAGGCTGATGTCATGGGAATTTATACGGTATGTATTATTATACGAGTTGGCTGATTTGATTGAATTCATATGATGTGATTCATACAAATACGTACAATTATTATAAAAAATAAATAAGTAATGAAACCACAGCCCTAACCCCAACGCCACCGGGGGGAAAGCAAATGGACAAAAGCGTACAAATGTGGTCTTACAAATTAATACGAATCAGCCAACTCGTAAAATGTGTATGAATTGCTGTGTTACTTCTGGTATCATATCACATTTTCTTTTCTTATCTCTACATTTACGTTTATTCATTTAGCAGAAGCTTTTATCTAACGCCACCTTTACAAAAGAGGCCTGAGAGTTTTAAAGCACTGCTCACTTGTATTTTTTAACAACACCTTGCATTTATCCATTGTATCTAACTGTCACCCACAATTTTAGGTGTTTCATTAATAAGTAATAGGATGCATTCCTTTCCCACCAATTAAAATGAGTCACAGTTGTCTTAAACATGCAGGATAGCAAATGTAGGGCCATACACTGTTTTTTATGTTTGCACTGCACATAACTCATTAAAGGAGCGTATATATGTAAACCCAGGTGTGTTTGATACCAGTTTAGAGAAATCTTTATACAAGTAGCCTAAATAATTTTTTCAACAGCATGCACTTGGAAATTAAACCCATGACCTCGGCATGACAAGTGAAATGGTCTACCAGTTGAGCTACTGGAAAAGCAACTTTCTATTTACAGTAATCCTGTTGCAGTTCCGTCATTACTTATGTATTACTCAAACTTCCTAGCAATGATTCAGAAATGGATAAATTATAAAAAGTGCTCGCTCACCAGGGCTAAATGCACGCTTAATGCACCCATCAGCAAAGGTAAACAGCACGAAAAGTGATACTTTTGCCAATGAATTGATGTGATAAACGTGGTATATAATGAAATATCTTCACCAGTATCGCTCGTCAATCAGCGTCAGCTCAGATTTGAAACACCGCCCATCTGGTGAAAACTTGGGTATCTGCGGTACAGGTGTGCTTTGGAGGCCGTGGGTTTTTAATAATCTTTTGTCAATATACATCTAGGCGTGTATGTGTGAGTGAGACGGATTGAAAGAGAGAGACTAGCAGGTCAGTGTCTCTTAGTGTAAACTGTGACACAGATCAAATGCTTGCCAGATAGCAACACACACACACACACACACACACACACACACACACACACACACACACACACACACACACACACACACACACACACACACTACCAGAGAAATCAATAAACGGACAATAAAGAGTATGGCTGACGGTCTCAGTTAATGAACCGAAGAACACAGCCCTCAAATTACTGAGTGTCTATAAATGTGTACTAGTTAATACATAATCTAACACATTTTTCCAGGTACGAGAATTCGTTTAACGAGTAACCGAGGTCGAGTCCAGTGTTAGGTCCTGTGCTCACATGACTGAGAAAGGTGGGCAGTAACTCAAAGCAAAGAGGACACAATGTGTACACACAAAGTGGTTCTCCACGCCCAAACTGAGCATACAGTATGATGCATTGCGCACACAGGTTAACTATGGACAGCAACATCACAGAGTCAATAATCAAAGCAAGATCTGCCCAAACTGCTAATACACACATAAACACACTTAAACACTACATAGACATGCAACACAGTTTCTACTGGCGTGATAATAAACACAGACAGTACAACACGCCTTTTTTTTACTATGCACACGGATGATACAAATATGGAGCATTGTTCTCATATGGTAGTTGCTAGGAGGAGATGCTGAATGTATAGTATTGTAGTATGTGTACCCTCGCAATGTACACAAAACAATGCATGTAAATGTCAATATACTGACAGGCACTATAGCTCTGTACACAGAATGCACTGACATGGACAAGTGTCACAGATCTTGAAGTGAGAAAAGCATTGTTAGAACACTGAAAGGAGGACAGGCGGGAGCAGTGGGAGCAAGGCAGAGCCTCTCTTGATGGGATACTGGAACAGGTTGCGTTTTGAGTGTCGTGTAAACAGATCATTAGACTACAGCCATGTTTTATTAACCAATCCCTTAAGGTCAACTGATTCAGCATTTTAGAATCAGGTCAGCTGAGCACGGATAATTGTGTCGAATAGAGATCAATACTGAAAAACGGTATTACATACGGGTGTAAACGTTGAGAAAATTAGGCTCAGAAATGAAAGAATTGAGGAGATATTTTGATAAATGATGGTAACCACACAGTTGCAAGACCCACTGACTTTAATTTTTCTACTCCATGGGTGCTGTCAATTGTGTGGTTACCATTAGGGTTGGGCGATGTCCCCATAAATTGGCAGTTGACGATGGTTACGTAAACCATCGCGATGGACGATGATATCGTTAGGCGGGGGGTATTTTAATTTTTCGTTATTATTCGTTATTATATAATTTTTATTCGTTATTTTACTTTATTACTTCCACTTAAGAAGAGTTGTGCACTTTTTATTTTAATATATATTTTACATAAATACTATTCTGTACTTAAAATCTATAATTTTGTTATTTTACTATCCCAACTAATGTCTCTTTCCTATAGGTTGCACATAAGGGGAAAAGGTAGCTTTAATCCACTGAAGAAGAGTTGTGCACTTTTAAGCACCTTTTAATCTCTTTACATAAATATTTTTTTCAATTTAAAAGCTATAATTTCATTATTTTACTAACCCAACGACTCCTCCGCGCTTTCCAAATTTTGCACGTAAATATCTGCGCATATGTGCCACCAGTACTCCGTCAGAGAGCGGGTCTTCAGCACCGCGGGGAGCAGCCAGCACTTCAATCCGCAGCTTATTAAAACTAGACAAAGTGAACAGGGCCAGACACATCTAAATTTAAACATGGTCTGTGTATGTAAATCCCGCGTTTGTTGTTCCCGTTTTCTTGTTCTTGACGTTCCCTGAATTATGGGTTTATATCTTAATCTGCCGCTTCAGTGCAGTATAGCCTCAATGTAACAATGAGCACGATCTCCCGAGACACTACAAAAGGCTACTAATAAATTATTAATATGGGCTGTTTTCTTGTACAAAATTAAATATTTTAAGATAAATGTACAACATGTAAAAAGACAAGATTCTAGCAATGTCAAGATTAGGGATGGGCATTTTCCAGTAATTTACTAATTTTTTTAATATTTAATTTTTCGAATATTTAAGCTCTTAAAGAACGAATATTCGTTTATTTAAATTATGTTAATTAAGACATGCGTGTTTTGTATTTTTAATTTTGTCATAATTTCACAGAAGGCTTATAATTAGGAAATATCCACAGCAAGCTAAACTTATATTTAATTATTGCCATTAAACTGCCATGTGCAGTTATCCGGTTAATTTTCGAAAGAGCACCGCAAATAATAAATGTTCTCCGTTTCATTTCGTTCTCCGTGTCTGTCTCTTTATTAACAAAATAAAGTAGACTTTATAACAGAAAGCTTACAAATCTCTCATGATGTGTTGATTCGGGCGGCGGAGAACAAACGTTTAATAACACGTGAGCCCTCACTGAGCCAGTGGCCAAATACGGCGCGGCGGGGACAAACCCGGAGATAAAAGGAAAAACTTAAATTCGTCTGCAATCTGCATTGCCAAACAATCTGAAATACATACAAATTAATGTTCATGTATATTTTACATTTAAGTCTGTAAAAGACAGTATAGATGAAGTGAAAAACCATTAAATAAGTTGTTACCCTTTGGTGGCACATTAAAAACAAACAAACATTCGAATAGCATTTTTTAAATTCGAATTATTATTGCCATTCGAATATCCGTGCCCATCCCTAGTCAAGATCAAATGCCCGACATTTCACAGACTAACACACGTCACGTCTCACGTCTTCTATTTAATTTATAGACCAATTCACGCAAAGATATTAGGTTAACTATAGTCTATATAGAAGAGAGTAAGTGTATGTCGACTCGCAGCGGAGTGGGGAGGGGGCGTGGCATCACGATGGTGTCTCTCCATCGTGATGTCAGTCAACCATCACGATGGACGATGATATCGTCTATCGGCACAACCCTAGTTACCATCATTTATCAAAATATATTTTTTGTATTAAAACAAAATAAAGAAACTCATACATGAAGATGATGTTTTTGGGCATGCTATGCCTTTGGCCTATATTTAGGGACACAAGGCAGCATTTTTATGTTAATAAATCATCTTCGTAAGTCAGTATATTGGTTAAATGACTCATTACCGTGTGAAATGAATACTCTCTCGCCCGCCCCTACCGTCTGTAGGAAGAATACCCCACTTGCAAGTTCGCTGTATCCGACCCGGTGTTCTTCAGTCTCGCAAAGTCTCAGATATCGCGAGAAGCAGGATCACTTTACGCTAAACAACACAGAGGCAGGCGAGCGAAACACGGCTAGCGATAGTTGCAAATGGCAGAGCCGGGGAAGAAGCATCGAAAACCCTTGACGGAAGATTCCAAGAAAAGAAAAAGAGCTTCAGACCTTATAATATATATATATATATATATATATATATATATAGGGTGACCATACGTGCCATTCTTCCCAGATGCGGATATCAGGTGCGTCTTCCGGAAGTCATATTTGTCGACCGCATACGTCATAGAGGATTATTATTATTATTACAGAAAAGCAACAGTTACATTTTAAAGTAAGAATGAAACCACTATTGCATTTCTTATGTTTTTAACTGAATGGCGTATGCTGTCAACAAATATAACTTCTGGAAGACGCACCGAAATCCTTGCCAGGACGCATCTGGGAAGAATAGCACGTGTATATATATATATAGATAGATAGATAGATAGATAGATAGATAGATAGATAGATAGATAGATAGATAGATAGATATAGATAGGTATATATATATATATATATATATATATATATATATATATATATATATATATGGATGGATGGATGGATGGATGGATAGATGTAGAAGGATAATATTTGTCTAAAGTTATATTAGTAAGGTCAATAAGTTCATCTGGACGAATGACGTTTTCCCTTTGCTTGTCTTTATATATTTTTTATTTATTTATAATTATATTATTCTCATGCCCACTCTCCCAATAAAAAACAAAACACGAAAACAGTAGTTTGCCTCGTTCATATCGGTCGTTCACGGTAAAAATACTATTATGCATGACAACACAATAAAAATAAAAAATCAGTTGGAAAGGAAATATTACTTACCTAACTTAGACATAACTGGATTGGAAATAAGCTGATAAACTGGGTTGTGAGGGGGGAGGTGTTTAAAAGCATTTACTTCCAGACACTAGGGGGAGCTCGTAGAGAAATAATACTCAGACTTGCCTGGTTTCCCTTTAAAGGAAAACACAATTTTTCAATATTTTACTATGTTCTTACCTCAACTTAGACAAATGAATACATACCTATCTTTTTTTCAATGCGTGCACTTAATCTTTGTACAGCACGTTTTAAATGTGTTAGCATTTAGCCTAGCCCCATTCAATCCTTAGGATCCAAACAGGGATGAATTTAGAAGCCACCAAACACTTCCACGTTTTCCCTATTTAAAGACTGTTACATGAGTAGTTACACGAGTAAGTATGGTGGCACAAAATAAAACATGAAAATTTTTTACGCGGATAAAAAATAAGAACTATATTGTATGGTGGAAGAGCACTTAGTTTGCAGCACTTCAGCTTCTGGTGCAGTAATATTGACGGAATTTTAAGCGAGGGGCGTAGTCAGGAGTGATGATGGTACTGCGCACCGAGTTCATGTAACAGTCTTTAAAAAGGGAAAACATGGAAGTGTTTGGTGGCTTCTAAATTCATCCCTGTTTGGATCCTAAGAAATGAATGGGGCTAGGCTAAATGCTAACACATTCGCAACGCGCCTTGAAAAGATTAAGTGCACGCATTGAAAAAAGATAGGTATGTATTAATTAGTCTAAGATGAGATAAGAACATAGTAAAATATTGAAAAACTGTGGTGTTTTCCTTTAATATTTTATAGGAGATATGAGAATGGGAGGAACTGTATTGAAAATAACACAAGTCAGAATCGAACACTATATTTCAGCTTAAGTATGTAACTACTAGGCCACAGCACTAACACATTGTCCTTTCAAACCTTTAAAGGGGACATATCATCAAAATCTGACTTTTTTCATGTTAAAGTGCTATAAGTGGGTCCCCGATGCTTCTATCAATTTAGAAAATGTGACAAAGAACAACCCAGTAACTTAGTTTTGGTAAACCATTCTCTACAAGCAAGTGAAAAAATAGGTCATTGAAATTTGGCTCCCCTTTTGATGTCATAAGGGGGTAATACCGCCCCTTAATCTGCACTATCCAACCACTGCACTGCCAATTAGTGCAGAGATCAGCTCATTTGCATTTAAAAGGACACACACAAAACATCAAATTTTTGTTCATACACAAAGTGGCAATTTCAACATTCTATAATAAATTATCTATATGGTATTTTGAGCTAAAACTTCACATATGTACTCTGGGGACACAAAATATTTATTTGACATTTTAAAAAATCCCGTGAAATGTCCCCTTTAAATTAAAAAATGTATATGTTTTATTAATGTACAGTACTGTGGTGCCATAAAGGCTGTTGATCTCAAAGCCCCCAAATGTCTAAATATTACTGCATAAAAACTAACTCTGTCATTTTTGTTAAATGTTATGCTTAAGTGTGTTTGACACATCTTTTTTTAGATTAATAGCACCCAATGGCATTCACACATTTTTGTGACCTTTTGGAGCCACTATGTAAATTAGTCATTTGAATATACTGACTTGATATTACAAGGTATTTCGGGTTGTTTTGGTACTTTAATGTTTTAGTTACAATAGTAAATATTTATATATAGAATAACAGTATAGAATAACATACTTAAAGGGATAGTTCACCCAAAAATGTAAATTCTGCATTATATATTCACCCTCATGTTGTTCATCGTATTTGTTTTTCCTACTATGGAAGTTATTAGTTATAATCAGCTGTGTGCTTACTGCTTACCATCATTTATCTGAAAAAAATCTTTTTTTGTGTTTATCAGAATAAAGAAACTCGTGCAGGTTTAAAACAACACGAGGATATAAAAATGCTGACAGAATTTTTTTGGGGTAAACTATCCATTTGAATTATGCAAACCAAATTATGTCAAGAAACACTGGTAGACTCTTATAGTCTAATATAGTTGCATAGCAAGATAAAAAAACAGATAAGCAGGTCTGGCGGGCAGGTGCTTTAGTGACTGTCAGGTGTTGCTTGTGTCACAGAGTGTCTCTTTGCATATGCCTCAGGTGGCATTTACCTCAAAGAGGCTTGACAGCTGACACAGCTGACACAAGGAAAAGTTGGCCCCGCGCAGGTACATTTAACCCTGTGGGAAAGCGAGGCTGTGCAGTTACACTGTTGGTGTACTGTTACTAAATCTGACAAAATTTCAACCTAATCGTTGTTTTATGACACTAATAAATGTATTTTAAATAGCTTTATAAATAACATCATGAAAAAAATAAACCAAAGCCAGCGCTGAACACATAAAACAAAAATGTGGAAATTAATCTAGATGTAAATCTAAATGTAGAGAGAACAGAACGAAAAGTCTCTGTGCTAGAGTTCGCCAGCAGTTTTCACGTCCCAGCTCCATATTCAGGCAAATTTTCATGCAGTTCCTGGTTGGTGGTTTGCATTCCAAATCTCCTAAAAAGAGACTCAATGTATGTCCAGAAGTCAAGGCCATCGAGTGCGGCACAGGTTGGAATTACACTCTTATCTATTGACATTGCAGGCAGTCTAATATTGACATTTAAAGAGAGAATCAGGGCAGAAATTTGACTCTAAGCGTGAATACGTAACCTCAAGGACTTCTTAAAAGCACAGGCAACAAAAGCAGCAGCATCTTATGTCAAAATTACTGAAAGTCACCACGCAGAAATTGTACCAGTACAAAGCCACAATAAAATCTTTACTGGAGGGCAACATCGTGCCATAATGATTAAAGCTCAATCAGCCGTTGGTTTTGCATCTGCGGCCAAGTAAAAGTATCGGTGACATGAGGTCTTCGGTATTAAAGTCAAACGCACGCTACGAGAGCACGCATGATTTTGTTTTCTTTCGTGTTGGTACACTGTAACTAATCCTACACTGGATGTGTCAATTACAAAATCATTATAAATTACAATGTGAGGGACAGTGTACATTAATTAACATTCGTAAATGTAAATGTCTCACAATTGTATTGGCTGTTGCACAGAGATGCTCTTTCTTGCTGATCTGACAGCTGGTTTGAAATTTATCGTATTGTCTACTACTACTACTAGTTATAGTTCTGCTTTAGCTGTTGTCATGATTATTAAAGGTCCCATCCTTTCTGTGTTTTTGAAGCTTTGATTGTGTTTACAGTGCGCAATATAACATGCATGTGTTCATGCTTCATGTGTAAAAAACGTGGTATTTTTTACACAATTTACTTATCTCTATAGCGCTGTTTTCACTGTCCTAAAAACGGGCTGATTTCTTCCTTGTTCTATGAAGTCCCTCCTTCAGAAATACGTAACGAGTTCTGATTGTGTAGTTTGTTTCGTGTGTTGTGAACAAACCTAACAAAGCTAACAAGCTAACGGCAAGCTAAGCTGGCGACTGCCGTATTCATGTGGGCGGAGTTTAGTCAAAAAACTGTTCTACTGATGTCATTAAAGCAGGAAGTAGAGGGCTGTAGTCCAAACCGGCCGTTCGCTGTATAGGCTTTAAAAGGTGAATTCTGTTAAAGAAAATATATTGCCTGGCAGTGAACTTTGAGCTTTAACATTTTACAGCTATTATTTATGCTATTATAGCAACATTACACACTAACTAGGGTTTAAAAAATGGGACCAGAAAGAATGTGACCTTTATACACGGCTTTATGAAAGAATGTCAAAATGATGGTTGTCATTTTGGCCACTTGAGACACTAAGACTGCCACATATATTCTTATATTTTCCGCCTCCTTTAATCTCCTTTCCTTTGCTGTCTATTTTTGATGCTAATGTCTAAAATATCTGTGTCACTCCCTGTGTACTCCCACTTATAAACCACACAAAGCCAGAAGCACAAGAATACATGTTCATATGCAAACACACAGACACACGTGCACACGTGATATTCCCAATTTCCTCTTCCTTCTGCTGTTTCTCTTTCACCCATTCCCATCATCCATCTTTCATCTCCTTTGGCCGTGTGCAAGAAGGGATGCATCGGCAGGCGACAGCTGGAATATGATTCAGACAGAAATGGAGGAAAATAGGCAGGGAGGGATAGAGAGGGGGTGTGAGAGATTGTCTGTAGGGCACAGTGATGAAGAGGAAATGTAGTCTCCCAGAGACTGCTGAGGATAGGGAGGAGAACGGGGCCAAACTCACTTATTGGACCAAACAAGACCCACCCATTGGTGCTGATTGGTCCATAGCCATGCTTGCCACCAGCACTCTTAGTCAATAACCTTTTCAGTGAATGTTTTGCTTTGATGTCTGGGAACATTACTGAGCTAAATATTGTCAAGATAAGAACCTGACCAGTCTTTAAATATCTTGGATATTATTTTTTTGCTTTGTTGCTTGTTCAGTTTATTTAAAATTGAGTTATATAGCACAATGAAAATGCATGCAGTCAATTTGAATAGAAAAAACATGAATATGCATGGTATTCCTGTAGCTCAGCTTGTAGAGCGTGTTGCTTAAAATATGGTTATTATTTCATTGTTTCATGGTAAATGCCAGAAAAATATATTTTTAAAACTGTGTTAGAGGAGCACACACAGAAGAAGCAGTTTGATACTTTGTGTGTCGACCAAAGTTCAAATCCTTTGTGAATGCAATCTAAGTAAAAATAAGAATAATTCAATTTTATTGCATCTACTGGGCATAACAACATTTGATTTATGTTTGTACAACAAGATTTGAAAAAAATAATGGAAGATAGAAGACCCTCTTTAGATGCAGCACAAAAATAGGAACCTCGCAGATATACCAGGTGAAGGATTCAAACTGCACTATCAGCATGAGAGACTGTACAAAAATCTGCTTCACAGCAGTGTAATGTATTGTACCTGGTCCAGCAGGTGGAACGGTGGTGGGAGATGGGGGAAACAAGGGACCTGATTCAGCCACAGTACCAGCTGTTACTGCCTTCACGGGACAGTTCCAATTCAGACCTCGTCGTGCTGTCTACTGAGTGTGCACTATATGTGGCACTGAAAGCAGAATTTATATGAGCAGATTAAAAGATATGGAGTGGGCGAGCTTTAGGGAGACAGAAAGGACAACATTGTGGGTGAGAAAATGTCAGCATAAAATCTTAAAGACAGCCATCATTGTGACTTTTTATGCTCGACAAACCAAGAAGGTGAAGTTCGGCGTGTGTAAAGTGATAGTTCATTTAAAATGTTAAAATTTGAAACTTTTCTTTAACACAACTGATCAGTCCTGGTCATGGATCCTGATTGGTCAATGCATTGTGCCTTAAAGTGCATTACAGACTAAATTTTCAACGTTGCACCTTATTGCTTAATTATAAAATCATTACTAAACAGTTTATCATTCTCAAGACTTGTCACTGCAGGGTGAAGACTTGTGATGGTTGGATTATGTGCTGTTTTTAACTCAATCTAGATCGCTAAAAGATTCTTCACTAAGGGTCAAGGGTCAAATTGCTCTCTTGTAATGACAACGTTTGACAGATGTGTGTGTGTGCGTGCGTGCGTGCGTGTGTGTGTGTGTACTGACATCATAGTGCGCTTTATCATTTACAAGCTTACGTAGCTGCAGCTGGATGATTAAAGGAAATGCTAAGTAAGTTGTAAATTATGTTGACTGGGATCTACAATCTAAAAACTGCTGGGTTATTTTTAAACTAGCAATGGATCAAAAAGTGACAAGCCTAACCCACTTGGTTGTAATTTAACCTATGCTGGGTTGTTTTAACCCATTGTTGGGTAAAATATAAAAAAAAATTTCGGTTTTATTTAGTTTGTACCTTTTTGACCCAATGCTGGGTTAAAAATAACCCAGGATTTTTTCGAGCCTTCAGCATTTTGAGATTTTAATTTTAAAGTGCACCTATTTCATTGTTTAAAAACGACATAACTGTGTGTATTTGGTATAATACAATGTGTTCGCGTGGTTTATGGTTAAAACACATTATTTTCCACATACTGTACATTTTTGTAGCTCTTCCTGAAAAGGATGGATTTGAAAAGCTGTGTGTTTCCCTGATCAAATGTGACACTCTGTCCTTACCATGTTTGAAAGATTCGGTTGCTAACAGGAGTTAACTTAGTGAGTCCGTTGCTAGAGGAATTATGTACTAATACACACAGCAAAGAAAATAAAAAAGTGAATTGGACAATAGGTACCTTTTAAAATTCTTTATTTTTATTAAGGAGCTTCTATGAAGTTGCTAAAAAGAATGTTATTTTTTATATTTGGTATAATGCAATGTGTTCATGTAGTTTGAAAAAAACCCCATTATTTTTCACTCTTACTGTACATTATTGTTGATCCTCTGTGTCCTGTCTTTCTAAAACGCTCAATTTACACAAAGCTCATCATTCTAAAAAGCGTGGTGTGCTCCGATTGGCCAGCTATCCGTTGTATCCGTTGAGTGGCCGAAATGTGACATTCCTTACCATATTTGGAAAATCAGCTCCCAAGAGGGGATAATTTCGTCTTTACTACCTTATTGCCTAAATCTGGTGTTAAATCTCGCAAATTATTTTAATATGAAAACATTAACTTATTTACAGGCTGTGAGTGTGAATTACTGTATGATAATGTGCATCAAGTCCACTGTGCATCAAGTCCATTGTAGTCCAAAAAAAAGAAATTTCAGTGGAAGACAATAACTCGCATCATCATATAAACATGAGTCTCAGTGCCTCTGCACCCAGTCGCAATTCTCCTGGCATCTCTCCTCCTTCACTGCATTGTTTTCTGTTCTGTTACTTGAAATTGGGGCTCGAGCCAGACCAAGATTCGAGCTGCCTTCAAAAACAGCAAGCCAAGTTCATTAAGGCTACCATTAATTATTAATACTAAATGGGCAGGCAAACGAGTGAAACAATGAAAGTAAAAAAAAACAATATATGGTTTTACACATCTATAGAAAATATACTATAAATAAAGCAATTATACATTTTCCTAATGGTTGTTATCTTTACTTCCATTTAAAACGTTATACATTTCGAAAAGGAGGATTTTCAACACTTTGTTCGAACAGCAACTCAGCGACCCAAATCTCACGCAAGTTTTTTTAAAGCTGAAACTGGTCCGTGGTGTAAAAAAGGTTGGGGACCCCTGCTTTAAACCATTTAAAAGGAACACTTGGAACCTCCTGTTGTTTTGAATGCCAGGTTTTCCGACATTGTGGGGACAATTTTGTGAATCACAAACTGAAAGAGAGAGAGTGACGCAAACACACACGCTTTGAATGGTCAGCAGGATCCTTTAGTGAAAAACCAAAACAAAAGTTAATTGAAACAAACGTGTTTGCAGTGTACACATATATTTACCATCAATGGTGCAGCACCCTTGCTTGTTTAGCATCCAGTATGCCTGCTTATTCATTCTTGTTCTGCGATCGCACATGTTCTCACATTGCTATATGCTCTGTTTCTGTGGCGTGGAGACATATAATCAACCTCTCGCAGGCCTCCGGTGGCAGCTGTTCCTCTGGGTGACATGGCCATTAATACAGGGCTGTAACAATGGCTTATTAACATTGTGAGCAGCCATCTCCTATTCTCCTATAATCTCTACTCACAGCACATGGTGATAAAGCAGGGATTAAACACAACAAATTTGAGCAAACATTGTATTAAAGGAATAGTGGCATTTAAAAATAAAATTATTTTGTAATTCACTCAGCCTCACGCCATCCACATGTGTTTGACTATCATTTTTAAGATGAACATGAAGATTATTTACATTATTTATGTAAAAATACAATCATCTTATTGGTTTATACAGGACTCAACAAAGATGAAAATAGATCAAAGTGATTGCAGTGGGTTAAAATGAATAAACTGACGCAAAATGAAATGAAATTATTTAGTGATACTAAAACCAAAACATAAAAACATTAGCCTTAAACTCATATGGCACGTCACTCACTTCAAATCTCATCTCATGACAATCTGTGAGAAGAACATACAGTATATGTCTAATAGTTGAAATGTATAAATGTTGAGGGCTTGAGAAATATTGCTGAACCAACACACTGTTCAAACACACGTGATAGTACACACAAGTGTTTTGTAAGCAGTGGATGGAAGGACAGAGAGAAAGGATCCACCTGTTTAACCTGAGCTTGTGATCTGCTGGTTAAACAGAAACCCTGCTGTCTGTTCCCTTCCTGCTTCTCTCTCTTCTCCCTCTCCTCCCCTTTGCATATGTGTGGTGATAAAGGATCGCAGACTGGACTCCACCCTTTTCTGCCCCACTCAAACCAGTCCAGCTGACTGTTGACACTCCAAACATTTCCATAGCTGCCCGCACAGGAAAACACAGCAGGAAATACAGGGAGGCGTGACATAACTACGACCTCTCTCTCATACGCATTCATGTTGTACAGGTGACTGGGGATAGTTGGCACAAGGGCAAGTTGGCACAAGGGCTGGATCTCAGTAACTACATTTGTCTGCTTTTCTTCAAGCAGTGCTTAGATTTTGGCAGAAATTGTGTATTTTTTTTATAAATATTAACTCGGGTGCATTAACTGTGTACTGAACAGAACTCTTTTGAACCCATATGTGTCCTGACTAATATTGTGCAAAACGCCTCCACATACAGTACATTGTTCTAACAAATGAAAAGCGCATTGTTGATTGTGTCATTCAGTATGTGAATTCTGGTGGTTAAAGTCAACACAAGGCTGAATTCATGGATAACAATGATAGGCTCGCTCTCTGAAGTTCTGTGAAATATTGACATTGTACAGCTTGTTGTAGGGCCGCTTGTGTTACAGGCACGTAAAATTAAGTTTTTATGTGCGCCTTTGAGGACACCTGGTGTGTACAGTCAATGATTTTGCACTTGTTAAGGTGCACTTTTCCTCTGTTACGTGTTAAGAGCCAAAAGTATGGCTTATGGCTGGGAGATCTTATTTCTCTCCAGGGCTCTGTGATGCCTGTACATATGCTACTAACTGATAAATATTTGATAGAGTGTAAAGCTTCAAACAAAGAAGTCTCCATCTATACAGACTTAAGTGCACCTATTTCATTGCTAAAACAAAGCTATTTTGTGTATTTGGTATAATACAATGTGTTCGTGTGGTTTATGGTTAAAAACACATTATTTTCCACATACGGTACATTTTTGTACCTCTAGATATCCTGCTTTCCTCAAACGCGTTGATTTTGTACAAAGCTCATCGATCTGAAAAGCGCTGTGTCCCTGATTGGCCAGCTAATCTGTATGTTGTGATTGGCCTGAATACCTCTGACGTCAGCCGGAAATGTGACGCTCCTTACCATGTTTAAAAGATTTGCTCACAATGCAATGCTGACAGGAGTTAAAGGTGCAGTGTGTCATTTTTAAAAGGATCTCTTGACAGAAATGCAAAATAATGGTCAAAACTATATGATCAGAGGTGTATAAAGACCTTTTATAATGAACCGTTATGTGTTTATTACCTTAGAATGAGACGTTTTTATCTACATACACCGAGGGTCCCCTTACATGGAAGTGGCCATTTTGGGCCACCATTTCTTTTAAAAAAGCCCTTAACGGACAAAATTTTTTAAATAAGTTGTCCCCGGTGGTGGCTACCGTAGCTTCTCTGTGTTTCAAAAGCGAGGGGTGAGCAGTGGACTGAGCTGTTGGTTGCAATTCGCAACCTCACCACTAGATGCAGCTAAAATTTACACACTGCACCTTTAACTTACAGGCTGTGAGTCCAAGCGAGAGGAATTATGATAATGTTGGTTTTGTTAACGTCAACAGGCCAAGAAAGTAAACTGTTGCCTACAATCCATGCATTTGTTGTAGTCCAAGAAAAGAGATTTATGTTGGAGACAATAACTCGTGTCATTGTTCACTTTGGTGTATGTACCTTTTACATATCGTTAACTTTTACTAATACACACTTTCACACCAAAGGAAATGTAAAATTGTGAAAGTAGGTGCTGTTTCAGATATCTTCTGATTTTTTTTCTCAGGAAAAAGTTTCTGTTTGCTCTCCATTTAATTTCTTTGATGTATAGGAGAAATAATGGAGATATTTAAAAGTTCTGTAATGTTTTCTTATGGGACTATAGCATACATACATGACTCAAAATGTGTTTGTACTGCAGACAGGTGTTTGCACTCCAGTTTCATCTACAGTATTTTTTTGTAAAGCCACTGTGAGTCTTATGAACATCTGGTCTGGTTTGACTTCTAATGAGTACCACTGAGACTCCTTATTGGATGTTACCTACAAAGTATGATACTGTTATGCAAATCCACTATTTATTATTCATATTTTATTTTACAATATCCTCATTGGTTTGATTTGAACTGTGCCAAAATTTACTTCATTAATCTTCCTTGCTTCCTACCAACTTTGGCATGACATCACTTCATCTTGCTTTTCACCCAGTTCTGATTCTGGAGCCTGTGGAGAGAGACGACCTAACTGGGAAGACTCTGAAGATCACAGACTTTGGGCTCGCAAGGGAATGGCATCGAACCACGAAGATGAGCGCCGCCGGCACGTATGCATGGATGGCTCCAGAAGTCATCAAGGTGTCCCTGTTCTCCAAAAGCAGCGACGTGTGGAGGTGATCTTAAGTCATCCATTTCCTCATCTCATCCTCAGATGCTCCACAGTCCATTTGCTAACTGTCTGATGCATAACCAAAAATCAACTCTGATTGGCTGACTTTATACCTGCATGGTTTTTAATGTACTATACTTGAAGTGTTTACATACTTCTTTTTTTTTGTAAAATAATTCCTAGAGAGTGGTACGCTATTCATATTTCACACATGCCCGTTATTGTTATCTTTCATAAACCTCACCCATAAACAGATAGATGATGACTGTATTATTAGTTTTTGGCCCATATCCTGCACAAAGCACCAGATGCAGTAAAAAGTCTGGCTATAAGAGAGCACTTATGGCCTAACTGGACTTTCTGTTTCAGTTTTGGAGTGTTACTTTGGGAGCTGCTGACTGGTGAAGTCCCTTACCGTGAAATTGATGCTTTGGCTGTGGCCTACGGTGTGGCCGTAAACAAGCTGACCCTCCCCATTCCTTCCACCTGTCCTGAGCCCTTTGTACAGCTGCTTGGAGGTACAAATAACGTTTTTGTTGAATCACATGACACATTTATCTGTACCTAAGAGCAAGTTATAAGCTAATGATGCTTTCTCCTGCTTACCAACTCTCATCTCTTTCTGCAGAGTGTTGGTGTCCTAACCCGCATGGTCGTCCCTCTTTTGGGAATATCCTGAAAAGGCTGCAGGCCATTGAGCAATCAGCCATGTTCCAGATGCCCCTGGAGTCTTTTCATTCCCTGCAGGAAGACTGGAGAGTGGAGATCCAGCAGATGTTTGATGAACTGCGAGCAAAGGAGAAGGTAAGGCCTGGATGTCTTGCACCTGTAATAGATGTTTGTTTACATAGTAATAAAAAGCTGTGAAGCTGTAATAATTATTATGTAAGTGTTTAGTGGCATACAGTAAGGGTCCTTTTGTGCATTAGGAGTTGCGCTCTTGGGAAGAAGCTCTGGCACGAGCAGCTGAGGAGCAGAGGGAGCAGGAGGAGCACCTCAGGAGGCGCGAGCAGGAGTTAGCCGAGCGGGAGATCGACATTGTAGAGAGGGAACTAAACATCATCATCCATCAAATGTACCAGGAGAAGCCGCATGTAAAAAAACGCAAAGGCCACTTCAAAAAGAGCAGACTGCTGAAACTCGGGAGAGACAGCAACAGCATCAGTCTTCCCTCTGGTGGGTGAAATGGGAATCTGTACATGGTTACAGTATATGTAATGGGTATAATCTATTTCTTATAAATGAAATAAATATGGTTTTGATGTGCATCACATCATTTCACATTCAGAATCATAAATATTATTGTAGCTAGTATTTCCTGCTGTAGCTAAATATTTAAATTGTTATAAATTTATATCATGCAGTTGTAATAAATAGAATGTTTTTAGCATAATATAACAGACATATTTTCCTCACATCATCTCAAGGTTTCGAGCATAAGATCACAGTGCAAGCTTCTCCTAGCGTTGATAAAAGAAAAAGTCAGGGAAGTGAAAGCACCACTCCTCCAGCCAGCCCAGGAGTCATTCCTCGTCTGAGAGCGATGCGCTGTAAGTAACAGAGAGAGTCCAATGCATTGATCTGGGTTTATATAGGAGATTAAATCAGACCAGAGAAGATTGCTGGAAAGCTTATCAGATATCAATACACACCTGTGCCAAGAATCAATGTCTGGACACTTAAAATAGTATTGTTTACATTAAGTCCCATGAAACAGTTGTTACTTATACATTTTCTGTGAAATCATCTGTTCTGTATACTGTGCAAAAGTCTTAGGCCACCATGCCACCATTAGATTTGTTGTTTTTGCAATTGTATAGTGATCATATATAATTATTTCTCTTTATTAGAATACAACCAGAAAATACAGGAAATGTGTGTGTAGTATTAAAACAGTTTAAAAGTATAAGCTGAAGTGTCAAGTATTTAGGTTGAACTCCACTTCCACTGCAATAGCAGGCAGCTGCAGGATCTCTTAAACCTAAATAAAATTAAATCCTTATTTCTAATTCTAATAATATGACTTAAGGACTTCAGTCTCCTCATAAAAGCTCAAAATGTGTTTTGTGCCAAGAGAGGTCACACTAAATACTGACTGATGCCTGAAGAAGACATTAAGTTCTGAAAATTGTTTTGTTTTTAATTTTGTGTACATATTTCCTGTTTTTTCTGTTTGTATCTTAAAAGAGTGAAAAATAAATATTAAAACTTTGCTAAAACAACAAAGCTGGTGGTGCTAGCCTTTTGACATTTGCACAGTACTGTATATTGCAGGGTTACGTAGCTTGATGAAGTATGCTAAAATGTCCAAAAGGATTTTTTTCTGAAATATTTCTGTCATCAATGACATCATGTGTGATTTAGTGACACCCAGTGATGGGAGGAAGACAGTGGGCCATGCAACAGGCCGTAAGAAGGAAGACCTGGCAGGAACCAAGAAGAAGGGCCGAACATGGGGACCCAGCTCCACCCATCAAAAAGAGAGATTGGGAGGAGAAGACAGGTAAACCATAGTTTAACGAGTCATAATATAGATTATTCATTTTTCCTAAACTCAATTTACAATGTATTACTTATTTATTTTTTTAAATTCCACTGTGGTGAAAATCAAGTGGTGCTTTTAATATGCTTTAAGACAAACCATGTGCAAATTCATCATTCAACACCACTGCTGAGTATTTTATCCATAATATTTGAGTTTTCCAAAGACAACTCATTCCCCTGGTTTGAAATCACCCTGGTTTGCTACGTCACACACATGTTATCAATTACATCATCACATTTGAAGTTGAACATGGTGAACTCACGTGCAGTGTGTGATAGTCTAACCCAGTGGTCGCCAACATGGTGCTCACAGGCACCAGGTTTCCCGAAAAAAGTCTGCAACATTACGTATTTTTATATTAGCTTTTATGTATGTTAGCATTTTAAACAATGATACAACATATCAAGAAGTAAAATAAAATCAACAATAAAAACAAAAACATTTTGAGTAGACTATTTTAAAAAAGTAGCCCTCCAGATGTTTTATAAATTGTGGTAGCCCTTGCACACAAAACGGTTGGAGACCTCTGCTCTAACCTGTCAACATCAGCACTAAAACCAATTAGTGCTGAAAACGCAGTTTATTTATGTGAAACTGGACTTGGCAGTTATGTTTCTGAGGTCCGAAACTACCAAAAATATCATCTATTTACGTGTTACGTATTACCTTTGGTCCGAGCTGTGCGATTTGAGTAGAGGCATAATTAGCTAATTTATTAATTTATTAATACTAATTAGCATATTCTTATATCCGCGTATACTTAATGAGGAAATTACATTTTTAAAAGTTTTAAAGCATGTAGAAATTACTGTCATAGGAAAAACTTTTACATATGCTATTATGATGCTCAAAGATGAGTTTACTTTTAACGGATAAAATGATTGACTACAGGGAGATTAAAAACTAAAAACGATCCAACTGCAAACCTGCAGACTATTGATTTTGCAGTTGGTATTGCTAATGTAATACCATAATTCAATATATTTCATAAGCTTATTTTTAATATGTCTATGTAGCTTGTACTAATATGTATTTACTGCAAGGCTGCTTTGCAACAATGCAAAACTGTGAAACATGCTTTAGAAATTTGATTTGAAGTGAAGTTCAAATTTGAAAAGCTTGTAAATGCTGAACAGGTACTGATAATATGTCAATGTGGGAATTTCTATGTTAATATGTTTAATATTATTTTTATTTTTGATTAGTACGGTGGGATGTGAATTCATATGTTTTTACAGTTAGTCTTACATTATAGTGACTGTTATTCTTTTACTCAGATGATCATGATCTTTTACAGTTACTTGGGTAATACAAATAAAAAGATTCTTCTCAATTCAGCATTGATTTTTATGGTCAAAGCTATACTTTAAATTGCCTTTTTTTGCTCATTCTGTTGCAGGTTGAAATCTCTTGGAGAGGGAAAGGTGTGGTCCTCCAGTGCTCCAAATTTAGGGAAGTCCCCAAAACATGCTCCCATGACAGCTGGATTCTCAAGCTTAAATGAAATGGGTGAGTCTGCCTGGACACAAGGAACTTGATAACCACTGTCAGCATGACAAACACATTTTTTCAACTTATATGTCGATATTTAGTGTAATTTCTCTATCGTCCTTCTATGTAGAGGAGCACAGTGAGTTTGAAGACACATCCCCAGCCCGACTGGCCCCTGAACTAAGCAGTAATGGAGCCATGGAGGAGGTGGGACCAGGAAAAGGCTCACAAGATTCACTTCGACGGTGCAGCCAAAGAAAAAAGAGTGACCTGCTGTTACTGGGATGTGCCTCCATTTTGGCTGCCGTAGGCATTGGTTCCAACATCTTTCAGCTGGGACGACAACAGGTACACAACACGAGAGAATAAAGTGGTTTTGTAGTCATGGGTTCGATCCCCAAGGAAGCTTTCTGATCAAATGTATGTCTTGTTATGAACTGTAAGTTGCTTTGTGTATAATGGTTCTAATGGTTAACATAACAAATGGTAGAGCTAGAGTTGAAGACAAAGAGGAATGGGGATAAATTGGAGAATTGATTTTTTTGACTATAGATGTTTTATTGATGCCCAGTCCATTTGTAATTAACAAAGCATCATAAACAAGACTGGTTTGGTAAATATTGATTAGTACTTAATAGTCAATAATTAAATAATTTTTCACATGTTCTGTGTCCATCATTCCTGTTTCCCTGCAGATGAATCAGGATGAGCAGGAGCTGCGAGAAGAGCAGAAGAAGAAGAAGGATGGCCTGTTTCAGCGCACGGGCCGATTCAGACGCAGCACTTCTCCACCCAGCCGCACTCTGTCGCTCTCCCTCTCTCAAAACCGCCATCATGACTCCACCCTGCCCACCTTGGACCCGTCTCCTTCCGTGACGCTGCTCTCTCTGTCCTCCCTCTCTGACTGTAACTCGACCAAGTCCCTGCTGCCCTCTGACCCTGATGACTTCGCTCCGACCCCCAGCAGCGCCCACCCGGTGGTCTCTCCTGCTCCGTCGTCAAACCCTCTGCTGGACCTTAAGGCGGAGAGCTTCAAACGAGAGCCTAATCAGTCTCTCACACCCACCCACGTCTCTGCAACAATGGCATTGAACCGCGGGCACCGACGCACACCTTCTGATGGTGCCATCCGTCCGCGAGCACAGACGGTTGTGGGGCATCGCCGTACCCCCTCTGATGGAAGCATGCCCATTCCTCCTACACAAGCTCCTACTATCACACCATACACAGGCAAGCACACAATCAAATGTATTTTTGTATAATAAACATTTCAAACATTGTACCTGATTGAAGACACATTTTAAATGCATATGGGTGAATCTTATAAGAATGTCTAGGTCTCATGTCAACCCAAAAACGAATGAAAGCTGCAATCCATAACTTTATCGCATCTATATTTGAAAAATATAATTTTATGAACTTTACGTTTAACTTTATATTTACATTACATTTATATTATGAACTTTATATTAACGTGTATTGAAAAACAACTGACATTTCCCATGAAATCCGACCTGACAGCTCAACTTATTAATTATTATTATTTATAAGCTTACCGTTGTAAATGTTTAAAGACTGATTGTTTATTTACTTGACTCAGTAACTGATATTTGTTTATTTAATACCAATGAAAACGACATAAAGCAGCTTTAAATAGTATATTTTGCAAAAAATGAACTCATTTTTATAGAGAATTTTTTTTTTTACAAAAATTTGTTTGTGTTCTCCCAGGTTCTCGTGAAACTCTTGACATTCCGCGCCTACCTGACCCGTCTATTGTCCATCCCCCTGCCCATCGCCGTAAACCCCCTCCTCCACTTCCCGTCCCAGATCCGGAATGCCACACAGGTACACTTGAGCGACCCAAAACCCTTGAGTTCGCCCCACGACCCCGACCGACCCCCGCTCGGGCACGTCCTGACCCCTGGAAGCTGTCGTCTCTGTCACGGACCCTCAGTTCATCTCCAGGTAGCAGCTGTGATAGTCCGCTGGGCTCGGGTGACAGTGGGGTGAGCGCTGGGGTCGGCGTTGCCCATCAAAGCCTACTCGACATGGACATGGAAGGCCAGTCCCAGGACAGCACGCTTCCCCTGTGTGGACAACACGCACAGACTACTCTGTGCGGTCGAGATTTCTCATAGAAAGATTGAGACCCCACAGTCTAGACTTATTTAAACAACACATTGTGGTGGTCTTAAAAATCAGTTAACACCCCATGTATTGTGGCAGGCAGCTCTAATAAAAAATCTGCCCTTTTCCAGCGGCTAGACAGACTTTTTCTGGAAAGGTTGAGATGCAGTTAAGAGATAAATGTCCTTGATTTGTTTATCTCGGCCTGTCTGCTATGACCCATTGTCTCCAAGCTTAATGGGGCTTCACAACGACACAGTTTGGTTGGTTAAGTGCCAGCCTATGGTGGGTGATGTGCTTCAGTGAGGAGTTTTATTAGCCATGGAGCAGCAGAGGGCAGTCAAAATACACCCATGTATCTTTGTAGGTCTGTGACCTTCCTTGTTTGTTCATATCTCTGTTAACACAGGGCCGTCTCTGTTGTCTGCTCCTTATTATAATCTCTGTGGAGACAACTTTTTCTGCATCATTCCCTCCCTCCAGTGTGTTCGTTGTAAAGTTAATGCTTTCTTTATGTGTATCAGGAGAATTGTGTATGCAGTTATTTGCAATGGCATAGGATTCTCTCTGCAAATTGGATTCATTGTAATATATTGACACTTTACAGAAATAGGTGTACTATAAGATTTTTATATATTTTTTTTCTTTTCGGGAATAAACCATCTCATGGACTCTCTGCAAGACCTAATCAGAATGTGAGAGCAGTCCAAATGTTAAATTAAAGGGATTAAAATGAAAGTTCAGTCTTGATTTACTCATTCTCGTGTCATTGGAAATGTCAAAGTTTTTTTGGTGCTTTTATGTCATTTTAAAGGTTCGAAAACCTCATTGTAATTGTATTGAAAAATAACCAGTACATGACTTAAGGGTGAGTAAATAAAGGTGAACTATTTCTTTAAATCTGATTGGCTGTGCTCAAAGCAGAGGCTTTTTCTCTGTTTGTAAGGGTATTAATTGTGCGTTTGTCAGTGTCCGTTTGGATGTGTTTGAGTGCATGTTAATCTGACTGACAACTGGATGAGCAAACACTGAAGCATTTTCCTCACCTCCCATCGTCACATCTTAAAAACCTCTCTTCTAATCAACAATTTGCAATAAAGAGTAAACGTGTACTACCTGTTTTGTATGGCCGTGTACCAAACAGCCATACATACACATTCTCACCTTTTTAAATGGACCCATGGATCCTCAACCTATTCAACAATTCCTTTGAAAAGGAAGGAAAATACAAAGGATTTAATCATGAGTCACTTCAGAGAGAATTTTGGAGGACACTGTCATGCCATGGCACATGAAGAGATGTAATGACATCATAAATGATGTAACTTTTGTGCATGACATTCAGGATCTTCTGCTGGTGGACTGAACTGTCCTGGGAAAACACTGGAGGGTTTTCAAATTATTTGTGCTGAACCGTTAAACCTGGTAGACAGTATTTTTTTGACTGTCCAAAATTGAGTATGACTGTGTGTGTGTGTGTGTGCGGCTGTGTGCACATGTTTTTGTGTTCTTACATGTTATCATTTGTATAGGGTAATTCTCTGTGCAGGGGTTCAACAAACCCACCCCTTATTTCCTGTGTGAGGAACACTAAGAGTATTTATTAAAATAATTGTTACAATTGAAGGAGTGATGTGTTTATATTAATACTGAAGTTTCCTTACTTACTTTGTTTGCTACACTAAAAAAAAGAAAACGTGGTTTATTAATTAATTAATTAATTTGTTTGTTTATTTATTAAACAATATAAAAAATGAGCTAATATAAATAAGAAATAAAAACTTAATAAACCTTGTACATTTTAATAACAGCCACTAGATGTCGACCAAGTCACGCGCTGCCATTTGACGCAATGGATTCCTAGAGCGATTTATTTAGGGGCGTGGCCTATGTTTATTTATGCACACAAAACACCTACTATTTAATTTAATGCATATGAGTCATTTATTATCAAAGAACTTAGGAATTTGTTAATAAGGCAATCTTGGTCAATTATTTAGAGAATATAAAATAACTTTGGACAAGCGGAGCCCGTGCGCGCACACAAACGCTCGCTCACGTCTGTGTTTACTTCCTCAGCGAATGTTCTCAGAGGACAATGGGAAGAAGATACCACACTGAGGTAATCCTTTCCCAGCTGGGGAACACAGAGGTATGGCAAGAAAACAATGCAAACACGAAAAACGTTGTGAATGTGAGAAAACAAGTGTACACCTCAAAATACGACAATTCATTTCCTATATGATAATTAATGACATTAATTCATTAAAAAACGTTTTGGCCGGCTGTACTTTTTAAACAGCAGACCATGGACGTAATCTACAGCAGTCGACTAACTGATTACAACATGCACAAGTTAACACACATACTGTACACAAATGAGTCTTCAACAGGGGGTGCGGGGCGCCTTGGGGATCCGTGGTGGTATAACCGGGGGTGCTCCAAATAGTGTTTGAATTTTGTTTGGGGGAGGGGTTTTTTATATTATTAATGTAACAAAAATACATTAACAGGCTAATAATTAAAATAAAAACTTGATTAAAATGAAGAGCAGTTCTTAGTTTAAAATCTATTCAGTAAAATTTAAATGTGATTGTATATACTAAAAAAGGACAATTTTAATATCTTGGTAATGTAACCATAACACAGTAAGTAATCCATTCCTAATTTAATACATGTTCTGGGGTCCCTGCTCCTCTTCTCTATCCATTAACTTACAGCATTTCTTTCAGTCGATCCTGTGCTCGTCTGTGGAAGCAACAGCCACAATAAGCTTCAAGACGCCAGCCAGTTACCTAGCAACCACACTTCACTTCCATGGCAATGCTATTAAAAGCAACTACAAGGAAAATATTGGGAAGATGGTGGACATGACAGCACTGAAGGACCGTGTCAAAACAATTGCATGTGTAAAACTTACATATGTATTGATGTCTTTAGTAAATCATGACACATCCATCTACATATCTACACTTCATGTTCATGTTATTTCTGAGGTGGAATACAAAATACACCAAAACTGATCAATCAGGAGTCAGGACATTGATGATGATACGTTGGGTTAAATTAACAAAATGTTTATAGTTGAGCCAACTATTGATTAATATTTTTTTAAAATTGCATTCATGATGTTAAATTATTGTGTCAGTGATGTCTTATGTAAATTAGATTTTATCTTTTTCCCCATCATTTTATTTCAATTTCTTTGAAAATTGATTATTGCATTGATTAGATTTTGCATTAAAACACAGGCAAAAGTACTCTTACAGTTCCTCTTTTAACTTTTATTTGTATACTTCAAATACCAATCAATAGTGCATTCCTGGACTTGCAGGTAAATGTAACCAGTCTACAGATCTCCTGAAGTCTGGTGGAAGTAAGAACTTCCCAAGGAGGCAATAAATGATTGCATTAATGCATTAACATTACTGTAACCAGAACAGCCATAGGGCCCAAGTCTCTCTCTTTCTTTTTCTCTCTCTCTCTCTCCAGAACAGTCAAGAAAAAGAAACCAGTGGATTTTCTTTCAGGTCACTAGAATGCCCTCACCCCTTCCTCCTCTTCAGGGAATTCCTATTGTCATTGTTTCAACCATCCTAGATGACCTTTTACTACGGGGGTCAAAGGGCATACCCTGAATCCTTGGTTTGGCAACCAGACAAAAAACAAAGCTAAGACATCACAGATAAGCCAAGATACAAGAAAAAAACTGAACATATACACAGTTACAAAGCTGCCCCTCACAACTTTTATATATTTTCCATAAATCTCTTTTATTTATCCTTCTCAGTTTGCTCTCTGACATATCCATAAAAACATTTTAATAAAAGTAAAGCTCTCGACAACCATTTTAATGTCTGCACAAGTCTACTTTGACATTCAACAAACACATACCTCAAGTGACATCCAAGAAAAGGAAAGTACAGTTAAGTTTATTTGCTTGTCCATGAACCAGTTTGTGCTTTTGTTGTTGTCTGTTGACAACAGTCTGATTTGATGTTTCTGCATCAGTGCAGAAAGAGATCCAGCACATGGGGACATATGGAGCACAGCTGAAAGATGATGACAGAGATTCCATACAGGACATCAGCATTGCTCCGGTAAGGACGAAATTTACAGAAATTAAAAGAACATAGCAAAGAGAGAGAAATGCACATGAAACCGAAGAGACAAGAGACAGAGCTGAAGTGGAAGAACATGTCAGAATGGCACAGAAAGAGAAAACATGCTTTCTTACGTCAATCTGTACTTAACTACATTATCAATAGTTGCTGTTAAAGGTGCATTCAGTATGATTTTCCCAGCGTACTTGGACTTTTTCATGCCACCTATAGGAACAGATGCATGAAGTTAGCTGATTACTTGTGCATATAATATTTGTTTTCTATTCTGTTTGTATAGCTTTTGTATTTGCTGCTGGTCATGTACCATTCTGAGACCTAAAATGACAAATGGAACCCTCTACGAATGTAGCGGCTAATGCAAATTCACACGACTGATGTACTCTTTATTTTAATAAAAAATAACAAAAAAGAATATATGAAATTACTGAGTGGTCCTTAAAGACACCAATTTTATCACCACATTCCTTACAGGAACGTCCATTGCTTTGTATGGCATGCTGTTGCGTTTCAGCTCTGAATTCTGTGTCTTCCCATCTGAATCCATGGCACAACATCCCCAGAGGTCCACTGACACGATTAAATCTGTTTTATATTAGGTCAGATGGATAATTTCATCTGCCTGTCCCCATCTCTTCAAAGATTCATCTAAACTAGACTCAGAATAATATGTGGTGTCAAAGGCATCTGCACACTGTAATGAATCCACCGGAGATGCTTCTTCGATGAACCAAACATCATCAGTGAGTTTTATTCATCACAAAGCTAAGAATAGACTTTAAAGTATAGTGCTAGGAGAAGGACAAACACTAATGCTTTCCAAAAAACACTAATGGTTATCCTTACTACATTTCTCCCTGTTTAAGCATTTTTTTTGTCCTTTATGTACTGCTATTTGTAACACTGATGATTTGGGGTGGATAAATATGTAAATTCTTATTTAAGTATATCAGATCTCTGCCAAGTGCTTTAGATAATGTCGACCTTATAAAAACACATAGCAAATATGGCTCCATTAGTTAGATATATTAGTTATTAATATTTAGATTGTGACATCATCAGGTGCTCGCATTTCTTGGGGGGAGGGGCTATGAGACGGTTCAACTTTACAACATATGTCAAGAAAAATGGACAACATATTTCACAAAACACTCGCTAACACTAGTACAGAGGATTTTGTTCCTTTGAAAATGGGAACGATGACAACTCGCGTAAACCACTATAGTACCATTCAACAAATAGCAAACCGAAAAGGAAACAAAATATTAAAGGACAAATTACAAACACTTGAATTAGCCCTTAAATTGAAACAGTTCAAAATTGATTGAGATATGCCCAAATGCAAGAACGAGAAAAAGAAGGAAGCAGAAAATAACAGGCATTGTAGGCGGATATGAATTGAGATCTGAAACGTTGACCTCCCTCCATCTCTTCTTTACTGAGCAGAGAGAAGTGTCTCTTAATGGATCAAAGTGAGTTTAATAGTCACTAGCCTATTCATTGACCTTTAACATCTGCACTTGCAATGTGGCTTTGATAAATGTGCTTTTTCTACCTATAAGAAACACAGTACCTCATCCACAGTTTAACCTTCCCGCATTACCCATTTTGCATTCTATAAAATACATTATGCACATTATTTGATATCCTTACATGATAATGTAATTTTAAATGGTTATGTCAGGCCCCCATTGTTTGTTTAATTATTATACAGCATTTCTATCTTTTTTCATAATTGTTCGTCAGTCAGATTCATGATACCTGGGAAATTAAAAGCACCGGGGAAGTCGGATTTAAAGGGACAGAGATACCTCAAAGCGAGAAAAGACAGTTATGGGGTTCTGTGCTGTAGCTGTGCCCGTTTCAAGTCTTCTTTCAGAGGGGACACAGTACACGTATATCCTGGTAGTCCAAAGAATGATGGGCATTTTGGGAAAAGGGGAGAGACTCAGAAAAAGAGCTTTTCTATCAGGGTTTGGGCGTGGCATATGTGGGCGGTGTGGGGTGCGGTCGGAGTTAACCCAGCGACTCTTTCCCGCTCTCACGCACCTGCTGACCGGTCTTACTCATCTTCATCTCTGTCAGTTGGATGTATCGCAGTACGTTTGTGTCTGGAAGGAGAGAAGATGAAGCAAAATAAGAAAAGTAAGGGACTAAATAATTTTTAAAATCTTTGCTTTAGAAAATCATGTCAGTCAGACCATAACTATTCATATAATAATCTAAAATATAAAAAAAGAGGTCAAACACATCACCATTGTGTGTATATACACTCACATAAAGGATTATTAGGAACACCATACTAATAATGTGTTTGACCTTTCACCTTCAGAACTGCCTTAATTATGTGGCATTGATTCAACAAGGTGCTGAAAGCATTCTTAAGAAATGTTGGCCCATATTGATAGGATAGCATCTTGCAGTTGATGGAGATTTGTGGGATGCACATCCAGGGCACAAAGCTCCCGTTCCACCACAGTGGTAACAAGGCATGATGGATCCATGTTCTCCAAATTCTGACTCTACCATCTGAATGTCTTGACAGAAATCAAGACTCATCAGACCAGGCAGTCTTTAACTCTCCAATTTTGGTGAAGCCTCTTTTTCCTATTTGTAGTGGAAATGAGTGGTACCCGGTGGGGTCTTCTGCTGTTGTAGCCCATCCACCTCAAGGTTGTGCGTCTATTTCAGTGGTTATTTCAGTCAAAGTTGCTCTTCTATCAGCTTCACAAATGCTTTTCTGCATACCTGGTTGTAACAAGTGGTTATTTAGTCAAAGTTGCTCTTCTATCAGCTTGAATCAGCCCATTCTCCTCTGACCTCTAGCATCAACAAGGCATTTTTGCCCACAGGACCGTTGCATTCTGGATGTTTTTCCCTGTTCACACCATTCTTTGTAAACCCTAGAAATGGTTGTTTGCGAAAATCCCAGTAACTGAGCAGATTGTGAAATACACAGACTGGCCCGTCTGGCACCAACAACCATGCCACGCTCAAAATTGCTTAAATCACCTTTCTTTCCCATTCTGACATTCAGTTTGGAGTTCAAGAGATTGTCTTGACCAGGACCACACCCCTAAATGCACTGAAGCAACTGCCATGTGATTGGTTGATTCGATTAGAAATGAACAGATGTTCCTAATAATCCTTTGGGTGAGTGTATATTGTGTATATTATATAAAAACATTCAAAACCCACCTGTGGGTTCACGGCACTTAGCGTCGCGTAGGTAACGCAGGGCACACTCGTAATCTCCCAAGTGGTAGAAGGCAATCCCAGCACGGTACATGGCCTTAAAATGATCCTGCTGGTGTCCCAGTACCTTCAAACAGTATTCCTTAACTCGCTCATAATTCACCAGTTCCGACTGCAGCAAGCATGCTATAAGGAGTGAGAGAGAAATGGGAATTAGTACGATAAAAAGGACAGGACAAAACTATAAATCAGGTATAATGAATACATCAAAAAAGAGCTAGAGGGGAATAAAACAAGCCAGGACATTTAGTGCAAAAACACGCTCTACAAAACCCTTGGCCGAGAGATTTAAGCTGAAGATGGGACAGTGTGTTTTCTCATAGTCATCAGTTGTATTAAAGCTCTGAGAGCAGCGAGTTTTATTGCTACTGGGCTTGGTCAGGCTGCAGATAACCACATTAGCACAAAGTGAAGGTCTAATTGCATCTTTTAGCCACTGCAGGCTCAATGACACAGATGAACTAATCTGCCAGTGGAAAGAAAAAAATAGACACATAATTTAAAGCCACGGCTTGGTGCTCGATGCATCAGAAAATAGGTTTGCTCTATCTAGTTACAATAAAAAAATCTATCTATCTATCAAATTTACGGTTAGATGAAATAAATACCTGTTTAAATATCTGATAATAAATTGCATGCAAATTTTCGACTCTGACTGCCAATATATTATTGAAGTAGTTAAACATTGAAGGACCTTGGCTTTATAAAGCAGCAGCTAATTAGATGCATTGGCCTTGAAAGAACATCTGCACGCCAAATGAATTACTGCTGTGCCTGCTAGGCTGCTGGTGTGTGTTGTCAAGCCCTCGTCCAATCAGGGTTATTTATTCCAACATCAGATGACATGGCTGGATGCTGATGGCAGGGGCTGGAAAACTCAATTTTATACTTCAGTTTGAGCCCCTTGGTTGTGGTGTGTGTGATGTGTGTGGTATGTTCAGGGATTTACGACTTCTACTGCAATTCAATTTAGAACGTAAAATGGGATTTTGGTTAAAGTGAAACCTGGGAATAAACAATGATCAGTTATGATTTACAGAATGAAGATGATTTCTAGACTATAGGTCATGCAAATTTGTGACTGTGTTGACTCAGAAGGTTAGATTTTCTGGCTTGGGTTAAAACACAAAATATGTTTTACATGCTGGAATAACAGGGATCGATTTTGGAAAATGTACAGAGCTCATGCCAGATAGAGTGCATACTATTATTAAAGCAATAGTGGCTACTTAAACAAATAGGCTACTAAGAAGTTCTGTGTACATTATAAATATTAGGTACATTACAAAATTGTCATGCTCATTATTTGTAAAGAATGCATTGTTCTTAAGTTACAAAACAAAGTAAAATAAGCAGTTTTTCTTGTGGTCTCAGAGTTTACAGCATCAACCTGGCTTTCTAGAAGAGGTCTGACCTCTGCCAAGGTTAAAGTCTGTCTGTACAGCTGAAAGACTGCTGACCACAGCTGTCATTTCCTCTTACAGTCCATAACCAACATTCAGCTGCCAGCATCTCTCAGGAATAACAGCAGGTAGTAAGGTGATAGAGCATAAGGGAAAATGTCATTCAAGCTATTAATAGATGAGATAAACTATTTCAATTTACAATATTTCATCCGAAAACAAAAGCTTCCATCATAACTACTTTGCTGGAGAAACATGATGATTTTATGAATTTAGAAGCCATACTCTTAAAAGAACACGCCCAGATTTTTGGAATTTAAAAAAGAAGTTGAGGGAAGAACATAGTAAAATATTGAAAAACGGTGGTGTTTTCCTTTAAGAACGTCTGTGTGCTGCTTTAGAGAAATAAACCTTACGTAACATCTGCTTACTGCTCAAACAGCCATTGCTTCGCATTCACGTTTAGAGGAAAAGTGGAGAAAAATATGACATTCCCAACTTAATGAAGGCTGTAAAGACTGAAAGACCTGACAACAGTGGCAATGAGATTAATTATGATTACATGACAAATGAAGAGCTTTGTTTAGCTGAAAATTCATTCTGAATAGAGTTCGGCTTGTCAAGGCTTCACCTGCTCTCCCACTCATTCTGGCTTTTTCATTTGTTTTACCCTCTGGGTCCTCTTAATTTTTTTTTCTCCATCTCTGGTTCTTACTTTTCTCTAGGTAATGCTCTAACACTGTCTGAAATTTCATGACACAAGGAAATAGGAGTGACAAAATTGTGCTCCTATTTCAAAGAAACATTGCAGTACAACAATATTTTGTGTAATGTTGGATTGAGTTTCCCTGTAAAAAAGAGAGTTTTCCCTGAGGTTGGACGATGTAGTTTTTGATTTATATCCTTTCTGAATTGAAGACAACCTTTGTAAAGCATGCTGGGAGCACATTACCTACCCTTGTTGTCTCTGAGAAATCTAATCTTGTGTATGTACTGTATGTGGCTTAATATATTTTTCACAATGTTTGGTTTGTAACTTTAAAGCTAAATTAATCTCATGGTTTGTTCGTGCGTAGGGTGTACGTGACAAAAGCAGCTGTGGGGGAAATCAACGTTTAAACTTTCAAAACTTTAAAACAAATGCAAATAATAAACTATTGGCATGGGGGTGCAATTGTTCGCGATAGATATGTATTATACGCTGTTTGATGGGGATGTGAAACCCGTTGCGCTGTTAGGACCGGAGTGCGTCCTCATAGAAAATAGATGTAAAGGCAGAGAGAGAAATCCAAATCTGCACGTCACATATGAGCAATGGGTTATAAAAATGCTTGCACTGTGTAAAAATGGTCTTTAATGCAGCCGCATTCAGGAGCCCTTAGATGACAAAAGTAAATAGAAAGATCTGTTCATGAGATCTGCCGCCAATCGATCGGAGCATCCCTAATAACGGTGACCTTTGGCCCTTGTTTATAATCATATTTGCTGGGTAGTTTGGTCTCACGAGGTTGGCACCAAAACTCGGTTTTCTCGACTGAGACGGTTTGGAGATTGGGTGTCCTGTCTATCCTCATTGGGCAACTGCAACCCTGGCAAGCTCTCTGTGTATTCAGTTTCAGGCAATAATGGCCTAATGGCTCCTAACTCTCGATATCCCGATCTTTCTTTCTTTCCACAACACACACACAAAAACTGTGCAGGCTAATTTATCACTCAAATGGATAAGGTGTGGCAGTGTGGATACTGTGGACTGCACTTAAGCGTCTGTTGAGTGGCTCTATCAGTGTAATAATGATGGCATCACATATTAATGGACCTGATGCACTTTATACTACATCATAGTTATATGAGAACATAACTGCAAAGAGTACAGCTGCGCCTGAAAGCTGGAGCTGGTCATCTAAGCAGTGCAAAGAGTAACACAGACTATCTTAAGATAATTCAGCATCAGTGAAGCAGTCAGGGTTTGATAAACTGTCGCCCACTATGAGGCTAAAAGCACCACAAATCTGCTCAGCTGTACATTGATGTGTCACTTCATGATTTGGTGGCTCTTATAGGATATTGTGCAAAAAATTGGGATTTTTTTTGTCCGTAAATGGGTAATTAATTGTGTAGAACTGACTAATTTGCATATACTTTGCAATCAGTCACATAACATACAACTATAGGATTTGGCATCATTAAAGAGATGGTGGGTCTTCAAGCATCATTAACTCTTTCCTCGCCATTGACGAGATATCTCGTCAATCAAGAGAAAACGCTTCCCCGCCAATGACGAGATTTTCCGTCTTTCCGCAATACCGCTATTATCCGCAACTTTTTAAACCCGGAAGTATTGCCCTATGGCAAGCGGCTGCATGTCCGTGTCTGTTTTAAAGATCGCTCTGAATGCGAACTCTATGAAAAGTCCGTCACAAAAATGGAATTATCTCTGCTTTTTGCTCAAAATGTGGTGTTTTTGCAGAAACCTACCCATATTCAAAAGCTGATTACAAAAGAACTTCTGAAGGTAGGATGAAACGGTTGGTCTGTTCTTTCATTTGGTATATTGTATGTTTATATATTTGAAGAAGAACATTTTCTGGAAGACATTAAACTTTTGTGAAAATCATGAAAAACGCTGGCTGGCAACTTTTTTTTTAAACGCTGGTGGTGAAAGAGTTAAAGGTGCATTGTGTAACTTTTAGAAGGATTCCTTGACAGAAATGCAATATAATATAGATTATGACTTTACATGATAAACTGTATTGTTTTATTTTAATTAATCTGAGCCGTTTTTTCTACATACATCGCGGGTCCCCTTACATGGAAGTTGCCAATTTGCGCCGCCATGTTTCTACAGTAGCCCTAAATGGATAAACTGCTCTACAGAGCGCGTTTTGTCACTAAATTGTCCTAGACGATGACATGTTTGTCCTGTGGCGGCTACCATAGCTTCTCTATGTGCTTTGAAAGGGAGGGGTGAGTTACCTGTTTACCTAAAAACAGAACAGGTGCAGAGACACCTGTTTAGTGTATGTGTGTGGTAGGGAGAGAGATGTGGAGTAGGTGGGAGTGATAAACAAGTGTTTAGGATTCCCTTCTAATACATTAGAGAAAAAAAATATAAAAATTAAATATATTTTGGTAAACCATCACAGTATCACCATCAGATACCATGACTGCATGGTATCGCCACAGAATTTCTTTCTAAGAACAGCAAGAGACAAACGATGACTGAAGCGAGATAAGTAAAGCAGGAGAAGAGTGGGCGAGAAGAGCATAAAGGTGCAGCAAAGCAAAAGGAGTGAGATCGCGAGGGCAATCGATTTCAAGCCCTCCTACCGGAAAATCCATTTCTGGACTGGATCACACCCCTTCTTCCTTTAGCACTCCTTATTCTCTCTTTCTCTCTTGGCGCACTTTTCTTTTGACAGCTACATGCATGACAGTATCAGATAGGGGAGAGGAGCTGATTTAAAGTAAGGTTGGTTTGTGGTAATTAGTTCTCTCAAGCTTAATGGTTGATGTTGGGATCCATCACTCTGGACACACTGGGGTCCTTATCCTTAATCCATCTTAAAGGTCCCGTTCTTTCTGTGTTTTTGAAGCTTTGATTGTGTTTACAGTGCGCAATATAACATGTTCATGTTTCATGTGTAAAAAAACGCTGTATTTTTCACACAATTTACTATAATTTGTATAGTGCTGTTTTCACTGTCCTCAAAACGGGCTGATGTCTTCCTTGTTCTATGAAGTTTCTCCTTCAGAAAAATGTATCGAGTTCTGATTGTGTAGTTTGTTTAGTGTGTTGTGATTTGACAGCAGCTTAGCTTGCCGTTAGCTTAGCTGGTGACTGACATATTCCTGTGGGTGGAGTTTAGTCAAAAAACTGTTCTAGTGACATCATTAAAGCAGGAAGTAGAGGGCTGTAGTCCAAACCGGCCGTTCGCTGTAGCCTTTGAAAGGTGAATTCTGTTAAAGAAAATATATCGCCTGGCAGTGAACTTTGACCTTTATCATTTTACAGGTATTATTTATGCTATTATAGCAACATTACACACTAACTAGGGTTTAAACAATGGGATCAGAAAGAACGTGACCTTTAAAACCAACTCACAATGCGATTCGCTCTATAATCTACACATCAATAATCTGTTCTGATGAACACTTTTAGACACACTTTTAGATACCACGGTTACCACAGACATTGCTCAGGTGGTTATTTTAAGACATTTGATGGGTCAGGTGTGCATATATCGAAAAATAATGCATACCCCTTAGTACATTTCTCAACCATCATAATAAAGCATTGAAAGTGGTATAAGTAATGATAAACACATGATCATTATTTAAGACTACTGGATTTATTTGCTTGTTTTTTCACATGCTAATTAATTATTAACCCAATATCATATTAAAAACGCAATAACATAAGCTTTCCAACCTCATGCAGTTTTTAACAGGGTATTCGCTCAACCCAGAGCAAACAAGGGAGAATATTAACGACAAGAGAAAACAGTGTCAGACTGCTTTAAAAGCAACAACGTCGGGTCTCGAAATAGTTTAGCAGTGGACACGCTTGAGTTGGTTTTCAGTCTTATTTAAGGTTGTGCGAGGGACCCTGAGCTTACATGTATAATTCATACATTAGTTACTGCTAAGTGCTGGTTTCTCACCCCTTCGCTGCAGCCTGTTGATAATGGCCCTGTCAGTCAGCCCACTGTGGCTTGAAGGACACTAAAATTAAGACCACCTTAAATCATGAAGTTAAGTCTCAGCAGTCAGCTTTCCACCCATTTCTTCTCATTCCCCCTCCTCCATCCTCGGCTTCTCATCTTTTTGCTGGCTATTTCTGATTAGGAGTAAATGACCCATTCATATTGCATGAATCTCATTTCCTCTCCAAATTCGGCAACGGAGCATTGTCGCACATCTTCATTCATCTTATCACGTTAAAATCCATCTTCCTTTCACTTCTATTATATTCATAATATATGTGAGCTGAAATGTGTCCTTAGATATCATACGCGTCTCTGTGATAGCAGTTAGTCTGTTAACATGTAATACATCGATAATCCCTTTAATGCTGATATGTGAAGTCAAAAGCAGCTGGAAGGGAAGATGAAAGGTACTTACTCTGGCTTTAATTCTCCTCATACAGATATATGTCTATTGCCATTTCTAGTAATATATACAGTATATACCAACACAATCTCACAGCAATTTGTAAATATTTTACTATGTTGTTACTTCACATGAATTTATACAATCTCATCTGTACATTTCAGTACGATCTGCTTTCGCACCACTGATGTTGGGTTTAGGGTTGCGGTCGTATGTCACATAATAGAAATTCATATAAATTAGGCTACAAAGCTGGAGACAGGGCTTGTTGTTTTTAACTTGACAAAAATGTAGAAGGAAGTAAAAAGGCTGAAATTGCTTACAGTTCCTTTAAAGGGATAAATCACCCAAAAATGAAAATTTTGTCATCATTCACTCACTCACTCTCATGTTGTTACAAACCCGCATAAATTTCTTCATTTTGATGAACACAAATGAAGATATTTTGAGAAATATTTGTAACCAAACCCTTCATGGACCCCATTCACCTCCATAGTAGGAAAAATTAATACTATGGAAGTTAAAGGGGGTCCACAAACGGTTTGGTTACAAACATTTTTCAAAATATCTTCCTTTGTGTTTATCAGAACAAAAAAAGGAAATGTATAGAGGTTTGTAACAACATGAGGGTGAGTAAATGATGACAGAATTTACATTTTTGGGTGAACTATCCTGTTAAAAACAGACTGAACTGACATTGATTGATAAAGTAGGTGATTGTGAACTACGGCGATGCACAGAACACTGGGTTCACTGCTGTGTTATTAAGGCAATGGCCCACTCACCATTAGGGCTGTCACTTTTTATTCGATATTCGAATATGCATTCGAACATGACGTGAAATATCCATATTCGAACTATAAATAAACCATCCGGTTTTTTTAAATGCCATGTGTAGCGCATTTTTTACAGTAACACCTCGTAATAGGAAGGAGTGAGACCGACGACGGCAACTGTGCGCAAGAGAGGGAATCAAATGGGACCAAAATGAACCTCATGTGCATGTCAAGATAGAATTATAGTTTGTATATAAAATGACATATTGTTTATAGTGTTAAATATTATAGCAGAATAAAAAGCTTGTGTTAATACGTTCGCATTATGAAATTAATTTTTACAACGCAATGTAAACTTTATATTAAACAACAACAGTATTTGTCTTGTAAACGGATTTGAAATGATCACGTTCTGACTGTTGCGCGTCACATTGATGACAGTGAGATTTGCTTAAATCAGCGGTAAGTTTAATTTCATCTCAAGTATCAAAGGGTTTGTGCTCTCTATCATTGAAAACGGGCAAGCAAACAGCACGCGCAGGGTTAATGTACTTGTGAATGACGGCTCACAAACGCGCGGGATAGGCTTTGTATGTGTGCTTGTTGTCAATGACAGTTCTGGTCACAAACACGCTCAGGGGCGGATTTAGTGATTTGGGGGCCCAAGGCAAAACCATGTGTGTCGGACTCGGGGCCCTAACTATGCACCCTTTACTGTAATTGTCTATTTCTTTCTCATCGCTATCTCTATCTCTTTTTTTTCTCGAGGTAACTAAGTTTCAGCTCCCAATAAGGTTGAGATTAATTAATATATACAGTATATATATCTATATATATAGTATCTTTTGAATACTATGATTGGATTTTATACTAACCACAGTACTACATGGTTAAAAGATGTGTATAACATTTATGTACTTTCTTATTTTACTTTGTGTACTGAATTTCTTTAATTTATTTTCATTTAATTAGGGCTGGAACGACGCGTCGACGTAGTCGATTACGTCGATTACGTAATTATGTCGATTTGCCGGAAATGCGTCGATGCGTCGCACTGTTTACATTTTGAAATGAAGGCGGCTTCAGCTCCGACCGGGTGATACAAGTGTTATACCAAACAGACAGAACGCGATCAAAAGTGTGGGAATACTTTAAGCAGAGACCAAATAAAACACATACTGTGTAAAACTGAAATGGCATACCACAGCAGCGCAACACCTGTGTATGATCATCTTAAAAGAAGAAAACCTGGGGCTCTCCAACCTCAAAATGACGAGACGTCAGCGTAAGAATTTGAACTATTACAGTAAGTTTTTATACTTACTCTATAAACAATAGAATCAATACATATTGTGCTTAATACAGCTGCGTTTACATCTTCGTTTAATACGAGCTGCGAGACGCCTGACAGACGCGACATTGCATCGCTTCTGGGCAGTATGTTGAAACAGTAAATAAAGAGCAGGACATGTTTTTATATTAAGAAGTTATGAAATAATAAGTTACTTTCACATTGAGAACTGATAGGCATGTGCCCGCGTGCACTGAAAGCCAGCTGGCAGTGCGGAGTTCCCAATGAACGTCTTTTTTGCGAATATGTGCGCAGATATTACAGAAGCTCGTCTTGTAAGGTATTCCTGACATGCGTTTATTTAAAGTAACAGCGGCGTAAACGCTGTTTATAAAATATTAGAAGATCATACTAACTGAACTTGTTTTTTACCCGGAACTTAAGAAAAGTTAAATGTTAAAGTTAAATGAGAATGCAGTACTACTAATAGTAATAATATTAACAGTAATAATATAACCATTACATCTTATATAAGGGTTCATGAATCACAATGAACTTATTTTTACTTCAGTCTGAACTAATGCTGAGTTAATGCATGTACTAATCATAAACTAATGTTTAAAATATTAATATATGCCTATTTTATTGTTTAAGGTGAATAATGCCTCTTTAAAGCACTGCCACTTTATTTTTCATGTTGAAAATTTTGGTTTGTGTGTTTGTTTAATTAAGAAAATGCTTAAATAAAATGTTGGCGTTAATGGCAGATGTTACATTTATTATTTGTTGGGGAATTATATGTATAAAAAAATCATTAGACTATTCGATTAATCGAAAAAATAATCGATAGATTAATCGGTTGAAAAATAGTCGATAGTTGCAGCTCTACATTTAAGGCCACATTACATCCACAATATATTTTAAATTAAAATACTTTTGATTCAAATGAACATAATACGATGAAAAGAAACATAATATGGTAAAATAATACAACCATAGGTGTTAAGAACTCGAGATAAGATAAACAAGGGGTGAAATTTGACTTTATACAGTGGATGGTAAAGTGTCATGTATTGCTTCTGCATTACATTATGTAAATAGTTTTTATATTAATGAACTATACAGATGTCATCTATCAGTTAATTTACACATCTTGTACTTTGACGTTCGCTAGTGAAATAGAGGGCAAAGCCGATGCATTCTACCGTTTTCATATGAGATTTAAATGAGACTAAAGCGATCACGAATTTGTGTGCAGATTGGGGAATGAAGTACAATCTTTAGTGGCGCTGGGCAGACATTTCGGCGGACTAAAGCTTACCTAAAAGCTACTGTACCTGAGATTACACGTTAATATTATATAAACTGTAGAACCTGTATTATTTGCGGAGCAACTCACCGGCACACTATCAGTGTCCGTGGCCGAGAGAGAGCTGTGTCTGACGGAAAAGAGGTTGCTGAGAGCAGCACAGACCGTGGTGGTGTTTGTGTGGAGAAAAGCGGAGACTTTGGCTACATTTTTGTGTGAATCATCTTTTCTGCTCCATTGATGTAGCTACGTTTCACTGTTAGTTTATTTCCTTGCAGCTTCACTCTTTTAATGTATCATACTCACTCGCTGCTGCCTACAGCTCTGCACGCTAAAACTTGTTGATTTGAGCTACGCGCGCATATGCGGTAGTGCATGGACTGATCCACTCTAAACTATAATGGGGGGCGGATTCGTGCAGATGTAATAATAACATTCAAACCTTTTATGGGAATATACTGAAAACACAAAAGATGTTTAAATAGAATTTCTAATAAAACTAAATTATGATAGTCTTCTGGGAATCTTGATGATTACCAGGGGCAAAAAGTGGCAGCTCACCAAGTACACCCCTGCGTTTTGGGGCCCCTTGGTAACGCGGGGCCCAAGGCAATTGCCGACCTTTGCCTAATGGGTAATTCCGCCCCTGATACACGCTTAAGCGCGGGGTATGTGTGCTTGTCAATGACGGGCATTAAATCCGCGGAATTCCGCTGAGTTTTCTGCCGAAATCTGCGGGCGCGAATTCCGTTTGCGTCTGCCTATATACTCCTGCTGCTATTTAAGTTGTCACGTTATTGTTTGTAACTGTTCTGAATCGTTTTTTATATATATAAGTTTGTTATTCATAAGTTAATAACCTGCTGTTTCAAACATTAAGTAAAAAAGTAATCCAGACAACCCTGTTTATGACTGTGACTGTTATTAAAGGTGCTCTAAGCGAATTGAAGCGTTTTAGACCATAAAACATTTTTTGTTACATACCGGAAACATCTCCTCACTATCTGCTTGCTGCCTGTCCGCTGATCAAACTGTAAAAAAACGCGATCTCTGTAGACAGCCCAGGCTTCACAAACGGCAATATCAACAAATGGCCAAACCTAGCAGCACAAAACAAAACAAAGTATTCCAGCCAATAAACGACAAGAAGGATTTGGGGGTGGGGGTTGGGCGCGTTCATGAAAGCACGGAAGGGAGGGGGAGGGGGAGGAGTTAGATACGCTCTGTCTGTTTGAAAACAGTTCAAACATCAACAGGAAGTGACGTCGCACATTATTCGCTTAGAGCGCCTTTAATTTTGTGATTGAATCTCCATTACGGTGGGTTTTTGATGCGCGTGAGGGGGCGCCTAGATATTCGAATATATTTGGATACATTGCATGATAATCGAAATCCGTTCGAATTTGATTTTTCTCAAAAGTGACAGCCCTACTCACCATATTTTGCTTAACATCCCCTTCCCCCTTCCTCTGTCTGACAATCTGTTATCACAGAACGGCAGTCTTGATTTTGCAGCATTTACACTGGAGGAGCTGACAGCATATATGACACTGCAGTTTTTGACCTAATGAGTCTTAAATTATGAGAAAAATAAATCATAAAACTGTTTTGGAGCCCTTGGATTTAAAGCGGACATATCAAGAAAATCTGACTTTTTTCATGTTTAAGTGCTATAATTGGGTCCCCAGTGCTTCTATCAACCTAGAAAATGTGAAAAATAACAACCCAGTAAATCATTCTCCGCAAGCATGTGAAAAAATATGTCATTGAAATTTTGCTCCCCTTGTGATGTCAGAAGGGGATAATACCGCCCCTTAATCTGCACTATCCAACCACGACACTGCCATTTAGTGCAGAGATCAGCTCATTTGCATTTAAATGGACACACCCAAAAATGGCAAATTTTTGCTCACCCTTAAGCCCGAGTTATAGTCGTGCGTACACTCTCTGAAATATTCTGTTTTGAATTTTGAATTCCTGTAAAGGTACCAAACGGAAACTTAGGGTACAGCCCCAGTGACAGAAAAGGTACAGTTTTGTACCTTTATTTCTGACAGTGTAAGTTCTACACCGTAGTTTATCCGTAGCCTGTGCGTAGCTCTGCGTAGCCTGACGTGGCCCTTTCAAAAATTTTAACAGCGCGTCAGTTCTACGCGGACCGCAACCGCTGTGATTGGCCCACCAGATCCCCCCCCGTCACGTATAAAAAACCACGTCATAGGTATTTCCGTTTGCGACGGTGAAACAAAGATGAGCCAAGTTAAAGAGTGATTTAACTCAAACTGCAAAAAAAATTAACTTCCATCATCGCTGGTCTTCACAAATTATACACAACAAGTTGCTGTTTCTTCTTCGTTTTTGGGTTAATGTTTGCAAAGCTTCTTCTTCTTTGACGGTCGCTCTGCTACTGTTGTTAAACAGGTGGATACTGCCTACCAGCGGTCTGCGCGTGTGTTTGCACGTCGACGCGGACGACAGCGCAAAAGTATAAATGAAATCCGACGTGGAACCTACGCTGTCGCGGCTATGCCATAGGACCTACGAACAACTATAACGAGCCCTTTACAAACTGCCAAATTTTAACATATTATAATAAATTATCTATATGGTATTTTGAGCTAAAACTTCACATACATAATCTGGGGGGAACCAAAGGTTTATTTTACATCTTAAAAAAGTCCACTTTTGTCAGGACTCTGCCTTGAAGTCTTGTTATATTTGTATTTTGTCATGGTGGCAGAGTTCTGGCAGTCCCTGGCCTTGTGTGGAGGTTCATGCCTTGTTTTGTGTTTGGCATGTGCCTCCGGTGTCTTGTCATTTGTCCCCGCTCCCTCGTCCTCCTGCTTATTGTTAATTATTACTTATTCCCATCACCTGTTCCCGCTCGTTATCTTGTTTGGTTTTCTGTATTTAATGTCAGTGTATCTTTTGTTCTGTGCAGGTTCATTTTGTATTGTGCTGTGTTCTGTTCTCATGGTCGTGTTACTGTCAAGTCTAGTAATCCAGTCATAGTTAAGTGTTATATGTTTTCATGTTTTGTACCCCCTCGTGGGTTTTTGTTTTGTCAAAATAAAGTGTTTTCTGTTTTTTCCCCGGCATCGATTGCTATTGGGTTCATTCGTCCGCTATCCCTAACACACTTTAATGCCTTCCACTAGTGCAGTTGTAAAATAAACAACAGGGTTGTCGCAATAACAGCTTTTCAGCTAGTAAAAATTCATGATCTCTGATACCAGATTTAAACCACAAGACAAACTTCACTCTTAAATGCGTAAAAGGTTCTTCACAGAATATTTCTTGTTTAAATTTTCTAATCTAAAAAAACTTTATCATTATAAAGAACCTTTTTATAAAACACAAAACAGAAAATGAGTGTTTAGTGGTCTATTGAACACACACTTTATTTTAAAATAACACATATTCAAGTTCAGAAAAGTACTGGTACTGACAACATTTAAGTCTTACTAGATAACAAATCAAAATACTGAAGACTCATCTTGTCTGCAGGGGTGTGTCCTTTGCTCAAGCTTGCATTTTCTGTCTGACGCATTCGCTTGTGTATGAATGGAAGTTGAATGGAAGGAAGCGTGAAGTGTGACAGCCCCTTAAGGGCAACTCCCTACTAATCATAAATATCATCAATCTAAGGCTGTTGATCTAACAGTTGGCCATATGCTAATTTACATTTTAGGGTTTTCTTATTGTCCACATAGAAAAATAAAGTATATGTAATCAGTAATCCCAGCTTTATATACAGTTTAAACATTTTGTCTTGAACTAAAACTGACACTTTACAGTAAAGTGCCTGTGCATGAAGCGGTTGTTTGAACGCAAGTCTGCTGTGATGAGCTCATCAAGTGGCTGATTTTATATGCTGTTGAGATCTCAAAAGCTCACAGAAATTTTCACTGTGATTCACTGCATGAAGATTAACAGGTGCCTGCTGCATTCCAATTGCTTTCTATGTATCCACATATAAAAACCCTCAGTTATCACGCCCATTGAAAGCAGCACCACATCGCCTCATTTACATGGATTAGCCACAGTGCAATGTGGATTGCAGGTGAGAAATAAAAATCTACATTAGCTATACTCCTGAATGAATGTAAAGCTGATTTAAAGCAATTAAACAATTGTGAAAAGCACTATATAAATAAAATTGAATTGAATTAAAGAACAGAATTCACTTCAGCCCAAAGACAAACCATGAAACATATTTTTTCTTTTTGAGGAGAGAATTAAACATTAATGTGCTATCTCTCCAGAAACCTCCTATGTCCCCAAACACCATACACATATGCTGACTGTAATCAAAACATCACTTTATGGACACTCGATAGTATGCATATGATTTAAAATGCGCAGAGATTATTTTATATTCCTACACTGATGCTGAGGATACAGGATGATGAGCAGACTGTGGCTGGCTGGATTCCCAGTTGCAGCCCTTAAGCGATGCACTTAGCACCAGAGGTTTCAGTAAACCATTATGACTGTATGGAAACTCCAGCGATGTAACTCCACTTAGACAGAGGCATTAACAGAGTCTTGATGAATATGCATGACAGCAGAAAGAGCTAAATGACATAGACATAGTCTCGCAACTTAGGCTGTCACACTTAAAAAAAGTGCCTGGTGATCAACTGTCTAATATATAATTGTGAATTATTAGCCTTTTCCCCCACAGTAATTTCTGTAAATTACCATACATTTACCAGAATGACTTTACCAGTACATTGTAAAAAGTAAACGTTTTTAAAAATTACTTAAATTGGTAACGCCTAAAAATTCAACTCCAATTATCCAATTCACGATTTTACATTTCCTTTGGTTAGTATGTTTCAACGATATGCCAAAGGTACAAATCCCAAAGTAAACGACGCAAGTTATCGTTTCCAACGTAAATCTCTTTTCTTGGACTACAACAAACACACGGCAACAGTTTACTTCCTGGATCGGTTAACGTGGACATGAAGGTTATTATCATAATTGCATGCTTCTGTCTTATAGCCTTGTATATAGTCTATGTTTTCATATTTAACTTTTTCCCCGCCATTGAGGAGTTATCTCGTCAATTGAGAGAATACATTTGCATGGAAAAAAACATGTTCCTGATGAGTTGTTATGGTTATCTGTAATATCGAGAAAAATTATCTACTAGATCTTACCCAATTGATAAAAAAACTGAAGCAAAAAATTATTTATTAATTTTACACTCTGTGTATGTTTTTAAAATTCTTTTTAAAAAATGCAATTATTTCAGCTTAGAGTTTATAAGCAGAGAAAAAAATATAGATTGGATGAAATGTTTTTTCCCGTATTGTTTGTTTGAAAGCAGAGAGTCTGTTTTTTCATTTGATATATGTTTATATATTTTTTGAATATATTTTTTTCTGGAAGGCATTTTGTGAAATTTTTGTGAAAGTCACAAAAAATGCTGGCTGGCAGGCGACTTTTCAAAAAAAAAAAAAAGGCTGGCGGGGAATGAGTTAAAGTATTTACTACTGACTAAACCATGATTCAAACACATGTTTTGAGCAGCCAATCACAATGTCTGCCCAATCAGAGGACACAGCGCTTTTCAGAACAATGAGCTTTATACAAAATCAGAGCGTTTGTGGAAGGCAGGGATTAATGGAGCAACAATAATGTACTGTATTTGGAAAATAATGTGTTTTTGAACCATAAACCACGCAAACACATTGTATTATGCCAAATATACAAAATGACTTTGTTTTTTTAGCAATGAAATAGGTGCTCTTTAAAGGAACAGTATGTAAGAAATTTATATCAATTCATCATAAAATGGCCCTGATATGTCACTAGACATTAAGAAATCATTTTCATTTCAAATACTTCACTCACAACAGTGGTCTGACCAAGATATTGTTATTTAAAAAGTGGAGTTGCAGCCCTCAACTGATGTTTATGTTGTCATTTTGTGTATTGACCACTAGTTGTGTGATTGCAGTACCAGTTTTAGCCACAAGTTGTGTGATTGCAATACCAATCCTACATACTGTTCCTTTAAGTTAAAATTGTTTAAATATTTTAGGTGTTACCAGTTGAAGTATTTTTCTAAAGCTTTTTCATTTTAAATTTTTCACTTGAAAAATAAAAAACATATTAAGTTAAAACTTGGTGTTACCAATTGAAGTAAGTTTTTCAAGTAGACAGCTCTCACTTTTTACAGTGTAAATACAAAAATTTGCTATTCAGAAATGCAAACATTACTTTTTAACATGCTTTATTTAGGCATTGAAAAAACTATAAATGTTTTGTCTAAAAGGGAAACTCCTAGAAATGTGCAATATGGCCAGTTGCAAAAATAACTAGACCACACCTTTTCGGTGCTAATTATGACACTAAAGGCAGCATTATATAATGACACAAATCCCAGTAAATTGTCGAGAAAAACCTTAGTAAATTGGGTTGCGTGATTCATTTAAATACTCTCCTCAGATAAATGTTGCAGTGGCACAACTGGTGAATATTCCAGCCTTTTACAAATGTCATTTTTTAGAGATTTAAGGACTTTGAAGCAGAAACAAGGGCACATGTTGTGCTGCTGAATCGTGTTGTTAAAGTTAATGAGGAGGGCCACCAACTGCTCCTAAATATGGCCACTGGTGCACTGGGGGGAAGGTCCACCTACAACAGTTAACGCTTAGATGACAAATACCAATGGAGAACAACAGCTTTTCTCTGTGTGTGGGTTAGTAAACAGAGGAAATTGGTACCTTCACTACAGACTTTTATTACACCTTTTTAAACAACACTGATGCTGACAGATCAAACAGGCCTGATAAGTTTAGGGGCCAGATTTACTAAGGGGGCAAATTAGGATGAGGGGGCGTAATTCCAAAAAAGTGCAGATGGGAGTCGTAATATCTGTGGGTTATTTACTAAAAGTGCGCAAATTAAATCAAACAGGCGCAACAGCTGATTTCCATAATGACCAACGTAATCTACTAAGAGCAGCGCAAATTAGTTCAGCACCATGGACATCACAGCGAATAATTCCTTTTAAGTAAGGGATAATGTAGAGGCAGCCGGTAGTTATTGGGAAATAAGCCCCGACAGTGTGATCAGGACCCGACGCGAAGCGGAGGGTCTTGTATCACACTGAAGGGGCTTATTTCCCAATAACTACCGGCTGCCTCTACATTATCCCGCTTATTACACGGCTACTTGCCACATAAGAAAAAAAACTGGACATGAATATGAATTTAAAACATTTTATTGGCATATTTGTTTTAAATTAACATTTTTATCCTTCCGCGAAACTTTGCACAGATGCATAAAATGATCGTAATACCTTATTAAGATCCTCTGTTTCATACTTGTCTCCATTTTTTCTCTTTTAGCCAGTCTTTGAGAAGTTTTAATGCCCATTCTGTATTTTTGTGTGTGTTGGCTTCGTAGCTGTCATGCTCTATTTTGTCAAGTTCAGTCTCAGTAAGCTCTCTGTGTCTTGTCGTGGTTGTCCAGTGTTTGTCACAAGATGGCGCCAAACAGATAAAGATCTTATTGATCTTTATTGGCACGGAGCGATTTTACTCGTGCAAGTAGTCCGGCTATGCGTTATTATTTTGGAGCGGTTATTATTTGAAAAGAACGAACCTGCAAATGTCTCAACTGACCAATCAGAATCAAGCATTCCAGAGAGCCGTGTAATAAAGGGTCATAACATATACAGATATGTATACATTGGTTACCAATATTACCTAGGTACTAATAAGAATTCTTTAGGTGCAAAGGTGTACTTTTTATAAGTGTACGGCCAGCGGTACATTCATATGAGGCAAAAGCGTTAATGCTTGATTGAACGCTTGTCTGAAGCGTGGCCAATAGCCAACCACAGTGGCCGCAATACATGCATCATTCTTGCATAAATGTAATTGGCTGGCTCGCACTAGGTTATTGCATAAGGCAATCGGATTGGCTGACGCACGAGTTGGCGCTTGAACGCCAGTGATGCGATGTTGACGGATCCACAATTCAGTTAGGCAGTGCATGACGTCACCTATTAAAAGTAAATGAAAAGCGTTAACGCTTTCGCCCCCTGTGAAAGTACTGCTAGTTACTGCTTCTACACCAATGCACCAGACAATAGAGCCAGTAGTGTTTCAGCTCAAGACGAATGTAAAGTGGTCATCTGAGACATTAGCTCAAGGGAGGACCTGTGTTGTGTTGACACACGGGTGTGTGTTCTGTCTCCCAAACATCACTATATGACTCAGCATCATAAGATAGTGACTTTGCACTTACAGAAAAGCTTTATTTTTTATACAAATTGCAGCAATACCTTCAGGAGCTTTTATGTCCCATTATAGATATTCTAATGCTTTCGTATAAATAAAAAACATATATATATATATATATATATATATATATATATATATATAAGTTATGGATGGACCAGATGACAAAATTCCCCAGTAGCCGGTACGTATTTGCAATTGTGTCTTTGCAATTGCTTTTCTCCTTTGCTGTCTGACTTTTTTTAAAGCATGTGCTTGCTCAACCAACAAGACTTTGTTTATTGCAATAACAGCAGTTCTTACATTCTTTTGGTCATTTCCCATCTTCTTACAATGAAATATGACCCAAACTGCTGCAGTAGTGTCAAGGGACCAAAACAACATGTTCAGGTTTTATAGTACCATAAAAGGTAAACAGGCATTCAGTAAGTACAATCTTGCCTCCTTTCTTGGTGTATAAGCACCTACTCTAACATATAAACACGCACATGGACTGCCAAGTTTTCACCATACAGTACTTTATGATCTTTCTGAATTTTGGTTCTATGCCCCAGGCTGCAACAGAGAACTATAACATAATACAGTGTGCTGTACAGTAAGTAATGCCTGTGCCCAGAGGAACCCTATGGCGATGCCATGCCATCTGCGGACCTGGCACCAGCTGACTCTGCTAGCCAACCACTATTATAATTAACACAGACACGGTTCCCTCTCGCATTTCTTGTATTCAACACATTCCCCATTGCCTTTATCTCTAATGTACATCAAGAGCAGAAGAAAGAATGTGTTTAATATTTCTTCATTTTTGCTCTTGGGACAAAAATAAGACCCCTTCATTGAGTTAATGTATGTAAGGCAAAGCCTATCTGAGCTTTTCAGAGTCAGGCAGGCATAAATCGAGAGAGAGAGCAAGAGAGAGACAGAGCAAGAAATTAAAACTCTTAAATCTCAAGTTCATTGACTGTTGCTATACATTGTAATGAGTAAACAAATGGGCAGAAGGTGTGTAGATAAAGGTAAATGATTTTACTAGGCTTTTGTGATTAAAAGGATAGTCAGACATTAGTAATTATTTAGAAGGATACAAATTTAAATGTGTGATCATTTACCCTCATGTCATTCCTAATTTGTATGATTTTTTTCTTATTTAAATTTAGTTCATCAGAATACTGACACTGTTTCTTTTCTATTTTATAAAAGTCAATAGTGCCCAGGGATTGTCTATTTACTTTATATGACATCTGCACCACATTCTATGATATATGATGGCTTTAATTAAGAAAAAACAAAACTTAGGTTGTTAATCTTTATTATACCACGGGTCTGTTGAATGCTTGATTCTGATTGGCTAAGAAATGTTCCATGGGTGTTGATTATTTTTCTTTAAACCGCACACCTAATTTGTCAAATGTCTTAAAAACAGACACCAGAGCAATGCAGAATAATTGACTCCGGTCCTTTATATTATTCGAAAATAATGCAATGTTACCACCTTGGGTGTGCATTATTTTACATGGTTCGTTGGAATGCTTGATTCTGATTGGCCAGTCGTGACATTTGCAGGTTTGTTATTCTCAACAACCACAACCGCTCAAAACTAATAACACACAATAACCTGGATGCTGCAAATCATTTTGACAGGAAAAACATTACAATTATTAATATTACACAAAAACTATAATTATGAATTAATTATTATATAATTATGTATTTTAATAACAAATATGACATTATCTTTGCAATTGTGACATTTGATCGTCTTGTCCTATCTCAAAACTAAAAGTAAACAGGTTTTGTTCTTCAAATGTTTATATTCATAAAAAAGCAAATAAAGTATTTACATTACTTAAATAGCTGTGTAATAAGTGGGATAATGTACAGGCAGCCGGATGTTATCACGAAATAAGCCCCTTAAGATTACTTAATCTCCTCAGTTTTAATTTTTCCCCAAATAAGTATCACAAACTTTCATTTTGTGTCAAACTGTAGTCAGAAAATCATGCATTGGTACAAGAAAGTAATGACATTGTTCCTTTAACACAAAAAATGTGTGCCTAAAAATCATTATTACTCGTTTTATCATCTGAACTCTACATAATAAAAACAAGAGCTTTAAAAGCAATACGCAGCTGGGTTTAGTGGTAATCACAAAACAACAGCCAATTCAAACAGCTTTATTTATTTGCAGTAGTGTTATCATCAGGGCCATCCTCAATACAGCTTGAACCGTGCTAAAATTAAATAGTGTTGAAGTTATGCAGCAACGAGTTGAGAACAACACTTCGAGTTCTCAGTTTCAGCATTTATATCCGGCTCTGTCACATAATGAACAAATCAACACATAAAACAAACATGCACTCATTCCACCATGCACTATTCAAGGAGACGCTCATCATCTAATGAATAGCGTTTGACTGTGGTCAGTAAATGAAGAAAACAACTTAAACACCAAAAAGTAAGTTGAATTTAGTACAACATGTTTATTTTTCATATTTTTGCAGCTTCAGTGAAATGTCAGGGTATGCGAGAATCCAACCCACACAAAACAAAACAACAGTTTTGCTAGGGAGTGTTGTGATACAGTAATTGTTGTAGCAAACAAAACTGGTTCTGACTATAATAAATCCAATTATAACCCACATAAAAATGCCTTATTATGGGTGACATTTTGCAAACAGATACCTTGTAACTTATTTTCTTGCTGTTTAGACAGATTCAGGTAATGGTACTCTGGCACTGGGACTTCTTTAAGCAGATCTCTATGGTATTTCCTATTTGAACTCATAACACACTTTTTTTCAAATCTCTCTAAACATTTTGGTGTGCTTCAGCCGTTTCACGTTTTGATATCTAACTCTTTCAGTTTAGTGTCAGTCGTCTCCTGTCACAACTGATTTATAACACCTTGCTGAGTCAAAACCCAGCACAGACGACTCAGCAGGCTTTATAAAAGAGTGGTGCAGAAGTTGCTGTGGCTGGCTTAAGTTGAACAATACAGAAGGAAGGCATGCCCTTATCTTAACAGTCTCGAATGCTCTTCTCCATTTGCACTCACTCACATCTATACGACAGCATGCAAGGCCACGTTCAGATTGGCAGAAGACACAGTAGGCTATTCTGTTCTCTCTCCATCACCATTTACTTGGCAAAGCACAGTGTCCTAGTACAATTGCTGAGACCAACAACGCCGCATAAGCTAATAGGCCAGTACTTGTCACGTGACTGTTGGAAACAGAATGTCCTATAGGCACAATACAGCATGCTATTTTTCACATTGAAAATCAGATGTGAATCAGAGATTGTATCATTACACCTGCACAAACACTGCAGCACTAGATTTTCAAAGCGTGAGAAAGCGCAATTTAAACTAAAAATAACACTGTGCAGATCAAGTCATCAAAAAAGATAAACAACTAAAGTGTCTTTAAAACACACTTTAACAGCTGGGTCAAAAGGGACAAACCAACCCGCTAAATTAACCTTTGACCCAGGTTAAAACAATCCAGCATTTTGGGTTGCATTACAACCCAATTACAGGTAGTTCAGTTTGTCCCTTTTTGACCCAATGCTGGGCTAAAAATAATCCTCATATATGCATGTGAAGGGAAAGGCAAAACAGAGGGAGGTGACTGTGAAAGATTTGCTCCACCGCTCAAATATACCATTCTCTCTTTCACGCCTTAATAACTCCCCCAAGGGGACTGAAGCGTTTGCCCCAATGGTGACATTCAAGCCTAACCTCAAATCGGCCACCATGCGGGACCACCAGGGATATCAAGGGCCACAAACATCAGGCATAATTCTCCCAGATCAAGCAGATATGCAATATTCACTCGATGTGCAAACACAGTCGCCATCTGTGATCCTTTTAATGTCATCCTCTGTTTATTGACAACTAAACTACCATGATAGGAATTAACCTTTAGGAAACAATATGAATCTGCCTGGAATCAAAGAAAGCGGTGTGTTTATATGCAGGGTTGTGATTTATTGCCTGTTTAATGCTAACAAAAGCTTGGAGAGTGTAAGCCAGACAAACCAATAAGCTTTTGATGCAATAACACTGCAAAAAATCATTTGCTTAGTTTATTGTCTTGTTTTTTAACACAATTATCTAAACATTGTTTGCCAATGGGTTAAGAAAATCATTTCAATTTGATTACCCTTTTAGCAAACAGCTTTTTTTGTTTGCTCTTTAATAAATATATTTGTATTGGATAGCAGAATAGAAACATGTTTTTTTTTTTGCAGTATGGTTTTTAGTAGTCATTGGTATAGAAATCATAACTGCTAAGCATTTGTTTTGTAAGAAAATGTTGAAGCATGAAAGGCATGCAGCAGGTCAACAAAAATAACAAAGATGGGGATTTGGGTGTTCAAAGTTTTGGCTATCGAAAATATTCATGTGAATCCCGACATTTTAATAATCTTAATGTAACATTAACTCATTATTATTATTATTAATATATAATAATAATAACTTATTATTTTTATTATTATAACATTTATCCAAGGTGCATCAGAGGTGGCTGAATAACACTGAACACAATGGAGGCCAAACTGGTCATAAATCTCAAACGGTTTAATGATTGTATGTCTTTTTTATTCTTATTACTAAATATGATCGTTTACTGTCATCCATATATTAGAAAACCCTTTATTCCCGCATGCTTTCCAATGTAGCCCTTGACACATCATGTTAACACCATCACAAAGTGTCCGTAGCCTCATTCAACCTTTTGCAAACCCGTGAACCGTTAAGAACAATGGCAGCGGGTCTTTTCATACGAATAAGCCCGTAAGAGAAACTCACCTGTCAGGCTGTCGTAGCATTCAATCTCGGTGCTCTCCACGGCTCGCCGCTGCTCTTCTGTCAGCTTGGCCGCCGCCTGATTCAGGAGGTTCACCTCGGATCCAGTGGTCCCGTCGACGACATGGACCCCTTTCAGTTGCAGCAGTGCCCTGTGATACTTCCCAATAGCTTCCCGGAATTTCTTTTCCTTGTAGCAGCGGTGACCCTCCAGTTTGAAGTCGATCGCTTTCTGTATTTTCGCCTCCATATCCATCTCCGCGCCGCCGACTCGGTACCCTCCACCTCCGCCGTCCCCGCCCGCTGCCGCGGCTAGACTCCGGCCCCCAGCCTCGGGATAGCTCTTCAGGCTTTTGATCGAGTGCTTGCTCGCATCCATCTCGCTCAGTAAGCACGACTGCTGGAAGCCATGCTGTTCCGACACGGATGTCTGTGTTGTCTTGAAAGGCTGGAGCAGCGTGCTGTGCATAAAGGATGCGAGCCGAAAAATAATAGATAGGTTCTTCCGAGCGGAAAATAAACAAAACACCAACGACTCGCCTCGTACGATTAGCCTAAATAAATAAACCACTATCGTTACGACACATTAAAACGAAGTTAATTAAAGACATCGAGGTTTATGGTATCGAGTAACGCCTATACATGGAGGTGATGCTGGACGCAGGCTCAGATTTCCTCTGCTGTGTCTTTTGCCGACGGCGGGTGCAGCTTCAGCACCACAGACAGCGCCAGCGAGCCCTCACGCAAGGCATTATGGGAAATAATTAATCGTGGGATGACGGTGCTGCCGCTGCTGAAACACGATAATAAGGTACATCTTCAAACGTAGGGAAGCCAAACATGTGCAAATTAGCTCATCGTGTTTGCAACCTCATCATTATTACAGGGGCACATCCGCCGTAACACTGCGGGAAGTAGCCTAAAAAGAAGCCTAAAAAGAAACTCATTCGTGAAATGTGTAAACCGCGTCCTTGAGTTACCTTAGAAATCTCCTTGAGTGCTTCAAAGAGTCATCTCGATGACAAAATACTTTAGTCAGCTGAAATTAGCATTTTTTTCCACAGTGACCCTGAATGAAATTTCATCTAGTAGCCCCTACCTGTACTGGTAGAGAATGGCGCTAACAACGCAAGGGGCATACTTTCAAACCCCGCAAAGACGCAAAGAACTACTGATGAAATGCTATGCGCTTCACTTGAAATAAAAAAATGCACCAAATGCATGAATATAAAAATATACAGTCTGTGATTGACAGTTTGCGCCTTATTATAGGCTACTGGTTGTAATCCCATTGTTTGAAAAGCTGAATATCATATCTATTATGTATATCTAGGTTAAACAAATGAAACCGTCTAAATGAAAACACTGACTCAGCATTGGCTGAGCTATGATGAACTGCTGGAGTTCATTTTGCTCTCATCTAACAAATTGCTTAGTATGCTATACCGTTAAGGGCTGATAAGGCCTTATGCTGTATATACTAGCATCATAGTTTGTTTTCACCCTGGAAATTAAAAAAAACAGTAATTCCTGGTACTGTTTTTTATATTGGGGCTGCTGCATATAGGATGAATGATACTAGTTTTCCACTTAATGTTGGGGTAGTGATTATAATGTCCCTTAAAGATCACTTTTTGTCAGATTTACGTTTTTACATTTTCTTTAGTGTAAATGTGTATTAGTACATGTTAGCGATTGGCAAAAGGTACAAACCCCAAAGTAAACGATGTCGCGTGTTATCATCTCCAATGTAAATCTGTTTTCTTGGAATACAACAAACACACGGATTGTAGGCAACAGTTTACTTTCTGGGATTGGTGATGTAGAGAAGACCAAAATTATCATAATTCCTCCCGCTTGGATTCACAGCCTAGGTTAACTTCTGTTAGCATTGCAAGCAAATCTTTTAAACACAGTAAGGAGCGTCACATTTACGACTGACATCAGAGGTATTCAGGCAATGAAATAGGTGGACTTTAACTTGTGCAATGCACCCCTTGTTATATTTAGAAGTGGACTTAATGGTATTTGTTACAAACGGAGCATGAATTTATATAATATAAAAATAATAGTCCCCAAGATCCAGCAGTGGAAGGTAAAAATGCTGAATATATTAATAAATATTTGTAACACTTTACAATGAGGTTGTGTTAGTAAACATTAGTTAATGCACGAACAAACAATGTAGTTTTTTAGCATGTCATGTATTAATTTTTGTTAATGTCAATACAATGGTGATATTGTATTGATATAGTGCCCAAAAATATTTTTGCAAGTATATATATATTGCAAGTAACCAAGAGGAATTAAAATTTCCGTCGGTCTAAGTACACCATGTATCTACAGAAGAGTCAAGTTTTAAATAGGAAAAATATTGAAACTGCTTGGTTATTTTTAGCACGATGCTAATGGTCAATTAAGATTCAATGGATTGTGCTAAGCTATGCTAAAAGTGTTAGCGCCAGACCTGGAGATCAGCCGAATGGATTCCAAAAATGTTTTCTCTAGGAGAGCTGAAAAATGAGCATATTTTCAAACAAGAGGAGTGTCTCTTTAATGTTAACACTTGAAACCCTTGGTTTTAGTAAATGCTGAAATTTTCATGAACCAAGATTAATAAGTGCAGTATTGTTCATTGATAGTTTATGTTATCTAATGCATTAACTGATTAACAAATACAACCTTATTGTAAAGTGTTACCTATTTAACAAAAGACATTGCCCTTTATATATAAAAAACCAATCAACTTTTTTTGAAAACTTAGTTAAAAAGACAATATATTCAAGATACTTGTTTTATCTTTTTATATTCAAATCCATTCCCAAAACAAATCTTTCACAAAGATTTTATAAACTTCATTCTGGTATTTTCTTTAAATCTGTACAATGTAAGAAATTTCTGCTTTTGAGATGTTTCAAAATAAAATATTATAAACTAAAAATGTAAAACATTAAATAAAGGTGAATTCCTATCGCAGCACGACTAATTGAGGGCTGTATTAAACACAGTACAAGGGGGTGAAAACTTACACAATAAAATACACAAGGGTCCACCTCCATGTGTGTTGCTTGGCAACAGCATGGTATTCCCAAAGTTATTTCTGCTCTGTTTGTCCAAGTAACGCTTACCAACACTGCACTCCATTGGCTGGAATTTCAAATGAGGACATTTTACAGGAAAAACTCTTTCAAGATGCTGACTGTTTGACATTGTAATTTAGTGATGTTGTGTCTTCAGCAAAGTAACAGTTAAGGTCATAAGAGCGCAGTGATGGAAATGCCTACACATGCAGTTTCAAGCCACTAAAAGGCTTTAGTGTGATTATAAAGATAAGTTCATTTAAAAATGCAGGGAGGTACGAGAATGGCTGAACAGAAGCTTACAGGTTCAGCTCAGAAGAATCTGTAAACTGAGTTGTTGTGGTAAACATGACACATGCTTTCATTTAGGTTTCTTGGCTAAATTAACATCTGATGTTTGGTGACATGCATTTCAAAGTCTGTATTACAAACCCCCCACTTAATCTAGAAAAATGTTCAAAGGAGCAAATGCTTCAAAAAGAGCACAGGAGTTGGTATAAAACAAGCAGAAAAGGACAAGCAGGTGGTTCTCAATTCCAGTCCTGAGGACACATGCTAATTTCCTGTGCCTTACCTACTGTACACACCTGGCTCTATTCAAGATCTCCCAGTAAACATATGATGATGAATTATATATGTTAAATATAGGAGACGTGCATAATGCACAGTGGGGGCCAGAGTAAGGAAATCACTGATTCCCAAAACAGCGATGATGACAATAGGTAAATAACATAATTCTTATGCAGCTTTTAGATCATTGCAATAACTGATATTGCAGCTGTCCCTTTGTTCCCCTTCAAAATCATAACATGAGGTACAGCAAATAGACTTCCAAATCCACCAATATTGGTAGTGGACTTTCTCTGCTCTACTCTCTTATATGAAAATGTAGGGCTCTGAGAGTAAAGTTGATGTGGGTAAATACATCAGGCATTAGGTTTTCCTGGCACCAAGTCTCTTGAATACACTAACTGTCCCGATGTCCATCTGAGCCCCGTGACAGTCACCCGTGCTACTGCTGACCTTAGGGCTTGCCAGAGCGAAGCTGCCCTGGGCTTTACTTTTGCTACTCGTGACACGACTGTCCTGGGTTTCGGCAGGCTGACTGACCAGTGAGGTTGAGGAGGTAGGGTTGACAGAAGGAGCCTTGCCCAGTCTCTGCAGTATACCTAGTTTGGGTGGTCCCTCTTGGCTGGAGGATGTAGAGGAGATTGGCGGTGGGCCCTCAGATGGGGGGAGTTTGTATTTTGCGCCTAGCCGACGCAGAGTGAGAGTCTTAGGTTTGGGGGCCACGGTTTCTTTTTTGGATGCAAGTGGGGTTCGTTTGAGGACACCAGCGTACTGCAGTACCGAGCCTTCACCGTCACTGTCATCATCCTCAACGTGGTCAATGACATCTCCAGTCTTCCCAATTACTTTCACTTCTTCCTCTGCTTTGCCCAGTCGGCTAAACACACCTGTCGGCTGCTGCAACACAGAGAAAACACTTTAGCAACCCTAAATACAAGTGTTGTTACAGCATGTTTGCAGTTTTATATTTGACAATATGTATGTGACTCACTTTACTGACTGTAGTGGTGTCTGCCTTAGATTCGGCCCCAAGTCTGTCAAACACTGAAGTGCGCTTTAAAACCTTGGCTGTGACAATAAAAGAGGAAGGGATGTCAATTACACCAATCTCAATTGCAGTAGCCTGAATTCTGCTTCAAAGAATAGGATACATACAAATGGACTACAAATGAAGAGGGGGACACAAAAAGCTAACTTTAGGCAATACATTTAAACAACAAATACATAATCTCTGGGCACCTTTCTTCGCTTGCTGTGCCAGGATGCGTCGGGTGCGTGCGGTTGTGCCTTTTGGCATGTTTATGATGTATTTCCCCTCCATTTCTCTAGTGACCAGTCGGCGCTTCACTTGCAACCCATTTTCCTCTGCTGGTTGGCTGGGCACTGGGACAGGGTAAGGAGCTAAAAACACATTTTAATTTATCTTCTCTCTTTCTGCCAACTGGTCATTACCCTAGTACTAATAATACCCTAGTACTCTGCGATAATCTGGGTGATCAAAGACTAGTATGTGCACATTAGGGCTGTTCCGAATACCATTTTTTTTAGCTTTTTTGAGCTCTAGTAGAAATCAAATTGAACATTCGAAGCTTCTGAAGGAGGGGCTGAACATATTTTTCTCTTTAATCAAGGCAGGAATCTTTGTGTGTGTCTGTCTGTCTGTCTAGAGTTTTATTATGTGGCGGATGTGTTGCTGCAGACCCAAGGGAGTGTAGTGCCTTTTTTTCGTGCAATATGGACATGTGACACGTTAAGAATTAAAAAACTTTGAATAAACTACAGAACAGCGCAAGCCAGAAGCGGCGTGCCTGTCACGTGTCCTGCGAGAACAGCATTAGTGAAACAAAACACAAGAGCAATACTAAGGTAGCCTAACATTTTTCTAACAAACAAACACTCTGAGGCTGTTTACACTTGGCATTAACATGCGTTTTCGTCGATCGGATCACAAGTGGACGACGTTAATGCCAGGTGTAAACGGTGTTCAAAACGTTTTGAGCTTGTCCACTTTCGACCACTTTCAACCACATTCAGAGGTAGTCGAAACCACTTTCGATCGGATCGCTTTGGAGTTGCGGAACGCACGGTGAACAGCGCTATTTTTAGCCTTTCATTGATACAACTAAAGCGGCTGATCTCCGTAGTTTCGTTTTGAAAGCGTGTGAAAGTTGCGCGATCCTATTTCATCAATTGCGCTGAAAATTCAGAGAAAGCTCCAACATATAAACGTACAAAACACTATGCAGCATGTATACTTGCTAAACAAGCAGTGGACTCCGACATAATATTAGTTTGCGTCCATATAAACTCATTATTACTCCCGCTCGGGTTTGAATGACAGCAGAGAGACTCGCCCACCGTCTCACAGACCACCCCCTCACAGTATTCAGGACAGATGCGGTCGAAAGTGGACAAAAGAGACGGATTTAAATACCAGGTGTAAACGTAATGTGTCTCTCTCGTCCACTTGTGATCCGATCGATGAAAACGCATGTTAATGCCAAGTGTAAACAGCCTCTCTGAGTACAGTTATTACAGACAACGTAAAGGGTAGGCCATTTAAATAAAACAACTAAAATAAATGAACGAAGTTCAACAAACTGTAATAAAACGGTAGCATACTTTCAAAATCAAGTTTATTTACACTTACACCATCCAATGTTTTTTCATCAGTAGAACAATAAAGAAGATATTTTGCAGAAACCCCAGTGCTCCGTCATGCAAGTCAACCGATCCGCCACTTTGAGAGCTAAAGCATATATATCCAATACAAAGGTATTCCCCCATAACTCCGTGTGACATATTTACTTATTGTGAAGCAAATCAATCAGTTTTTGCAAGAAACTGAACGGTATTTACTAGGGGTGTCAACAATAATCGATTCGGCAATGCATCGCAATGCGCACATGCACGATTCGGCATCGATGCAGCAAATGCCATAATCGATTATGTCACTGTTTATTTTCTGGAGATGACCGTGATAGACGGCTAAATAAAAACGCACCCTTTTCCATGGAAAGTGGACATATGGGCACATTTCGGATTCTATGAAGTTAATGAGGAACAAGACTTACGCTGTGTGTAAAATTCTCATCTCGGGCAGGGCTCGCAAAATCGCTAGCCCGACGTCTCGTTTCTATTGTGAATTCCTGTCGGTGTACCAAAATGTATCTCCACCCTGCCTGTCGGGCTATCTTGGGGAGGAAATAATATTTTAATGTTTTTGCTTTGTCTCAGATTTAGTTAGGTAATTATAGTGTATGTATTTCGGTGTCCTCTTGTCAGTCATTGTCCTCACGTACCAAGTGAAACTGTCAGGAAATGAAGTGAAAGCATAAATAAACTCATCCTCTAATGTGCACATCTGATATATGCGCGCGACCCTCTGCACGCGCTTCTACCGGCTAGATTCTTCACGAGCACCTGCTTGCGCGAACTCAAGTCATTTAATAAAATAACGTCATTTCATTTTTACCTCATAGACTAACATTGTTTTATCGTATTTTTTTCTTTCTTCAGTTAGTAACTTAAATATGTGAGAAGGAAAATATGTTTGAGTGATTTACGTCTAGGCTATTGAGAGTATGATGTTACAAGCTGATAGGTGACTAAACAGCAGTGGTAAGATATGTTTACCTAAAGCGAATAGAATGTGTGTTTGTCATTTCGTTTTACCTCAGAGTCTAACATTAGGGGAACATAAAGGGAATTATGTTTATTCCTTTTTAATAAATATCTGCTTTAAGTCTTCTATATTGTGTTAAAGTCACTGGAATGTTTTTTTCTATAAGATAACATTCCTGACTAACCAAAAACCTTGGAAAATAGGGGAACGTTTTGGGAACCAAATTGTTAGCTGGGATGGGCAGGAATATTTGGCTTACATGGAAATCCAGGATTTATCATTATTCTACATTAAACAGTGTATTTTTTTTTATTCTGGCTACTTATATTCATTTCAGGCTACCAAAAATTAAAGAGTGTCTGCCCAAAGGGCTACCAGGGATTTTAAAATTTTGCGAGCCCTGGTCAGCTTTCGTTTTTGTTGAGAATAGTTGCACTTGAGTTTACTACTTGACTTATTAAAAATTTGCCTTGTTGTGTACAGTAGAATTCTGATGCATCGCAATGCATCGTAGAATCGAATTGAATCGTTACCTGGTGAATCGTAATTGAATTGAATTGTGAGGGCAGTGCCAATGCACACCCCTAGTATTTACAACACTATTCGGTTAATGCCAAAGCAGGAAGCGCGCTTTACGTTTGAGGCGATCTTCTACTGGTGGGCGTTTGGTGGCTGTTGGCAATGGATGTTGGTCTCTCTGCGTCACCTATAGAGCGGGAGTGTGAAGCGCACTTCCTGCTTGGCAAAAGCTCTGCATTAACGCGGTAAAATATATATATATATTCGAATCTCAAAACTGAAAATCGAATGTCAACCCACGGAACGAATATTTCGAATATTCTGGTCCAGCCCTAGTGCACAGACACATGCAAACACCTACACCCCTACCTAGCTACAATACAATCCAATTTTGCTTACCTGCTTTGGCACTGTTGTTGGAGACCGTCACTGATATTCGGTTGTCAGGGCGCCGAGCAGGCGTGCTTGGTGGGGAGTCCCGGCTCAGAGCGTTGGCAATCATGCGTGTGGCTGCTGCCAGGGGAATATGAACATTGTAAGACCTACAGCTTCAGCCCACTCAGAGATAGACAAATATGGGAGCAACTAGTTGAAGAACTGCAGAGAAACTTTAGATAACAAATGTGGTATGTTTGCCTAAAACACGAGTGTATGTATGTTGACAACAACATGTAAAATACTTACGAGTGTTGGCAGTACGTCTCAGTTCGGCTTGTACACTGGTCTGTCCTGAAGAAATGGCTTCAGTTGTCATTTTACACAAATCCTGGTTATGAAAGCAGAAGCAGTATGTTAGTACACTGTAAAAAACAAACTTAAAAATTTAAGTGCACCATCAACTTGAATTTACAATTAATTTCGAAATCAAATCAAAACATTTTTCACTAAAAATTATAAAAATAAAGTTGAATTAGCTCAAGTTCATATGAGACACATAACATCATTACCGTTTTTTTCTGCTTCCTGTCAAATTTTTGGATGGGAATCTAACCTCTTTGGTATGGGCATGAAAGCATTTGGCTATGTTTCTAAATAAAAAGGAATGCCAATTCTTGGCAAAAAGTGAAAGTGACAAAGAAGCTTATACCAATATCTATAGATCAGGGCTGCTTCCCAAAGCCTTCTTAATGCTACGTCGTTCATAAAGTTAAACCTTAACATCAGGTAATACGCGTTTCTTGAAACTTTCTAATAAAACATACCTTCTGCAGGTCATACATTCGTAAGGTTGGTCTTAAGCTGAATTGAAAACTATTGTTCAATAATATCAATAAACTGGCTATGCAGGCAATTGCGTTTACATGGGACTTCACTGCGTTATGCGAGACAGCGGTTTCAGAACTAGTAAAATTTTTATTTATTAGGACTCATGGGCTATTGTAAATATAACCCGACTTGCAAACTAAATCCAACCTTGGATATTTTATCAAATTTCAAAATAACTGTGCAGACCCACAACCTCATGCCCAAACGTATCATGCATCAACCTGCTCCACTTCACCCATAGTATGCATTCACTTGCCTTTGAAAACCCAAATCAAGCATTTGCACTCACCTGTCTATACACGTGCTTGGCATGTTTAAGAATGGCTATGATGTCCCCAATGACTGTGATACCCAAGTCCATCATAATTTCTTTACTGAGGTCCATGAGCATGCTTTTCTGAATCCTGAAGAACAAAACAAGCGGTTATGTTGCTGCTGGTTCACATTTTATAACGCAGACCTAAATCTGTCCAAAATGGTGTACAAAATACAAGCAAATATAGCACATGTAAACAGGCCATAAGCAATCCTGTGCCTAATAACCTACTTAACACAAACATCATCTGATGTGTTTGTCTGCACGTCACTGCTGTTTAAAAAGGCAATAGGGCTGGGTATCGATTCAGATTTTACAGATCGATTCGATTTCGATTCACAAGCTACCAAATCGATTCGATTTCGATTCTCGATTCAATTTTCGATTCTGGTTCTCGGACCGCTTTTTATACTCTATTCAACTCAATGAATATAGATTTAATACAAATACTATATTAATAAAAAGAACAGTGAACAGCAGGTTACAAGTGGGTAATTAATAAAATCGACGAAGCACCTGAAACCGCCATTTTAAGCACTGAATGAATGAATGACAGGCTTGCCTCTTGCTCCTTGGTAACATGCGCTAGGCAAAAAAGAGGGTGACATCTAGTGAAGAAGACTAGTAATTCGATTAATGTTAATCTTTCGTTCAATGTTTGCAGAAATAAATATGAAAGAAAAAAATCGATTCTGCTCTTTGAGAATCGATTCTGAATCGACCACGTTTTAAAGAACGATTAATCGAAAAATCAATTTTTTTGCCCAGCCCTAAAAGGCAATATTATTTACGAAATACGAATATACAAAGATTTTACCTGTTATCAACAAACGCCACAGCGTAGTTGACCGCCAGTCCAGGAGGAATCCCAGCATCTTTGAAGAACTGGATCCACTCGGAGGTGGCTATAGGATCAATGAAAGTGTAGTTTTTATATGCCTTCAATCGAGATTTTGAATTTAAAGTAAAAACTACACGGTAAACACAAATGTTGCATTAGGCGTTTGCTTAATTTAGCTAAAAATCTTAGTTTCAAAATAAAAAAAAGTGTTATGAACTTAAAATGATCAGTACAAAATGCTTTGAGGATTACACATAAGTCCTTGAGCCTGATTATTTAAATATTTTTATGGTCAAACTACAACAACAAAAGAACAATGGGACATTCACATTGTTTAAGCTATCAGTATTATTGATGAATTTAAATATACAAGTTTTTGGTAGACCATATTCGCAATGAAGGAACCCAGCATTTTTTCAGAAGGCTATCGGTTAAGTAAAGTCTACTCAATACATTTTACACTGCATGCATGCTCTCTTCGTCATAAAATGACTAAAATGAAGCCATCAGAACTACTAAACATATTATGGTATGGGGGTCAATAGCATAATTTGACATGCATGACAAAGAGACAACACATGGCCAGCCAGAGCAGCTGTGTGTTATTTTTAAAGTCTTGAGAGCGTCTCGTGTCAGTAACTTTTGGTCAGGGTCGTTCACAAACTGGGGACTACCACTGAATAAACACAATCAAGACATTAATTATAAAATAAGTGTCTTAATAGTCCAACGTTTGATTTATGTGATATATTTTTAACGTTGAGTTATCAGTAAAAAAACTTAACCCTAACGAGCATAACTTACTAGTTAACAAGCCGGTTTGTTACGAGGCATTATGGTCCACCCAATGCCCTACAGGGCGAACATATTATTACAGTTTTAGAAATGACTAAAAAACTTAAATAAAAAACATATTTCATTTTCATTGTATTCTGATATGCTTCACTAAACGATGTCTCTTGGAAATAAATGACATATGTGTTGCCTGACATAAAAGGGACAATGGAAATGCAGTGCTGGGCCTGTTTCATTAAACCCCCTTAGTAATGATCAAACCTTAGCCCTCACCAAACATTTACCCCAAAACTTCCGACGACTGAGAATCAAGTAATAATTTAAACCGCTATTAATATATGTAAAGTGACCATATTCCACAAGCGAGGGTCGTTTCTTTCTCTTACCTGCAGTTACGGTCGCCATCTTCACAGGGGAAAAACCGACGCGCTGCGGAAATGTTGTGACGTAACATCCTCACCGTCTTCGGAAAGATTCGACTTGGCGGAACATTCCGAAGCTTACCGAGGAGCTTCTTGCTGTACGCTGACTACAAAAATACCTTATTTAATATTTTGTTCCATGTTGCTCCAATGGGTCAATTTATGTATGACTAGTAGTACCATAACATCTGATAAATGGAACTTTCCAAAGATGAAAATGAGTTAAATAACTTAAAGTCACTTTAATTTGCCATCACCTGTTATCATTTGGGGACTAAGGTCAAGAACAGAAGCTCTTAGAATAATAAGGAAAAATGTATGATTCAATGGGTTGTAATGGCAAGCTTAATCTGACTGTTTTTTATAACTTTGTGTGTTATATCTACTCTGTCCACTAGGGTGCAGTAAAATTCCATTAATAACAGACCTATAAAAGCATGCTCAATAGTGTGAGGAGAAAAATATGATAGAAAACAACTTCATCTTTTCTATTGGATGTTAAAATGGAACTTTACAACACTATTGCAATATATTGTTTGAAAAAACGGATAGGAAATGCTTCTGAATATGTTTATTTTTTTTAGACATTTTCATTACAAGAAAAAACGGACGTCATACAAAGATATAGGACAGCACACCTACTTTTCACAGTCTATGTAACAATATGAAATGTCCTTCTCCATTCATTAAAGGGCTAGAAATATAGCATAAAGTGAAATGAAATGGAGAATGAGCATAAAGAATGCAGAACGGCGGGTTATATCTCTCACAAGGGATGTTCAGAATGAATTAAAAATTCTGAGAACTAAGAGCAGAGCCATCAGTCAGGGTGAGGAATGCACTTCTTTAAAGAATTCATGAGTGTCCTTAGCCCATGACATCAAACCAGACACTTCTGTCATCTGCTTTCTTAATCAAGTATATACAAAGACAAATAGTATTGAAAAAAGCACCATATTGTTTTCAGTTTAAAATATTCTGTGACTACCATTCATTTCCCCTCAAAAAAGGCAAAAGGTTTTAAATATTCAGCCCTCGTTATACTTTTTTTTTTTTAAAACAAGTGGTTGTAACATTAGGCTATATGATCACTAATATTTCACAAGGCAATCTTTAAATGTGCATTAGGAAGCAAAACAATTCGTCTATCAAATTATCCCCAATGTCTAAAGAGGCACTGACATTTTACAACCTCATAATGCATAACCAAGTACTTAGCAGAGTAAATCATACATAAAATAACCTGGAAAGACAAAACAAAATTTCTCTATTCTTTACTGTGACACTGTAGCATTCAGGATCAATTTTAATCTTACAATTAAGTTGATTTGCTACATGGTTGTCCTAGAGTATCTGATATATTGCATTCCACTGTGTCAAATCAATGCACCGTGAATTTGAAAATACCTAGGATTATCATAGCAAGAACATAGTCTCCCATGATTGTGCAGTTGAGGAGTTTTTGCAAAGTGGAAGACCACTAACACTGTATCATTTAACCAACACTTTGCATCTCTTTATGCTATCATATCGGAGCCAGATCATACAGTAACAATATGTTTTGGTGTAGAAGTGACAAAAGCACCAACAGCTAAAAACAAAACAACATAAAACTGTTGTTACACACAATATAGCTTTCTTTCAAAGTAAATTTGCTCAAAATCACAAAGCTGTTTGACAGCACAGACATAGTTAAATAGCTTTCTGATATTGTATAATGTCCCTTTTTGTGAAATCAAAGCTCTATCTTCATTTCATTTTGCGTTGCCATGATTCAGATTTCAACTAGTACATACATATTGGGCAGAGCACATGTTTTACCCAAAAATGATTTAAATGTCTACTTTGACCCATTAAATGAGTCTGATTTCAAGACAAGGTTACACTTGCGTATATAAATGTAGCATCAAAAGGCATTTCAATTTAAACAACTGTACATATAAGGTCTTCTCAATCCCATAAAATACTACACATGAAGCCAAAGTCACTAAGAACAATGGATCTTCTCTGAGTTAAAATACTTGCATCTGTGTTTGATGTAGTTGCACATTATATTCTGATCAGGTCCATAACATTTATATTTTAGAGCTGATGAAAAGTTAACCATCAAGCCCTGAAAAGTACACACACTCACACATACCCACACACACACAAGTTATGGGCAGACAGCACACACTGGACATGAAAAGCAACACTACTGCTTAAAACACAGTTGCAGATATTCTAGTATACATTGAGACACTCGGTTCATTACTTATATTTTCTTAAGCATATATATTTATTTAGGCATTTTTTGATATTTGTGTCCAGTGTGTTTTGTCCACAGGGGGTTGATGAACAAGTGCTGTGGGACCAATTTCATTACAAATCAAGCACAGCAAAAAGCAGTGGACAGCATCCACAAAAGTGATACATATATATCACTATATGCCCCACAGTTTGAATATAGTCATCATACATAATACACATTTTGTATGAAAGGCAGTAACAATGCTTTTCATATTAAGGGAAAGGTGAGCTGTTAATGTTTATTATATTTTTTTTGTTCTTTTAGAAAAATAACTATTTTAAATCAAAACCAAGTGCATCATCTCTCCCTTCTGTCTTCATTGACAAAAATAACATTTTCTGAACATTCATACATTACAATACAATCATTGCATATATATATACACTAAATATGTATATATATATGCATACATAATATATATGTATTTATATATATATTTTATAGATATATAGTTTATGGCATAAAAAAGTTTCATAGTGCACAACATGCGTTTTTAGTTGCCAACATGAAATAACTATGAAATAATAATAATAATAATAATAACCATAATAACAATATTTGTGATAACTGCAGTAAGACAACAGTAACAGAGAGAAGGAGCAGCTAAGAGCCCCCCAAAATTCTTCCTTTTGGCAGCAACGGCACAATCAAGAGCAAAAGAGAAGCATAATGAAAACTCAGTAACTTAAAACATCAAAAATCAACATTCACTAAAAAGTAGACGGTTCATATTCATAAGCACATCCCATTTTTTTGGCCACCGTTGATTTCCTTCCTTCCGTTCGTAGCTGGCATTTGTGCTTTTCATTGTTTGTACTTTAACAACCCCCTTAAAGAAAGAAATAAACTGGAGATGTAGTCCTGTGTGACTTCTATTCACAATCGACGCCTTGAGCTGTGCTAAACCAAAACAGCTCAAGAACAACGTCAAAGACTTTTAGAAGCACAGAGGCCACTCATCCAAAACCAAGAGGTTGTTTCTTTCTGCATTTTCTTTTAATGCTTTTTAAACCCAGACACTATTGGCATAACTCACAATAAAAGCCACCTTTGTATGCACTCATAAGAGTTAATACTATTGTTGAAACACATAATGAAACACAGCCTAACAATTCACGCAGTAAAGGGGAAAGGGTATAACATTGTGAGAAATATGAGGACCAGCAGGAGATGACATGTGGAGCGATACTGCTGAACAGGTCATATAAATACTCTCAATCCAACAGGGATCACCGGATTTCTCACTTTTCTCATACTTCCAGATTCCAAGTATTTTTTTTTTAGCACCTGCCTGTTGAAGTTCCTTTGCTGGCCTTTCCAAAGTCTACCTGGCATCATCTAATCAAATCCTCAGCGCTGAGGAAAAATAAAGAGTCCCGACCATTTGGCCTGTATAGCTTCTGAAATGGCGTTCGCCGTCGTTTGATCTGCGTGCAATGGCTGGTTCATTAAGATGTTTTTGAAATGTCTGCTCATTGTGAAGGTTCCACCATGCAGTGCAGCAGGCCGGTCCGCGAGAGGGGGTTTGTGGTGTCGGGTTGGGCTGGCACTCACTCAAGGTTCCATGGGCTTTCAGGGTCCAACGGGCTCTCAGGGGCTGAAGACTTCAGAGAGAACCAGAGGTACATAAAGACAGGAGAGAGGAGAAACAGATGTGGAGACGAATAACGGAGGGAGATAAAAGAGATAGACAAGTAGCTAGTAGAGAGTGTGCGGTAATGTCCCCTTCATAGGAGAAGTCAGAAGAGGTGTGGATGAACTGGATGAGGAAAAAAAGAGTAGCAAGGCAGTATCTGGCCCAAAAAATAAACGAAACCCACAAAAGCAGTTCTTTGCCCCCCTTTTCTGTTTAGACAAAAACACTGCAGGCACCTGGCATGGATAGAGATAGAGAGAGAGAGAGAGAGAGAGAGAGAGAAGGAGGGAGATGGTACACCAATGTATGCTAGAGCGAGAAAAGATATAAGCAAGAGGGAGAGTGCTAATTTGCTTTTATTATTATGTGCCACACACGCTGGCGGATTTAAACAATTTAAACGTGTGTGCACATTGGCCAGTGACTCATCTTGATATTAAGCCTGAATTCATTGTGAATTAATATACACTTACATCACCGTGATGAAGTCACTCAGACACTAACGCATCTGGGCCTTAATTTAAAGGAACAGGGCTTTAATGTAAAAAGACAGAGATCCCAGAACAAATGGAGATTGTCTGAGATCCTAGCCCTGATCATTTTTTAATGCCAAATGTTCAGATCTCTATGTGCATATGTGTTTTTGTCGACAGGCAAGCAGAGGCAGAGATGCAGAGCTCTCAAAGTGCAAGAAGCGAGGGTGAGTTCAGGGAATCTGAGGACTGATCGCTGCTGCTGGTTCGCTGGTTAGCGCTGGCCCCGCAGGCTCCCTCTGGGTAGGTGAACACAAATGAAGATGTGTATGAGGGGATGTAGCTGCCGGCGTCAGGGTTACCGCCACCGTCGGCAACAAGGCACGGGCCGTCCTGCGCCGGCTGGCCCTGCCCATAGAAAGAACTAGAAAAGGCTACCTCCTGCATCATCCCTTGCTGCTGCTGTGCTGGGGCCGGCTGTGTCTGCGTGGGCTGTGAAACCGGGACGTGGTGGTGGTGGGACGAGTAGGCGGGCGGCAGGTAGAAAGAGTCCTCCTTCACAGTCAAACCCACCACGGAGACGGAAGCTGCCTGTGGGGAGGTCTGCTGCATCTGCGCAGGCGGCTGGTCCTGATAGGGAATTTTGCAGCTGGGCTGGTGCGCGACCAGGACAAACTCCAGGCGCTCCTTCTCCTTTTGCAGCTCGGATATTTCTGCCTCTAGCTCAGCCTTCTCCTCCTCCAATATGTCTGTCTCCTTAGGTTGGAGAGACAAGAGGAGGACACAAGGGGAAAAGATTATATGATCATATGAAATGAGGATAGGATTTCCAAAACCAAACCTTGCTTTGAAACTCTTAAAAACAAGATGAAATGCAAACTTTGGTACTTGAAAGAAATGCGTTTGCCTTAATCATGAAATAGCTGAACTCGGTCTGTTCCCACAATATAATTACTGTGGTTTCATACACTTTGTTTAAACTAGCTTATAATTACAATCTGCAGCAGTGTGCATATGCGTGTTGGTATCCCTCACAAACCATCATTCCAAGGAAGAATTTTATGAGCATAACAGCTTTGAAAAACTGGCATGTTTTAAGTTTGATCATTTTAATATATTATAGATAGTAATTATTAAGAGATACATCAAAAACTACAAAATAATGTAACTTGGTAAATTATATTTGAGTACAGCATCGCTCACCGACTGTAACCTGTCTGTGAGCTCACGCCGTCGGTTCCTACACTTAGCGGCAGCCAGTTTATTTCTCTCTCTTCTTACTCGTCTTTTCTCTTCCTCCTCAGGGGTCAACTGGGAACAGAGAAACAAATCTTTTGTCAAATCACATTGTTTTTACTTATGTTTTACATTGTATTCCTTTACAACCAATTACAATACAAATAGTAAAATATGATCTGACCAAACACTAAAAATCCCATCAATGTCCTTACTCACCGCTTCATCTCGTGTGCGGCGTCGGCTTCTTGACTGACGCACTGGGCCAGGAGCATCAGAGCTTGGTGGGGTGAAGCCCCCAGCAGAAAAACTTGTCCCAGGCAGGTCATAAGGATCCAAGGCAACAGGCTGCGTCATGGTGCTGGAACCTGTGGCGCTTTGTCCTGGTGCCACAGAGGAGATGAGAGTAGGCTGCACCATCCACTGCAGATCCTGACTGGTGGTGATGGCCGTCACTGTGGGCACAAATGAGCTGGGCATGTCCACCCCTGCCCCGGTGCCAGTTGAACCTCCACCCACCCCTACCCCACCTGTGGTAGATACACACTCCTGGAAACCAAAAACATAATCAATATAAAATGGTGGGTTTTCCCAGTTTTTTCACAGTTAAAGCAACATTTTTCAGATTTATATTCCTTATTTTATTAACTTACCTACTACTTATTACTTTTTACAGACTATGTTTTACCATAAAGCAGCAAAGGTAACGAAACATGGTTTTCTATTTTGAATTTATAAGCATAAAAATGTTTTTCCTAGAAATCACACATTGGAACTAAACACACCAGTATTCAAATGATAATTTTATGATAAAATGCTATAAATTACTGTAAAGATGAAGATTTTTTTTTAAATATTACCTTTTTTATAGTTTCTAAAAACAAATGTATACGTTAGCCCACAGCCTATTTTTATAAAATGTCTTCTAAAGTCGACTCCAGTGATGCCAGAGTAGTTCCATGCTTCATTAATATTCATATGAAAGCGTGTTATGCGAAAGCACACGCAGCTTCGAAGACGTCGCCGTAGCCAATCACCGGCCTCGTATCTCCATCCCTTCTCCGTTCCTCCGCCCCCGTCCAACCCCCGGTGTTCCCCTTAGCAACGCAACGTAACACTCCAAAATAGAACGCATTGACGTCACAGCAAAGTCTGAGCAGAGCGAGCAGTAGGACCGGGCAAAGGCGGAGCTTCGTATGCGCACGTCGGAGAGTTCCACAGCTTTGTCATCTGTTTCACGGCGTGCTGTAAACCGAACACGTTGCTACCGGCCTGAATCAGCGCGCATGCTGACTTGTCAATATTCTCAACGTAGCTTTTCAAGTTTGCATGCTGAGCTATGGCCGTATTTACTACTGCGGCGTTGTCTATTCTAATATGATTTAACACTTCTTCACAGCTCTGTTAACTCAAACAAATGAAAACGCGCTGCCCCAACAGCCCGTTTCATATAGAGTTGCAGAATAAAACAGGCACATCTGAATTTCACAAAAACAATGCAATGTAAAGACAAACACGCTCTTTCTATTGTTTTAAATGTGACTTACTTGCGGTGCGCTGGTGGTGGGTGGGCTCCCGAAGGATTCCACGGACGAAAGGTACTGAGATTCAAGAGAAGGAGATGAGCTTTCACGGGAACCGGTGTCGAGGTCTCCGGGGAACCCCTGAAACATCTCCCCGGTGGAGCCAAGAAAAGCCGAAACACCTGCTGTGCCCGGCGAGAACGGGATGTCACCTGTCATCCCAAAAAATTTTAAACTGATACATTTGCTGGTAGGACATTTGGAATTATTTGCATTTGCTAACTTTAATGCATAAAAAGGGGAGTGTACCCTTAAACTGGTCCTGGTACGTTTCTATTGTACATTAACATTTATGCATTGGTTTAAATTAGATGTTTAACTTTATTTGGACAAAATTCACGTTGGATTTAATATCGTAAATGACCTACCGTAACTAGTTTTACTTTGAGTCTTCGTTAAGTTGCCCTTCGTCTCTTTCCAAAATAGTTGCATTAAGACATCAATCCAGATTCCTGCTGGAGAAAACTTCTAAATTCCAATCTCTTCTTGGATAACAGTTCCCAATTCGTGATACAATCCGTGAAATGTTTCCTTTGAATCGTGCATTTATAAATCCATAAAATAATCCGCAATGTGTTTGTTATTAACGGGAGTCGACGCAGTGTTTCGGCAGCAGAGCTTTCTCTTCTGAATGAAGCCTGAGAACGCATTGTAAAGTAGGGAGTCCTGGCTCCGCCTCATACGGGTGTTCCGCTGACGTAGGTGCCCATATATGGTCCAAAAGCACTGTTTTTGTTTTCGGTATCTTAGCAATATGACGTGTAAGGGATTCCCTCACCCACAGAAAGAGACAACGCGCTCGCGGTTAAGAATAGGTACGTTTACTATTACTTCCACAAGATATTTTTAATTTTAACATGATTTTCATAGACAATATTTAGAAACGACACACTGTCCAAATATTTTGTCCGAATGCTTTAATAAAAAAAATAAAGTTTAGTTTATTTTTACTTACTTTGATTTTATTGTCATGTTAAAATCATATTTCCCCATCAAAGTTCTAATATTCTTTCGTCAATTTACTTTTAATTTACAAAATATATTTAGAAAAAAATAAGAAAATAACACATAAATATTATCACCTTAATATTATATAATTATCTCAGACATAAATCACCATTAAAACGTATAAAATTGAATTTGCTGTTTAATGGAGGCAATGAAAACAGTGGAAATGCGTATATTGCAAGCCAAGAAGTCAGAGAAAACGACTGAGCTAATTTAGTAAGTCACATTTCGCTGATGCAGCGGTTAAACCTAGGAGGGAAACCGCTTGCATTTGTTTTGACTCCACTGTAAACTTTCTCACCGACACGCCCCACGGAATCCCCGATACACAAGAGGTTCCCGCGTCTCTAACAGTCTTGAGAACCGGTCGGGGCAGAGATTAACATTACAGGTTGACTATGGTAGGTAAGTTTTTAACTTTGTCTTTTTGTTATTTTTAGAAAGCTGTTGAAATTCGCTTCAGTACTGTTATGCTTAATAAATAAGTAGTTATTAAATAAACTATGGAACAGTAATTTCTCCAAAAACTATGGACTACACGAATATAGATTTATATTCGTGTAGTCCATAGTTTTTGGAGAAATCCCTTACCTTATACGTTAAAATGTTAAAAATGAAAACAATGGACTATGACAGCAGAGTTTGGTATTGAATTCGCGTTATTGTTCAGCAAAGAATTGACAAAGCGTCCATTATGCTTTACCCTCGCCATTTACAAGAAGCAATGCACAAGTTCCAAGTCGGACAGTGGGCTGTAGTGACGGAAATCATATAGCCTACTGTCATATATTGTCATTTTATTTCATATAGGAACAAATGTGAGTCATTGTTCTCTGAGCAACTGGGAATTATTACTAAGTTAAAGCTAATATAAACGGAGAAATGTTAATTTAGTAAAATTTAAGAGCGTAAAACGCCATGAAAATGCCACGGGGGTAGATATGCTGCACACCGGTGTGTACCAATACCTCAGGTCGGTGAGGAAGAGTGGGGATAACAACAATTAGTCAGCAGCACTTCACGTCACCGGCGGAGAACGCTGCGTCCAGTGGCAGGCATTATAACAACCGAACATGAATGACTAATTCGGATAATGTGCGGCAAACATTTTACCAATATGCACCAGAACACCTCAGATTCGCATTAAAATTTGTGGTTACGTCAGAGAAATTATATGTGGGATGTGGAAGATAAATCAGATATCTATAGTAAGCTCTAAGACAGGGGCTTTGGTGGCTTCAGGCAGCAATCTCTTAGGTTAATAGTTATTTCACACTGTCATTTTTAAATAATTTATGTTGCCTGAGCAAACAGTAGAGCTGAGTTAAATTTTGTTGATCTTTTTCATAACATTTAAACCAGTCAAAAATTGTTTCCCTCCAGTCAATAAATGTACAGACGCGGGGGAACAATAAGACAATAAACCAGCTTTTGTTTAACGTCTCACATTTAGTGGTTAATGCTAAACAAACCAGTCAGTTTTGACGGCAACTATGCCCGCTACTACTACAACATATCCTGCATCTGTATACAACGTTTCGTCTCCGTGGAAACGTCGTTCCCTCACGTCTGACGCAAGGACGTCACGACGATTGGTGCTTTTTTTGTTTTTGTTGCGTAGCAACCAGTTTCCGTGGTAACCCTTAAAGGGAAAGCAAAAGAGCTCCCGTCGGTTTTCACATATGAGAGACCGTGCGCGGCCACGTGTCTAGAAATTCATCAACTTTTGACTTCTACAAGGTCTTGAAAGGCGGATATTTTCATATTTTGGCCTTTGGTGGTTTCGATTGTTCACGCATGCTTAACTTAATCGCGTAAATCGTGTATTGTTGTTGTAAGTTGCAATGTAGCCAGCATGCTAACGTTGTAACAAATTAGCAAAGCGATGTTGGAAACGGGCGATGATTTGTTTCACAATAATAGCTCCGCATGGAATAAAAATTGCGACATATTTAGCTTCCTTGCATAAACTACTCGAACGTCGATTATATAGCTGTCTTGTGATATCTGTTGCTAGCTAAGATGGTATAAAAAGTTCCTATTCAAAAGCGTGTCCCATATTCTGAAGTCATACTCGTTTTACCCAGCTTTCAAATTACAGCCATCTACTTTGACCGTTTCTTTTGTATAAATGTAGGTTTGCATAAACTTTGAAGGGTTGTGCCTGTTGAGTTAAAGTAACTTGTGGCTATGGATCTAATGCATATGTCCGTTTTAATGTTAGAAAGTGTTATTTATGTCGTATAAAGTCACAACAAGACATATCAAAACAAGTTTAAGGGTAAGTGTCGTGTCGGTTTAGACATTTAAATGATAGACTATACGCAACCAATCCCGTTTATATAGCGTTGATAGTCTCCTATTAAACTGAATCTAGAAACTTTTTAGGTTTGGCCGTTTTATCATCCTACATTAGTTAACCCAGAAGAAAAGCTTTAATGTACAAATGTAAAATTTACTGCTCAAGTAAATGCATGCACGTGCACGAACTAAATAGTATGCATACATATACACATATATGCAAGTAATAATTGTTAATAGTGAGTTACATGATAGTACCCATTTCCAATTTGTCATCTTGCACTGTAGTCCTTCGAAAAAAATAAGTGCAGTTTATTATTAAATAAAGATGTGCAGGATAATTTCTGAATTTGGTATTATGCACCAAATACGACATTTACATTCTTTATTGCAGGTATTCACTAGGTGCAAATGGAACAGTGATAACAAATAAAATATTTACTCATATGCTTATAACAGGTTTAAAAGAGCCAAGTTGTGCCAGGAATGTACCACAAAGCTATGGTTAGGGTTTTTACTATAGTTTTATGCTTTATTTATATCTTAATGTGTGACTAGTTTATTAATCAATTAATTCTACATTTTCTAGTTTATTTAAAAGCAGTTACAGTGATTATTGCAGATACAGATTTTTGCAGATTTGATAATTTCTCATCTTTAATGTTGTGCACTATAATGTTTTTGTAAGGTTATTATATTATTTACTCACCCTCAGTCATTCAACCCCCTTGATGGCTTTCTTTGTTTTTGACAGAACCAAAACGCAGATTCATTAAAAAAATTAGTTCTTTTACAATATTAATGGACGTTGACCGCCTCTTTTCAAGCTTCAAAAGTATGCAAAAGCATAATAAAATAACTCCAAGCAACTCGTGCCACATATTTTAAGTATCCTGAAGGCATTCAAATGGGTTTAGTGAAAAACAAACTAAAATATAGTCCATCATTTGATGAGAGTCTAAACATGTGCCTCTTCTCTTCGTGTGACAGTGTACACAAACAGCACAGTTTACCCCTGTTGTATTGTGGGTATTGCTGTTGTTTCGGCCGTTACGCATTATTTAAAAGTAAACATTCTAAAAACTGAGTAAAAATATATATATTTAATTTGATTTCACCAAACCCATTTATATGCTTTTAGGATAATTGAAATGTACTGCATGAGTTGCTTAGAGTTAATTTATATCGCTTTCATTTTGAAGCTTGAGAAGAGGCAGTTACCATCCACTCCTATTGTAAATAAAAACACAAAACAACAATTAAAAAAATATGGTCTTAAAGAACACAGAAAGCCATGAAGGATTTGAACGACACAAGGGTGAGAAAAGAGTGACAATAATTTAATATTCGGATGAACTAATCCTTCAACTAATAGAAAACATCTGTAAATGAGCTAAAAGTTGTACATAAACTACAACCAAAATTAAACCTCAAAATATTGCTACTTTGAAAAAAGGCACAATAAAGTACAAAAATGAACAAGAATTACTGACACATAAATCATTAAAGCTTTGTTAAGTTTTTATGCATATGTAATATATATTTTCTCTCCAAGGCATTTTCCTTGTGGCAGTCAGTTAAGCAAGCTATTAAAAAAAGTCAACATGCAAGCATGTAATAAATTACTAAAATGATAATCACATGTTTTACTGTTCCTTTGGTGACTGCAGTGGTTGCAGTTTGTGTGTTACTAAAGGAACGATAAATAGGAAAATACATTTATTTGCATTTCAGTTCAAACTCCCCCAACTGTTCTCATGTGTCTTATGAGTTCATTTGGCTTTATGCAAAAAACCAACTCAGCTTTTCTTTTATTGGCACTACTTCAGAGCCGTATTGTTTGCCTTGATTTGTTTTTCGATAAACCATTGCCATCCTACTGCAGAAACGTGCATCAAAGTAAGGGAGGGACATGAAACTGCAGCATAAACTTATGTTTTGTTTACACTGCTCTCTCTTTTTCCGTCTCTCCGGTCTTTGTGGAACTTAAACCCCTGCAGCAGTCACGAGAGTGTCTTGTTTCCTGGGGAGGTGGGACATGTTTGCCTGGTTCCCTGCCCAAAATATTTGTAACCAGGCAACAGAAAGGCCCGTCCCACAATAGCTCTGTGTTGTTGACACCCCTTTTGGCGGCTTACCCCAACGACATTGCATAACTACTTTCGCTAACTTCCCAGTGCACAAATCGAAATTAGACATAAACGTTCCATGCGCCGCAGATTCCCGGATGAAACTGGGTAAACATTAAGTGTTTTCCTTTTGTTTTATATATATATATATATATATATATATATATATATATATATATATATATTCAATCTTTTTTTTAGTACAGCCCTGGACCTATATTGTGTGAACTGAAAGACTTACATGGTGGCTGTGATGGAACAGACTGCTGTGTTTGCAGACACACATCTGCACTTAAACTGAAACTTATTGTCTGCCGTTGTATCCTGCATTAGCATGAGAGGTTGTTTACACAGCCCTTTGTTGTCCTACGGGCATAATAGACATGCTGTTCTTTGCCCAAGAAACAACACTTGTATGCAGAACATTAAGGAAACACAATGCTAATGTTTAGTTAAATTGTACGTTTGTCTGCTAGCGAACATTGTACCGTAACATTGAGGGAATGCTCTCAACAAGCATTATATGGATGCTTGTGAATTATACTCAACACACTGAAAATATTTCATTATGAAAAAAATTGCCATCCTTTTGTTTTCTACCACTCTCATTCTTATGTCCCAGCGATTGCCTCATATATGGGGAAACTCTCAGTCGTGTCTGGAAACATCTGGACAGGCAGACGACATGAGGTCATTTCTCTACCTCACTGTGTGTGTGTGTGTGTGTGTGTGTCTGCCTGACCTGACTGAGGAATTTGAAAGAGGGCTTAGGAATATACAATTTTGAAGGAGAAATAGCTGTTTTCTTTTTCATGATAACTTGTTTAGACAGACTGGATTTCAGCTTTCTCTTCTTAAGTAATCCCATGTGGATTTGTTCCTATACCCTATCTTTTTGTAGGGTATATGAACAAAGAACCTGTGATTTGAAATACTGTGGTATTCAAGTTTTTTTTTTTACATTGGGCTATGTTTATTACCACAGTTGCCAAATACACCGTTAACTACTCCTCTCCATTACATTAATCACTTCCTGTAAGGATAGCTGCTTTTGAGTAGTCAAGGAAACGTCAAAGGAAAAGGAAATTGCGTGCAGTCTTTTGATAACATGCGCAGTGATGGAAAGTCTTTCAATGTATTTTTCACATTCTGATCGAGATCAGACCATTGGAATGTGTTTAAGGAAATAAACAGTTTTACGTTTACGCATTCAGCAGATGCTTTTATCCAAACTAACTTGAAAGTATAACCAAAATCCAATTTATCAGTATGTTTGTTCATAACTTTGGGTTGCACCAGTTGAGCTGCAGGAGCCATTTAAACTCAAATTTGTCTGTCATTTTATTCCATGTAAGACTTTGGTCAGCTGAAGCATCACTGAAATACAATCAGTGGGTTTAGTATTCAGCAGCGTAGTGTGACTCAGACAGCGTAAACCTAAAGCGCGTCAAACATAGCCTACTTTCAGCAGGCCACATGCCAGACATAGAGGCTCATCGCTGTATCAGAGAGATATAGAGAGAGAGTGTGTGTTCTTTACCATCTCTATGCGTATCCATCAGTCTCCAGCAATTCTTTTCTCATCCCCCACATTTTCTCCTGCTTTCCCGCATCCATCTCCCCACTCCTCCATTGCTTATGCAACAGTTGCCCTATTTTCCTGGGGGTGGTTTTGAGGGGAGATTGAAAGGGTAGGTGGGAGGGAAACGTAGAGATAGGAGAAAGGGGGGTCCAGGAGTGATTTCTGTGCACGTCGCACACGTCAGGTAGAAGACAAACTGTCCTTTTCTGACTCCCCCCTCATGCCACTCTTGTTCTCCGTCATCACCCCCAACCTCTCACCCACAGCTGTGTGTGGATTCTGCATTCGCTTAGCAAGGTTATGCTTATAGGCAGAGTTTCCAATGTTTCCCTCTAAAGACAGACTTCACCTACCTGAACTTCCGTTTTGCATGGTAACATCAATTTTCCCTGAGATCAACATCAATCTCAAAAGCACTGTAGGTTGTTTTAAATAGATGTTGTAACAACACCATCTGCTGCTTTCTTTTTATTTTCTATTGACATGCATTCTAAATTAAATGTGCTCTGACAAATAGTTTATTTAAAGCAATGTATTACTACACTCACTTACTACACAAAGGTACAGGAATGTACCTTTTAAGGTACAACTGGCAGTCAATGGAGTAATACCTCTAGTTAGTACACTCTAAAAGAATGCTGGGTCATTTTCAACCCAGCGTTGGGTCAAAAAAAGGAAAAACCCAACTTGTTGGGTTAAATTAACCCAGTAAATGTTTAGATTTGACCCAACAATGGGTAAAAATAACTGAGCATTTTGAGTTGAAACAAGCCAACATAGGTTAAATTGTTGGGTTTTGTCCCTTTTTGACCCAATGATTTCATTTCATTTTTAGAGTGCTGGTTGTTTTGGGTACATAACTGGACCTGTATGCTTGTTAAAGGCGGGGTGCATGATCTCTGAAGCCAATGTTGACATTTGAAATAACATAAACAAACACGTCCCTACCCCAATAGAATCTCGACCTTCTTTTGATAGACCCGCCCCACGCATACCGATGTGGCACCGATGTCGGTTAGTAGACACGCCCCTTACTGCTGATTGGCTACAAGTGTGTTTTGGTACTTTGCACGACTCCGTTTTCCAAAGCTTTTTTCAAAGATTTTGCACCCTGCCTTTAAGTCATGACATACAGAATAAATGTCTGTGTCAAAGCGTCCACATGCTTCATATGAGGCTACAATCTCAATAGGCGTTTATTTATTCATATCACACATTTAAGCTAAATTTGTATAAACTAGCAGTGTACACTATTTTCTCCAAGCTCACAACATCCCAGACAACAATACTTTAACAATTCATAAAAGATTAATTACTTTCTGACCATCTGGGATTTTAGTATGGAGAAAAAAGTTTTACACTGCACTTTATAAGTGTATGTTAGTATAGAGTTTGTTGTTTACTTAAAGGGACACTTCACCCATTTGCATTAAGCTCTGTATAGTTAGAACCCCAGTCATGTTTTTGAATGGTCATGCATCATTCCCTCTGTTTCCCCTGAGACAAGAGAAATACAGATTTCAGTGTTGCACTTCCTTCTTTCAATGATGTAAAAATCATCATTTTGCATCATTGAAAGAAGGAAGTCCTATATAGAGGGGGTGAGACTACAAACACCCCTTTTCTCGGTCAAATAGGCACCAAATTCGAAATGTATGTTACATTTCAACTACAATTATGACACACTTTCAATAAAGATTAATGTTTCTACGGGTGAAATGCTCCTTTAAGGCATCTGATGGGGCGTTTGCACCCGGAAGTTGTGGTGCGTGACGTAAGACTTAACAAGCGGATTGTGTACCTTTAAATTTATACTTAAAGGATTAGTCAATTTTCTTAAAAAAAAAAATAAAAAAATCCAGATAATTTACTCACCATCATGTCATCAAAAATGTTGATGTCTGTCTTTGTTCAGTCGAGAAGAAATTATGATTTTTAAGGAAAACATTCCAGGATTTTTCTAATTTTAAATAGACTTTAATGGACCCCAACATCTAACAGTTTTAATGCAGTTTAAAATTGCAGTTGCAAAGGACTCTAAACGATCCCAACCGAGGCACAGGGTCTTATCTAGCGAAACAATTATCATTTTTGGCAAGAAAAAATATGCACTTTTAAACCACAACTTCTCTTCTTCCTCCGGCTGTGTGAAGCGCCAGCGCGACCTTACATAATTGCGTAATGACGTGGAAAGGTCACGTGTTACATATATATAAATGCACATTTGCGGACCATTTTAAACAATAAACTGACACAAAGACATTAATTAGTATCATTCGACATACAACAACGTCGGAACGGTCCTCTTTCTTCACACTTGTAAACACTGGGGCGTAGTTTTGATATGTCACCCTTTACCTCTTGACGTGATGACGTATTACGTGAGGTCGCGATGGTGCGGCAGAGGACCGGAGATAGAAGAGAAGTTGTGGTTTAAAAGTGCATATTTTTATTCTTGCCAAAAATGACAATCGTTTTGGTAGATAAGACCCTTATGCCTCATTTGAGATTGTTTAGAGTCCTTTGAAACAGCAATTTTAAACTGCTTTAAAACTGTTAAGTGAGAAAAATCCTGGAATGTTTTCCTCAAAAAACATAATTCCTTCTCGACTGAAGTGGTGAGTTAATTATCTAGATTTTTTTAAAGAAAATGGACTAACCCTTTAAGATATAAGACATCTCACATAACGACTCTTATTATTTTATTTATTGCTTATTTTTATATTTATTACTATTCTTCATAATTCTCATACTTATGGCATTCTAGTGTGGATAGCGAAGAGAGAATTTCTTAGTGCAGGAAACATGCCTTGTGCATTTGACATTAAACGCTTTGAAACTTAAGACAGTTGGGCCACCCATGCTGTGTGTGTGCCTGTAAGAGATTTATTGCCAGTTTTTCATGTTTCTGACATTTAAAAAATGCAAAAATAGTCTGCAATGAAAGCAAACCTGAAAGACAACAGCAATATAAACTATGAACAGAAAGAGATTTTAACTCTCCAGTTTTTCCTCTGTCAAGTGCATATAGCCTTTATAATTGAACAATTTAAGCTACACTACTTTTACATCATTAAACTGAACTAAAGACACTTATTGTATAATTATATAGCATTAACATAGTCAAATTATGAGCAATTACCATAGCTGTTCTTTAAAATATAGAAATGGCTATTAGAACGGAACTGGTAGGAGAAATCTGTTACGTTTATATCTATAACATTTGTCCTCATTCTCCTGTAACTGTGCAAAAGGAAATGTCTTTTTTATCAGATCAACCTGCCACCTGTTCACTTTAGTAAGCAATACTTTCCTCAAGAGGACTTTCAGAATCCTGTGCATTTTTGGAAGTAAATAAAAAATCATTGAATGTAGAGTAATTTAACCCCAGTAGCAGTAATGCGTCAGCCCTTAATGAGCTGACGTAAAAGCGAACACATTTAACTAAATAGTCAGTGTGGGGGCAAATAGTCAAATTCTGCTTGAGTGACGCATTAGTCAGTATGTGATGCACTCACACCCAAAGAGTTGACATTTTACCGATATTGTTGTTCTGGTTTGTTAGCAGCGCTGACTCCATGACACTCTCATTAAAAGTCGTTTTAGTACAACTTGGATGAAAGCGACTACAGTATCCGATATTCTCAGGATAATGAAAACTCAGCGGGCGTAGTGATGAATAACATCCAGCTCTCTGGCGCAAAATATTAAACGTTTGTAAAAAACAATAAACACTTCTTGTAAGTGCCCAAATACACCCTGTGACATCAAATTCAGTAGTATTGCGTTCTCAAGCCAGGCCTATAAATGCATCTTGGCAGTCTCTTTAAGGAAGGACGCTCTTTCCCTAAGGAGCTTCCACTCTGGAAATATTCACCCACACATGCTGCACTACTCTGGATCTATTCCTGTTACCACCTCCATATAACTGTACCAAATTACCAATCGACAGCAAGAAATAGATGCACAACATGTCACTGTGGTGGACCACTGGGAACATTGGGGGAATGAAGTAAAGGGGTAATGAGATGGAGAAATGAACGATAACATGCACACAGATGGAGGGAGGTGGGGAAAAGGTTGGGGGAATTTATTCATCCAACCCTACAATTCTGAATCAGTGCATGTCACACAAACACATGTTTTGCAAGCTGCTGGTCCTATTTCCTTCTTAGTAATTAGATTCAATGAAAGTTAATGTTCTAGCTCCCAGATACCCATTTTAAATGCTGTGGTTATTTTTGTCCTGTGCTTCTCAGAAAAAGGAAACCCCACACGCATTCTTTCAACAATTTTGATATTTCTGGCCATCTGTTCGGATTGCTTTTTAATTATTATTGTAGCTTGCATGCTCAGTTATTGCGACCAACAGTATCTGACTGGAGATCCAATATGATAGAAAGACACTCTAAATAAATTTTTTGTTTTAAATGCATCTCACTGTTTGTTTAGTCACAAAAAGTTGATTCTACAGAAATGTTTATACATTGCTAAAAGTATTAACTATTAGAACCTATAGCCTTTATGTGCAAATAACTGTCAAAACAAGTAATGACATTTGGTGGCATGTCGCGTAGTTTGTGGTTTTAGATGTGGTATTCAATAATGCTCTTAGATTGAGAACAAGTGACCCACATTGGAGTCCAAGGGCCTCATTTATAAAGCGTGCGTACGTAGAGATTTGATCGTAAGTTGTGTGTACGCAAAAATCCACGGCAAAGTCCATATTTTTAAAAACTGTTTTTTAAATTTTTATCATTTTTGCTGCTCGAAAAGGATTTAAACATTGAGAGGTGCTCTTTTATGTCAATGACATTAATTAGGCATCGTTTAAAGGCAGAGATTAGGGGCCTCATTTTAAACGTGTGTACGCACAGATTTGATCGTAAATTGTGCGAACACAAAAATCCACGGCAAAGTCCATATTTATTACAACTTTACTGTGGAAAAGTGCTTAGTGCCATACACGTCAGGGTCTGAGCAGACATATGCACTTTTGCTTGTCTGATTGCTGCAGGTTTGGAAATAAAAGTACTTTTTGCTTTAAACATTGGGTCTCATTCACTAAGCATGCATACACACAAATTATGTGCAAATACTGTCAAAAGTAATGACATTTGGTGGCATGTCACGTAGTTTGTAGTTTTAGATGTGGTATTCAATAATGCTCTTAGATTGAGAACAAGTGACCCACATTGGAGTCCAAGGGCCTCATTTATAAAGCGTGCGTACGTAGAGATTTGATCGTAAGTTGTGTGTACGCAAAAATCCACGGCAAAGTCCATATTTTTAAAAACTGTTTTTTAAATTTTTATCATTTTTGCTGCTCGAAAAGGATTTAAACATTGAGAGGTGCTCTTTTATGTCAATGACATTAATTAGGCATCGTTTAAAGGCAGAGATTAGGGGCCTCATTTTAAACGTGTGTACGCACAGATTTGATCGTAAATTGTGCGAACACAAAAATCCACGGCAAAGTCCATATTTATTACAACTTTACTGTGGAAAAGTGCTTAGTGCATACACGTCAGGGTCTGAGCAGACGTATGCACTTTTGCTTGTCTGATTGCTGCAGGTTTGGAAATAAAAGTACTTTTTGCTTTAAACATTGGGTCTCATTCACTAAGCATGCATACACACAAATTATGTGCAAATACTGTCAAAAGTAATGACATTTGGTGGCATGTCACGTAGTTTGTAGTTTTAGATCTGGTATTCAATAATGTTCTTAGATTGAGAACAAGTAACCCTCATTGGAGTCCTAGGGCCTTGTTTATAAAGAATGAGTAAGCACAGATGGCGCAGTGGATAAGACACACACCTTTGGTGTGAGAGACCCGGATTCAAATCCACTGTGACACACCATTGTGTCCCTGAGCAAGAGACTTAATCCCTAGTTGCTCCAGAGGCACGTGACCTCTGACATGTATAGCAATTGTAAGTCGCTTTGGATAAAAGCACCAGATAATTAAATTTGTTTGTAAAATATGCGTACGGACATTTTAACAATTCAACAAAAACGTTCATACTAAAATTTCTTCTAAATGTATGTTCTAAAAAAACGTTAAGAACAACTTAGACCACACGTACGCAATAATCATAAACAAGGAAAAAAATATATAAAATATATAACACAGATATAGGATTCATTTTCCTTGTTCATGATTATTGCACATGTTGTTCTTACGTTTTTGCAAACATTTAGAACATTTTAGTATGAAGTTTTTGTTGAATCATGATATGTAAGTAAAAAACGTCCATACGCACATTTTACGAACACATTTGTAATGCTTAGTGAATGAGACCCAATGAGAGGTGCTCTTTTATAAGTCAGTGACATAAATTGATCTAAAACTGGTCAGTTGTGCACAATTTCAATATCATGTACGATTATTAGATTTTACATCTTAAAGAAAGGGGTACTCGCGTGTTCTGTGCGTACGTTCGTTGCATGAATCACACAAACGTATTTTTGAGAAATTATCGTGAGATCAAATTTACTATGGTTTCATAGATGAGGCCCCTAGTGTGGTTATAATGCTTTTTAATTTGTGTCATAATAGATTGGCTGACTCAAATATGCATATGCAGGTAGAGATGCACCAATATACATTTTTCCACCGATACGATAGCTGATTATTCGTTTGGTGGTTATATTATATCGCATTAACTAAAATCTGAAGATTCAATTTTCTGAATGTTATTCATTTATATATTGACCATTAATACTCAACATTAAATGTGTGATGTTGTAATTAGAGTCATGTTTGTGTTACATTTGTGTTACTGTTATAATGTTCATATTAGTGCATTCGTGCATCTGAAATCACCTACTTTCATATCAAGTAGTAGGCGAAAATCAGTATGCATAATGAATTGTACGTCCTAAATCTCTTAGTATGTTAGATATACTTATGGTCTATATGGATGGTCTACACCCTTAGAAAGGATTTACACATCTTTGTGCGTTAAGCTTTAACACATTTTGTGGAATTTTGTGCTAAAATATAACACACGTTGTGTTAAAATGTGTTGTTTCAATAATAACACAGAGATGGGTGGATTCTGGGACAACGCATTTAGTGTGTTGTCCCAGAATCAACACTTATGTGTTGTTTTTAACATATATACTCGTTCTAAGAGTACTGCTTCTACCGAGATTTGCCAGTATGCGTTAGATTGACACTTTTATATACCATTAGACCACAGGCCAGATTTGAAAAGTTTACATACATTTTTTTTTACATAACTGTGAGCTGGCCAGCTCTGTTTAAGTGTAAGTTATATAGATACCTAGAATTGTACTTGTTTAACAACACCTCAGTCAATTATTTGCACGGCTGCTGTTAGTACGTCATAGGCCGACGAACATACAGGTCACATGACAATGAAAATATGGTGGATGTAATTTTTCCTGTATGTTAGCAAACGGCACCCACACATACTATTTTAACAGTAAGTACGTACTTCATCTAATTCAGTGTGTAATGTCACAGTACACAATTTCAGATGCAGGGTCCGTCTTGTTTTACTACAAGTGAAAATGTGCACTGTATGAACACCTTTAACCAGCTAAAACTTCCTTGTAGGCTCAGTCTAGTCTGGTTTAGTCTATATGATAGGACTACAATTAAAGGGTCAACATTTGGCAGTGTATGTTGTCAAAAGTGGGCATGTATCTGCTAAAAGGACTTGCACTTGACAAGAAACATATTTTTTTGGGATCAATTCTAAATGGGAAAATAGTTCTATCCAGGTACTATAGACGTGACCTGCCATTCTGCCTTCCAAGCCAGACAGAGTATGGAAAACAGGAAGAAGGTGAGAGCAGAGGCAAGAGGTCTTACTAGGGATTATGGAATACAGAAAGTACAAGATGTATCTAGAAAAGCATGGAAGAGGAAGTGATTGAGAGAGCAATGACGGCTGTTTCCAGAGGCGCTTGGACTGTTGCTGGGGGCAACCTCTGTTCGGTCACCTTACGGCAGGGAGGAAGCATTGTGCGAGCAAAGGTTGCTATTAATAGGAACAGCGGGAGAGAGGACGAGGGCCTACGAGTGTGTGTGTGAGAGAGGAACACGAAGAGGAGGAAGCAGATTGTGAGAATGAGACAGTTACTAGAGAGAGCTGGAGGGAGGGATGGAGAGCGAGCGTCGCGGAGGAGGGAGCGATGGCGTGATGACGCTGTGCGTGGCGTCAAAGCGATAAGAATAGAGCCGGTGCGTGCAGGGCTGCTGAGACATCGCTTTTTATACCCACAGCTACTATCTCGCTCTTTGAACAATGTGTGTGTGTGTGCGAGAGAGCGTGTATGCGTGAAGAGGTGTAGCTATACGCACAGCAAAATTTAATATAGAAATGCCCCGTGATGAAAGATTATGACTTGTGCTTTTATATTTGGAAGCAACAGTGCGTTCCCAACTTTTGAAGACTCTGAGCAGATGCATAATTGTTCATAAGAGGAAAAAGTACAAGAGGAAGTAAGAGTCATGCTTTATGAGAAAAAAGCAATTATGCTTCTTGGTACAACAAGTATGACAAGCATTATGAGACCACACTTTTAAATGCATTATTAGCATTGCAGAATTTGACTTCTAAAAGCAAATCGCAGCTGGTACGGCTGCAGTCTGAATTGACATGTATGCACAAAAACAACAATTGAAAAAACTGTGACGGTTCATGACAGTACCAGACAGTGAAATGAAAATTTCCTATAACTGTCTGTCATGCATAGAAATCCCAGATCAAATTTTAATGAATGTTGATTCAGTTTTATTATTAAAAATTAAAGTTAAGGGGTTGTCAGGCACTAATATGCAACCAAATATCTAATAAAATAAAAATGTTATGTGGAACAATGAAGAATAAGTAATATTAATTATTTATAATGTAATTAGTAATTATTAAGTGATTAGCGATTAGTAATTATTTCAGGGGATAGCTGGATATAGTTTAAATTTGAAGTGACTTGAATTAAACATTTATTATAATGTTCATTGATATACAGTGTGCACTCTAATCAATGCTGGGTTAGGTGAAAAAGCCCAGCCATTGGGTTAAATTAACCCAGAAAGTGTTAATATTTGACCAAACAATGGGTTAAAATAACCCAGCATTTTGGGTTGAAACAGCCTAGCATATGTGCAAAAAAAATGCTGGGTTATTTTCAACCCAGCGTTAGGTCATAAAGGGAGAAGCCCAGCCATTGGGTTAAATTAACCCAGAAAGTGTTTATATTTGACCAAACAATGGGTTAAAACAACCCAGCATTTTGGGTTGAAACAGCCTAGCATACACACAAAATACATGCTGGGTTATTTTCAACCCAGCGTTAGGTCATAAAGGGACAAGCCCAGCCATTGGGTTAAATTAACCCAGAAAGTGTTTATATTTGACCAAACAATGGGTTAAAACAACCCAGCATTTTGGGTTGAAACAGCCTAGCATACACACAAAATACATGCTGGGTTATTTTCAACCCAGCGTTAGATCAAAAAGGAACAAGCCTAGCCATTGGGTTAAATTAACCAAGAAAGTTTTTATATTTGACCAAACAATGGGTTAAAACAACCCAGCATTTTGGGTTGAAACAGCCTAGCATACACACAAAATACATGCTGGGTTATTTTCAACCCAGCATTAGGTCATAAAGGGACAAGCCCAGCCATTCGGTTAAATTTACCCAGAAAGTGTTTATATTTGACCAAACAATGGGTTAAAAAAACCCAGCATTTTGGGTTGAAACAGCCTAGCATACATGTAAAAAAAATGCTGGGTTATTTTCAACACAGTGTTGGGTCAAAAAGGGACAAGCCCAACCACTGGGTTAATTTAACCAAAATTATTTTATATTTGACCCAACAACCTAGCAATTTGGGTTAAAACAACCTAGCATACACGTAAAAAAATGCTGGGTTATTTTCAACACAGCGTTGGGTCAAAAAGGGACAAGCCCATCCATTGGGTTAAATTAACCCAGAAAATTTGTATATTTTGACCAAACAATGTGTTAAAACAACCCAACATTTTGGATTGAAACAGCCTAGCATACACACAAAATACATGCTGGGTTATTTTCAACACTGTGTTGGGTCAAAAAGGGACAAGCACAACCACTGGGTTAATTTAACCAAAATTATTTTATATTGGACCCAACAACCTAGCAATTTGGGTTAAAACAACCTAGCATACACGTAAAAAAAAATGCTGGGTTATTTTCAACACAGCGTTGGGTCAAAAAGTTAGATTAACCCAGAAAATGTTTATATTTTGACCAAACAACCTAGCATTTTGGGTTGAAACAACCTAGCATTTGTAGAATTACAACTGTGCCAATGGGCTGTGTTTGTCCCTTTATGACCCAACTGGGTTGCTGCTCAGTTGAAAATAACCCAGCATTTATTAGAGTGCAGATTAGATATCAATGAACATTAGAGTTTATTATGTCTATAATTAACACACTTATAATTTGATGTTTATGAAAGGGAGAACATCATCAAGATTATTAGATTACTTCATTTAACTGTATTTCCTTTCATTTTTTTTTATCTTATGTATAAAACAGCCCAATGAGTAATACTGAAGTACTTACTCATGGGGCTGTTTTTCAAAAGACGAAAAACAATGGAAAATACAGTTAAATGAAGTAATCTAATAATCTTGATGATTTTGGGACTGTCCCCAACTATTCACTAATAATGTATAAATGCGTGATTTTAAAAAAGCTCTTAAAATATCTGAAATCTTTTGGTGATTAGGAATGCATTAAGGAAGTGTGTATAATGTGAATATATCAAAGTCCATTTCGTATCCAGACTGTAATGACCTACATGATCTTACAGCCCAAATGAAGAAACATTATGTGGGTGTATATAACTGCAAGGCAAAGGTCCAGAGATATACAACACAAATAAAATAGAAGAGAGAGATATGGAGAGCTGGAGATGCAGGCCCAGGTTGATGACGTCAGGGTGGTCTTGGCCTAACACGTCTGTCCTGCTGAGGTGTCATGTCTGAACCGGCTCATATAGCCAACAGCCTGAGCAGCCACTGCACAAACACCAGAGAAAACATTTAGTGCAACTACTTATGAATAACTATAAATATTCAATTAAATGATAAGTCTTTGGGTACAGATAAGTGAAGTGTGTTAATTATTTCGCCTGACCTTGCGTTTCTAAAGAAGTGAGCCATCATAGGTTGTAAACACTGTGGGCCAGTACTACCACATTGCTGTTGGTTTGGGCAAATCACATTGGCAACATTGGCGTAATAACTTGCGTAAGTTTGGAGGTGGAGCTTTCTATTATTAAATGATAGCAGATGGGGAAATATTCATAAAATCTGTCATTATTAACATTAATCTGTCAAATTTAGTCTATTTTTGTTTGGTGTAATGAGTGCTTCCTTGCAGAGTTTTCCTTATAACTGTCTTCTTTAAGGCCCTCAATTTTTGTAAACTTTGTGGCCTTTTAGTCCATGTCCACCTATACTGTAGTGTAAAAGTCGGAAAATCTTTATATTATTACCAATCAATATTGACTATAAATTTGGATCTGAAATACACATTTACATGAAGATGCTCTTGACATAACCATGACATTCAGTGTGGTTGAATATCCAATGTAATTTTATGGCAATTTGTAAAAGGTAGCTTATTCGTATTAATTCGTACGACCACATTAATAGGTTTTTGTACGATTTGCTTTCACCCCTATGATATTGGGGTTAGGGGCTGGGTTTCATTATTGTTTTTTATGATAATCGATTTACTTCGTCCAAATTCATACAAATGTAAAGTACTCAGATCAGGCTTAAAATTCTTATTTAGTGTTAATAAATTTAACAGAAGTAATAGAGAAAGGCTTTTAAAGAAGACTGTAAAAAATTGAAAGAATTAATTGATACTGATTAAGGGTCTTACAGCATTGATCCCTCTGTCTTTCACCTCTGTGCTGGTCTCGGCCTCGAAGAGATCTGTGAACAACAATCGGCCAGTTGAATCCTTCCTATTAACATGTTTACAGACACTCTGTACACACTCGCATTACTGCTAATGACGTCAGTGATGCCTTGACAGCTTTTATGCATGATAATAAACATCATGATTAGATGCAGTGCTGCACAATTATGTTTTCCTGTATGCAAAAATAACCATTTGTAAATGGGCGTAATCTAGAACATGGATACATACATAAAATTACATTTCATTCATACACTAACATTGCTCATTACATTTACTAATGCTGATGTACAAAATTAAAAATGTGGAAAATTATATATCAATATAATTGCTTTGCATTAAGTGTTACCAGTACATCATTCTAGATCCTGAATGTTGACATCATAATTTATTGCAGTTGCTGAAGATTTGTCATGCAAAGCAGCCATTTCAGCAAATTTCGTAGGAGCCTCAGTGGATTGAAGGTCATTGGTGGCTGGTGACTTCTTTTCCAGGGGACGCTATTTCAAAATAAGTGTTCAGAGATCATGTGTGTTTCTCGTCATGTCAAAATATGTGTTTGTTGCGTCATGTGAACCATGTGCATCATGCGTCTTGTCAAAATAAGTGCCTGGTGCAAAACGGTTTGTAATAAGAGAGACGCTCACGTTCACAAAATCCTCGCAAGACACTAACTTGTAACTAAACTCTGATTACACATGAGATTAAGTTAGTATCTGGCAAATGCGACTTTTATGTCACTTTTATCATAAACCCTGATGCATGTGCAACAGGCATTTATTTTGACAAAACGCATGATGCACATGGTTCACATGATTTTGAAAAGACGAACCTCACACATGACGGGCTAAATGCATGTTGTGACGAGCTTTGCATCGTGCGCCCTCGGAAAAAAAGAAGTCACCGGCCGCCACTGCATTGGAAAACTAATTCATGAAATAGTTGTGCCACTTTTGCATGGTGAAAATCTGTCTTATTCACCAGCCACCCACAATTCAGTTTAGCCAGGTGCTTAATGTTCTGAAATAGCACTGCAATGTATTTCAATTAAGTAAATGTATTTCTTTTTGGTACAAACACGTCTTGGCTTATTATAAAATGTTCACAAAACTTGGCCCTATCTGCCTAATGCATTACTGTACAGCGCTATTACAGCTCAAGAAAAACAGATTATAAGTGGAATTTAGATTTATTCAAGAAACATTTTATACTGACCATAAAAGCAGTCATTCATCAAATGACAATCAAATAATCAAGCATTATACTGTTAATGGCCATACGTATGGAATACTCAAAGGCATTTTTAACATTGTAAAGGGTCTGTTTGTCTATATTTCTATCTGTGATGCTGCAAAGGTCAAGTAAAGTGTGCCAGATTATGGTAATCTTTCACGGTAGTCTACTGCACTACAAACTCAGCATGGTTTGCTGATTTACGTTGTTTGGTCTGTTGAATCAGATACTAAAATAACACAGCTCATGCAAATAAACTATATATATACTACGACACTGGCAAGTGTTTTTAGTACCTTTTGTTGTTATATCCAGACCCCAGTCTGAACCAGTGACAGAAGGCTGAATAAATTTTGGATTAATGTTATTTATGACAAACTCTGACCTCTTCATCTGCATGTGGCACAAAAGAAATGAACTCCCCCCAGACATGTTTATTCCTATGCTTTGCTGTCAAGTTTTGTGTCCACTGTAGCCTCGGTTTCCCATTTTTAGATGACAAGTGTAGAACCCTTAGTGGTCTTCTTCTGCCATGCATTTCAAAGTCTGACATGTTATGCATATAGAGACATTCCTCTAGAATCTGGATAGTAGTTTTGTAATGTGGGGTTATTTTGGTAACTACCTGTTTCCTGTCAGTTCAAAAGGGTCTGACTATTCTTCTCCGACCTCTTGCATTAAAAAGAACAGCCCACAGAACTGTCACTCAACTATTTGTTGTTTTGCTTGTATTGTCTCTTAATTCTTCCCATGTCTTTCAGGACACAAAACCACCCTGATTGACACCAACTTTTTCACAGTCAAAGTCACATTTCTTCCTCATTCTAATATTTGGTTTGACTATGTGCACATGCTTTTATGCAATAAATTGCTGCCTTATGATTGGGTGGTGGGATTTTGTAGAAAAAATACAAGGGTATATAATAAAGTTAACAATTTAAAGGTGTTATGTTTTTATTATTTCAAATCTACACTGTAAAAAAAGTTTGTTCAACTTAAACCTTACCAGATTGCTTTAACATTTTGAGTTAATTCAACTTTTGTTTAGTTAACTAATATTTTGAATTAAATCAAAATGTTAAGAAAACTAGGTAACTTACTTAAAGTTGAACAAACAATCTTTTTTACAGTGTAACTTTGTAAATCACAAAACCAGTCATAAGTCGCACAAGTATATTTGTAGAAAAAGCAAAAAATATTGCATAAGTTAAAAAATATATTTTATGTCAAAAATCTCTGTATAATATGTAAAGATAATGTTTTATGAAGAAATTTTCTACATTTCATACCGTAAATATATCAGAATGTTATTTTTGTGAGTGGATGCAGCAAAATCGCTTTCAAAATTGGCCAAAACCTCGCCTACAAACTTTGCTTTGCTACGTATTCCTTATGGAAAGTTTGCTTTATGTAAAAGCTTACAACTTCCCTCATTCAGTCAACACGGTCATTACAGCGGTAAGCCAGTAGGTAGTGCTAAACAAATCTTTTTGTTTTTAATTATGCATGGTAAAGACTTTATTTGGACTTTAAATGTGATTTTCTCAATATTTAGATTTTTTGCACTCTCAATGTGCCAAATATTGTCCTATCCTAACAAACCATACATCAATGAAAAGCTTATTTATTTAGCTTTCGGCCAGGTGATGTATAAATCTCAATTTCAAAAAACTGACCCATACGACAACTTGTTTTGTGGTCCAGGGTCACAAATGAGTTAATTTTTGGTACTGTCCCATTATGATGGCATTTTTATGCATCTGGGTTTGGCTAGTTAGTGAGTTCAATGTGGGTAGATCTAATACTATATCAAAAAACAAGCAAGAATTATATTGAAAATACTTAACTATATTATGTTACATTTTATCTGCCTTTTATCAGTCTGTGTGGGATCACATGTGAAAGTTCAGGTTTCCAAAATTTTTTCTTTCAAAACAAGTCATTTGGCCTTCTCAAACTACTAAATGGAAAAAAAAATAGTTTATGCTATAATTTAAGCTCCGAAAGTTACAGAACAAAACTACTTTACACTTAAGTCAAAGTAAAAATAAAAGATGATATGAACCCTTAAGTACATAGTAAACATACAGTGCTTACAGTGTCATATGAGCTACAGATTGAAGGATTGATTCTCTGGTCTTACCAAAGAGCACCTGCAGTCTGGTAACACAGGACACAAAGCCATAGAAGGGCAGATAGAGTTCACCAGCGCCAAACCTCTCCCACAACATCTGCACCACAACACTGTCACCCTCCACACCTGAGGGCAGGAACAGAGGAGGAACGTAAGCTCTGCTTTGCTTTTGTGTATAAACACAGGGTGTGGTGTGTGTGTGTGTGTGTGTATCTGTGTGTTCACCTGCAGCATTCAGAGCCAGAGTAAGTTCAAACGGACTCATGGTTCCAGACGAATCCTCGTCGAATTGGAAAAAGATAGACTGTGGCAAAAATGTGCAAAATGTTTAAAAAAATTAGTTTAGTAATGAATGACTTGAATAAGAAACGTTTGAAGACTATAAATTCACACCCATGACTGTATGATCTGTAAAACGTGCCAAGTAGCTATGTGGTTTGGCAACTGTAAACTGTTCTGTTCAGATCCTGTTCATAATTAATCTATCTGCTTCATTTCTTAATGCAAGAATCACTTCTCCAGCAGTTAAAGGGACAGTTCATCCAAAAATGAAAATTCTGTCATCATTTTCTCTTCCTCATATTGTTCTAAACCTGTATGAGTTTCTTTTTTCTGGTGACCACAAAAGAAGATATTTTGATAAATGATGGTAAGCACACAGTTGACGTACCCATTTACTTTCATAACAGGAAAAACAAATGCTTTGGAAGTCAATGGGTACAGTCTACTGTGTGCTTACCATCATTTATCAAAATATCTTCTATATTTTAACAGAAGGAAGAAACTCAAACAGGTTTAGAACAAGAGGTTGAGTAAATGATGACTAAAATTTCATTTTTGGGTAAACTATCCCTTTAAAAGAACGCTTTAGGATTTAGTTTAGGATTTACCTCCTTTGTTAAAAAAACTCTGCGTCCACACAAACATGCAAAAACGCGATATGAATCGCTGTCAATAGCAATAGCCAAACCAACAGATGGCGATATATCCCTAACCGTACTGCAATGTTGGCCAATCAGAAGCCCCCTCAGCACGTCGCATGCCAAAATCTCCGGTTTCACCGGCTACACGACAACGGCGCAAGAGGAATTTCTAAAAATCTTCACCCTGGCAGGTGTTTTCATAAAAATTCGCTTTCAGTCACCTAATACTGCTTTGGTTGTGGACGAACGGCTAAACCAAATAGAAAAGGGTACCGTTTTGGAAATACAGTGTATGCCCTGCTGGTAAAACCAGCATAGATCAGCATAATTTCCTTGCTGGTCTATGCTGGTTTGAACAATGCTGGTGATGTTGGTCAACCAGCAAGGTCTTGCCAGTATGCTGATGATCTCATGCTGGTGGTGACCAGCATACCAGCATCCCATGCTGGCTGTCACCAGCACACCAGCACCAAAACACAACATATGCTGGTCTTGCTGGTTTTTCCAGCAGGTTGTGTGGACTGGGCCTCAGTTTATATAAAAACAACAACTGTTTCAAGGTCTTTTTTCTCTGTGCAAGACGAGCTCCGTGTAACCTTACACAATCTGATCATTGTCACAGCTCAGTGTCCTACGCTGCACTTCCTAACACGCTGCCAAAGCCGAGTGCGACCTTTTCACGCTTGAGAACTGAGTTACCTGCAGATTGCGTAGGGAGGTGAGCAGCTTCTCTGCTTGAGCTCTGTTCAGTCGCCCTCTGCCACCAGTCTACACACAGCCTTAAGAACATTAACCATGGCAATAAAAATACAAAGCAAGATACAAGAATAGCAGAAAATAATTATATGTCTAACCTCTTATGTAAAAAAAGTTATTTTAAAGGATTGAATATTTTTGAAAGGCAAATGCTGTATGGCAAAGAGTACAAAAAATAAGTGCAAGGTTTAAAATTTTTTATATATTATAATATATTTTAATATTATAATATATATATAGAAAGTATTATTATTTTTCATAAAATTTAATATATTAAGTTAATGTCCAGGAGAAAGATTTGTTGAACATGTTTACTATAGGGCACTGGTTCATTGGGGGGGGGCATATTTTTTAAATACATTAATTTATATTAAGTTCTGTGTTATTAAACCCCAGAAAAACAAGGATACTAACCAACAGCACAACTACATTGTATTATTATTTGCATACAAAAAAATGTGATTTTTTTGCACAATATATCTGTGTACAATTTCTAATTATTATGTATATTTAGCCACACACACATACATATATTCATTTCAGAATTTACATTAAAAATATAATATAAATATATTATTAAAGATAAAATATATAAACATATAAACATACACACATATATATATATATATATATATATATATATATATATATATATATATATATATATATATATATATATATATATATACATAATAATTATTCACATCGAACAGTCATATATTATGCAAAAAGGCACTTTTATTTTGTATGTGATTAATCGCGATTAATGTTTACCCGGCACTAATTTAATTTTTTTTGATAAAACTTTTTTTATTAAAATTCTGTGTTTGAAAATGTTTTATGTCATGATTTTTCTTTGGGGGGCCACAAAGGGATGCACTGTACATAGTTGCACCCCAAAAAGTAAAAAAAAATGAATAGCATAAAAGTATACAAGATCACTGCTAGGGAAAAGTAGAATTTGTGTTGTTAGATGTTTGACTTGAACTCTTACACTTATCATCCTGTGACAACTTGCCCCAGATTTCCCTAAAATATAACAAAAAATATAGCTTGATGGATGAAGGATACATCCTCTCCAAATATGAGCTGTCTGCATGTCTCCAGTGGAAGTTCATAGTCTTTTTCCAAAACTAAAACACAGTCAAAAACATAAACTGAATAAACATGAATCTTGTAGAATAAACTGCTTTAGCTGTTAATATGATATGTTTTTATCTCATGTGAGCCTATATAATATTTTCAAAGTACTTCACTTCTTGAAACTAAGATCAAGTGAATAAATGTAAAATCAAAGTGTTTAATTTCATAAAGCTGGCATAAGTCAATTGTAATTGAAGCTGCATAATACTTCCACCTTGTGGTCATTTATGGCATAGCAACCATGATTTTTTGTCGCATGTGTAAAATGCTGTCCTGACCTGAGTTCACCAGATTCATAAACTGCACAGCATTCACTCTGTCGTCCTGGAAAATCACATTGGTATAATTGGAGAAGTATTCAGTAATGATTACAAATAAACATCTTCCATGATTCATCATGTCTAAAAATATCTCAGAGCAGAAGTTGATTTTAAAGAATTGAGATGCTTACCACTCCAGCTTTCTCTTCAAACCACTTCTGCACCCTATATTGGTCCTCAGGTAAAGATGGCTTTGACATAACAGTCTATAAATACAACAGATGTACGCACACGTAAATATATAATATATATCAAAGGACATACATAAAACAATTTCTTTGTACTTTGCCTGACAAACTTGTCACTGCACCCCAACTCTAACCCTAATATTTGTTCTTTAAATGTTGTATTCTTTACAATAATGCATTTTTTCATTTAATAAAAACATTACATTATGTGACGAGTTTAAATGAGCAGAATCAAAATCATTAATGTTCAATATATAAAAATATTAATGTTTGCAAGGAATAAAAACAAAGATCAAAGAATGCGAATGATGTGGCCCTACAGGTAAAGTTTGGCCATGGGGACAAGAGCCGCTCATAATGTTACACTGTGCTGTAAATATCTTACCGCTGAGTAATTGCTGGTACATGGAAAATCCTGAAACCTGTAATGCAGATTAAAACCATAACTATGGGGAACTGACAGACAGCAACAGCAATACATTTTTACCTTTAGACTGATGTGTTTGTGTTTCTTTGTACCCTTGTATGTTGCCAGTTTTGGTGTAAATACGGAGGAAGAACTCCCCCTGCTGGTTGGGCCTGAAGGTGGAGGCCATTATAACGTAAGTGCCAGGTTCAAGGTGCACCTTCCTCCAGACACTCCTGATGCTCCGGTACTTTCCAGACCGACTGACAGGCCTGTTGTTGGAGAAAAACTGCTGGTCTAGAGAACCTGGTTTGTCCTTCAACTAAAGGTAAAGAAAATGCACATTTAAAGAAATGTTGAAATGTGTTGTATTTATGTTTTTTATATTTCAGTTACTTGTCGTGTATTAAGTGTGTTTTGTCTTTATTAAATGTGAGCCATATGATATTAGATCATGAACTTACCTCAGGCGGGATCTGAGTAAAATAATGAAATGGAAAAACATAAATTAGGGAGATAAATTGAAAATAAACAATTGTATGCAAGAAGAATTAGTCATATTTAGCTAGATCATATAGATGGTGCAAGTTTAACAATCCACAAAACTTGTGTTTTTATTGAAAATGTTATTTTCAATAAATGATCATTAAAAGACGCATAAGCTTGGGAAAATGTTAAATGTAATTTTTTAACTAAAAACTATATGAGCTGTTTTTAGGGATGCACCGATTATTGCCGATATACACTAATATGTGGCCGATACATATTCTGAATGGCCAAGCACATATTATTCACTGCTATTTCATGTACTACGGCTTTTGATCAGTAAGAAGCCCTTAATTATCGATCTGAAATCACTGTTAGTTTGACTCGTTTATAACATGCATTTGAAAAAGCAACACTCGTCAAACATAATCATTATACATATTCTTTATTATCATGAAAGTACCTGAAAAGGTTTGAAGAACAGTAATATAAATATATCCTCAAGCCATTTCCTGGAGCTGCGTGTGTCTGGTTCTTCGTCTACAGCGCATATTGAGTTTCTGCACGAGAGCGCCCTCTGGCGTTTGGATGTAACGGCATTTCACCGTAATTCATTGAGAAACATAGCAAGCATCATCGGCTGATATATCGGTACACCCCTAGCTGTTTTATTTTGTTTAACTTTAACAACTCTAATAAAATGGCAACATACCATTTACAACTTTGATTTGTGCTTTTTCCAACAAAAATCATAAATTAATATAAAATAAATAATAAATATTCCAACATTTTTATAGTAGCCTAAATTAAGATGGTACTCTACTGACTAGTTTTGAGATTGGTATTGAATGGTATTATATAAAACACACATATCCCATATGTTCATGTATGCTGTAGAAATGATCCAAATAATGCTAATATAATACAGTTGTAATTAAATTTAAGTTTTAAATAACAAAAATACTAAGTCCCTCTATGCTTTATAGAAATAACAGGGAATAAAGTTTGTAAGTGCCTTGAAGCTCTGTGATATCATCTAATCCTCTCACCTTGTAGATGTGGAAGGCTATGTAAAGAAAGTTGACTTTATCTTTTTGTCTGCGATATTTCTGCAGGAGCTCCACCAATATTGTGCCCTTCTTCTTCTTTTCCTGTTTCCCGGTTTTGATCACCGGAGGCGGCACATAAACTTCATCTTCTTCTCCAGCCGGATCTTCGTCCTCAATCTCGTCCTCTACAAAGTCATGTTCATCCATATCTTTCTCAGACAAAACCAGTTGGAACTGAGGGTTTCTCCAGAAAGATCCTATGGAGATGATGAAGAACAACAACACAGGAAGATGACTACCGTACAAGCAAGGAGAAGTTAGGTTAATTCTTTGTTAAATACATGTTATAAAATAAATGTAAATCAAAGTGACTTGCAGTGAATTCAATGCACATTTTACCCTGGGATCAAACCAGAACCCATGCCATTTACCAAGTGAGCTACAGTAAGACTCATCAATAATAATAATAATAATATATGATAGTATATTATATCATATGTAGTATTATACAAATATGTGACTGACTTGGGTACCGGCGGCTGCCTCCTGCAGAGCACATTGGAACCCAGGTACCCTGATGTGAGCTCAGACTCCAGGTAGGGGAAGCCGTGTCCTCGCTCGCCTCTCCCGACATGGAGTCAGGATTCACGCTGCACATTTCCACTGTATTATACAGTCGACAAAAGTCCTCTATTGCAATCCTGGAAAAAACAAAGTTTAAAAACACATACAGCGTGTATTGTTGACTGAAGTGTTGCCTGTACAAGGAGCATATGCTTGTTTTTTGTATTTGCTTTACCAAAGCACTCTATACATTAATATATACAAGTTTATTTTGTGATAATATACATTATCTTTGGCTTTATTTATAGCATTCAATTGATTGGTATGCGTTCCACAATCGAAACCTGAGAGACAGACGGAAACACAGTGTATGTGTGGCTGTCTTAATATAGCACTCATTTCACTATCAGACTAAAAATATTTTTTTTATTTATTGTGAACACTTACCAAAATTCTCCATCTTCAACTTTGGCCAACTCAAGTCTGGTCTTTTGAGCGCTGTCTATACTGTCCCAGTCTTTACACCTACACACAGACAGAGAAATATTCAGTCTTTAGAAGCCCCCAGGCATGTGGTAGCAAAATGAGCTGCTGATGTCTTTCTCACTTGTCACTCCACGGCCCACAGTACTCAACAAATCCCCAGGGGTTACGCACCCTCAACAGTAAAATCTCATCAGACTGCCTCTGGACCTACACGCACAACAAGAGCATAAACAAAAAGACTTTGAGGCTTAATTATATCAATTGCACAATACAACTGTATACATATTTTATTGTAGTATTTGTTATACTTGTAACTTATATGGACCTGATTTTTTATAAAATCCCTGTAAGAAAAAAATTATCTAAAATGTTCTATCACTAGAAGGTCCCCCTTTAAAAAGGTCCTTATATGTACCACTTAGGTACAGATATATATACAATATGTATTGTTTCTGACAGTGTAGACTATAATGCTTATGGCACTCAAACACTACTCATGTAATATATTTGAATGTTTTAGGGAAAAATATGCCCCAGTGTCCTGTTCCACACCTTATTCGTATCAGTGATGGCGTAGGCGTGACCTTTGATCAAGCCGTCTGGTGTCACAGTGCCAATGTCCTTCACATTTGTAGCCTACAGGCAAAAACACAACACTGTTGTTAATCCTTTCACTACGTATATGCAACTAATGCATGTGTATATATGCGTCTGTACGTGTATGAAGCAGCTGATCAGGCTGTCTCTGGCCAGGGCAGCAGTAATGGCTTTCCAAAGCACACGTGGGGTCCGTGAAGACACGGGGAGTGAGTATGCAATCCCCCCTGTAAAGTCCTCCATTCCCTCGGAGATAATACCTCCTTTCAGACTGCCATAGGATCCAATCAGCCTGCACACGCACAGAAAACACATACACATGTCACCCTGTCTGAAATTCATGCTAAAGTCTCGTAATCATAAATGAGGTTGGGGGCATCAAAATTTTATGTCACTTCAGTCAGTATTAAAGATATCAATCTTCACACAATGTTCTTTACTTTATATAGGATGAGTTTATGTAGAAAACAGTAAATCACAAAAATATATCTTTAGCTGGGTTTTCACATATTTGATTATTAATCCTTTCAATTTTTCACAGCTGCATGGTTTTTTCAGAATATCTGTCAAAATAGAAAGTAACAATGCACTTACAGTAATGTAAAATGTGTCACTAATAAACCTTAACAGTCACATGCCCACACAGTCAAACACACATATGCTACAACTGACTTGGCATAAGCTTTCTCCACCAGGGCGCTCCAGAACTCATTGCTGGTGCGAGAATAGCTGAAAAGCAGACGGCCCTCTCTCACAGGCAGCTTGTCATCCACAACTACCTCCACCCACTCACCATACTGCCAGAACTATACCAGAGAGAGAGAGAGAGAGAGAGAGAGAGAGAGAGAGAGAGAGAGAGAGAGAGAGAGAGAGAGAGAGAGAGAGAGAGAGAGAGAGAGAGAGAGACTTTATCAATAGGCCATATGCTTACTACACTTTTACTATATTAAAACCATAGTTCATTCTTGTAGTTAACGGTTTCCTGATTAATGTATCTTTGTTATTATGCATGTTTTCGGGTTAATGTGAAGAAGACGAAGGATAGGCTTTATGTAATGTTAAACAGGCAGGCATGGACCTGTGCTGGCCTGCAGGTAGCCCCAAGTGTATGTCCGTGTTTCGGTGTCTTTTCCTAACAAGCCCAGACATTTCAGGCATCATCCCCAATCAACAGCCTTCCTCTTCTTTCAATCCACTAACTACTTGTTTTCACATTTATGTCCTGTTTTTGATGTGTCCTGTCTTCTTTCGGCTCAGGTCAAGTCATGTTGTGAAATACCAGTTAAGGGCTCTTGAATGCTAATATTTTTCAAAAGTTTCACTAAAAAGTAAAAAAAAATACATCACAATAAACCACACGTGAGAGTGAATCAAGAGCTGGTTGCAAGTCACATCAAGCATCAGTAGAAATGATCTTTCTACTGAAAAATGCAAAGGATGAATGGGTGATTCTCACGAAATCCAGACTTAAAAGGTGTCCAGCATCAGATTTTTTTTAAAAGCCATCAAAGCCATTTTTTTGCAAATAAGGTCTGAACTTACTAAAGAAGAGGAATAGGCTTTATGTAATGTAAGACAGGCAGGCATGGACCTGTGCTGGCCTGCAGGTAGCCACAAGTGTATGTAAATGTTTCGGTGTCTTTTCCTAACATTATTTTTAGAGGATTTAAAAAATATTTCCTATAGAATTATTTACATTTTTTAGATTATCATTATAAAAATTATCATTAGCGCAATATGATATTACACTAAATATATGCATTTACAAACTCATGTTTTGGTAATGAGAACTTAAAAGTTGTCTAGGTACTATGACAAACAAAATCAACTTTTATCTGGAGAGAAAAAATAAGAACTGCTTACCTGGTAGCCATCTTGAGTGTCACAGTCAATTATGTCCCTTCCAACCATTTTTTTTTTTTTTTGAAAATGTAAGTTCCTTGAGGGCTTTAACAATGATTGAAAATTGTTGCGGAGGATGAGAAAATTGGTCTTGGACACATTTATATTCCTTATTATTGTCTCTACATTTACCAATGATCACCAAAATACCACATGTTTCTTTACTGTAAATGTTTATAGTATAACATGCACTGAAGCTTTTATTTTGTTTGATTTTTTTAATTATAAATTTTCCATGTCAAAGAACCCAAATCCAGTCATGGGCACATTGCGGTAATGCAAATGTTCCCTTTAAATGTGGAAAACAAAATTGGTTTGTATGATGTCATTTGAAATCATGTGCAAAATAGTACATAAAGAGATGTTTGTAACAGTATGCTTCTTATTTTGATACTCTTACTTTGCATTTACTTTTTTTTATCAAAATGTTTCATGACACCTCATAAGTCTAATTTCGCGAGAATCACCCAAATAAATAATATATTTAAGAGGAAAATCAAAAATTGGAAATGTACTAATTTATTTATTTTACTAATATAATATACTGAATGTGCTGATATAGGAGCTTTAGCATGAGTTTGGATTCAAGCTCAGAGTAACCTCTGCCTTGTGTGATAGATTGAAGCTGGACAGATTTCAAATGAAATCTTCATTTTTGGGTAAACTATTCATTTAATAATGTCCAATGCCTCAGATATATGAGACACTTTGTTGGACTACCAAATGAAATGCCCTTTCTTTATAAAGTCTAAATATCTGTCCTGAGGGCCAGAAAACAACAGGACCATTCTAGTCGTAATTGCCTTTTTTCTAGTCTGTAATAAAATTAAGATAAAAGAAACATCTGAGGCTATGAGGCAACCGTAATGTTTTAAATAAAACTTATGACCCAGATGAGCTTGTTTAAATGTTTGTATCACATTCTCATGAGAAGAAAGGCTTTTTTCAGTGTAGTCAAAACTCCGAGGGGATCGATTAAGACCTTTAAATTTATTGACCAGGGTTGACGCGTGAAACTTTTTGCATGACTCATATTTGTTTAGCAATCGTTAGCTGGAGGTTGATGATTTTGAAGGCATGTTTACCAAAGATACAAATTGGAAACAAACAGAAACACTGTGTTCCTTCTTCCTTACATAAAAACGCTTAAAATATGATAATTTGTGGCAATGTTTAAAGGGGGAGGGTGCATGCAGATGTCACCGGGACAAAAGGAAGATGATGGGAGTTTGGAGGAGATGTTTCTGGAAAGAGGCTCAGCTGTCAGGGACGGTAGGTCACAGAAAAGTGATTCTAATTACCGTTCCCACCGACGCACCAGCTAGAGGTAAATCTAGACACATAATTACATAGGAGACATTCAAAACAAGGACATCAATCCTGGATTGATTCAGTCCTTTATTGGTCCCCCACTTCAGCTATAAATGAGACCATTTATGTCAAATTTATGGTTATTCGCTGGTTCCTTTACATCATTCAAGTTTTACATGATAGCAAAAAGTGGTTGTGAAAGAGAAACATGACATCTTTTTGTAGCATATTAACTCCTTCCTCTTACCCTGAAGTGAAAGATGCCAGCGTACGATTCGCTCAGGCTTTGGCCAGATGGAACCACTTTGACAAACAGGGTCGGGTGCATTGTAAGACAGGACAGGGCGGCCAGCAACCAGCAGTTGCCTGCAGCACAACAGGAGATTGTGTTAAAACACATAAATTCCACCGACGACTATGTACAAACATGAACACAACATCAAACACAAGCTTTTAAGTCTTGAGAAACAGGAGACATGATGTCGGTCACACATACAAAGTGACATTCCTCTCTAACAGGTAACAGCTGTTGTTTTACCCCATGCGAGGGAACAGATTATTACATCATAGGCGACTTCAAAAAGCATTCACAAAAAAACATAGTCCCATAGGAATGACACCAAATTCTGAGCTTTGCATAAGTCCAATTAAACTTCCAACAGTATGGACTAAAGTGGGTAGTCTCTTAAAAACAAGTCATTTAAATTTCTGCTTGAAGTGCAAAGAATAAAACATTCTTCGGGTTGATTTCTATTCAAATGAGTTTATTTACATGTGTTTGTAATTCTATTGATGCATTGCTACATTCATCTATTATTTAGTGGTATAGGCGCACATCATGATTTAGGGGCAAAGATCTGACGGTTTGTCATTTGAGACGCCCAATTCGAATTTTGTGCGTGTTTTGCAAAAGCACTAAATGTTGAGTTTTGCAATATATGGTAGACAGATGCTGTCTTCGCCTCAAGTCTATTTGATTGGTACTAAATTCACATCTATATCCTAAATCATAAACTATAGAAAACAGTTAAGAATATAAACATTGATTACGATGTAAGTCACGAAAAACAAATCAATGCCAGATGTACAGAAAGAGAGTTGGGCAAGGCAAAACAATAAAACAATACCCGCTGTGCACAATAATTGTTATTCTTTAGGTGGGTGGAAATGGGGGGCGAGGAGGAGGGAGGGGTAAGCAGATGATGCCAATCCGACCTCTCGTTTTCTCCCCCCTCCCCTCTCCGCTTTCATCCCTGCCTGTTCCTATTACATTTGTCGTGCTTTTGATGCGAGTGGCCCGCGGCGGCTCCACGTTGCACCATCTCTCAGCAGGGATTCTGCAGGAGACTCTGAGATCAGCGAAGTGTCTCGCGGCTAGACGAGCACGAGCTGGGATAGCGCATTAAGCGTTATGAGGAAGATCTGGGTGGAAGAAGATGGGAGGGGGACATCTGCATGATAAGCAGGAAGAAGTGGGAGTGTTGCCAAAGACTGATATTTCTCTGATAGTTCATGCCTTGAAGGTGCTTTTGGTTGATTTGGTTTTGGAGAAGTGCACTAAAGCGTTATCCCATTATCCTGGCATAAAATACCAACAACCGTGCTCTATCACTGGCGTGGACTCACCCAGCTGGCCCTGGCAGATATCGGTGGTGCCCATGGTGCCCTCAACAAAGACAGCATTGCTTGTGATTTCCTTTTGAAGAGGGAAGGGGGAAGAGAGAGGAGGGGACATTCAGAACATGAGCCAAAAACAATTTGCAAGAACATGTGATCAGGACGACTGAACATATGCATGTGTTCACAGTGTTCACAACTCAAGTCTTAAATCCTTCTCACTGTACATATTGTAAACATTTAACTAAATGCATTAGAAAATGGGTGAGAAAATATGTTAATTTAAAAAACAACTTTACCTGGATATGCATTTTTATCCAAAATATATACATTTTTATCAGAATGTGTTTTTATCTTGAACCTAAATGCTTTACCAATTGAGCTACGGGGACCCATTTTACACAGTATACTGTGTATCATTTCGTTAATTCACCAAAACACAGAATGGCTTTTTGGACCATGCAGCTTTTTGAATTCACCCCGAGGTGCAAAATCTCTTTTAATGACCCTATTAAGTTGTGTGAAAGACTTTACTAGCTGGTGGGCAATGAAAGTTTCTCATCTGCTTCCCCTCCTCTTGTTTTTGATGTGCACATTAACATTTTGCAGACTTTTGTATTAAAGCAGCTCCTAAATATAGAAACACCATAAGCTCTTTCTTTATTATAAAAAAGCAAGTCAAGAGTTTAACATTTGAGTTGTCAATTATTGTCAGCAATACTTATTGATTAAATTTATACTGCATGCTTAAATAAATAAATAAATTATACAAATGCATATACAAAAGATTTTCTCACAACAGTTAACTTTAGTCATCTTCATTACCTTTGGCCGGAGCCACCTTACTGCCTTTTTGGGATCAGGATCCACTGGTACACCGAGAGAGCTTTGATTCGCTGCAAAGATGGGGTCTGAAAAAAGCACGCCAGATTTAAGACAGTTCTGCAGTAGGGTTTCATAGTCCTGATCCTTAAACTTGACCGGATTATCAATAGAGCCCTGATCAGAGCTACTTCCAGACATCTTTAAATCTTCACTCGAGAGGATGAGCTGACGACTGCGCCTTTACAAAAGTTTTGTATGGTCAAAAGTTTTAAGTTGGGAGACTTTGGAGCAACACCCCACCCTTTCATGTGCTACTGAACTGCGGGGCGTGGCCCTGTCGACGATCTGTAACTGTAGTTCATTTAAATCCAGCACGTGCCCAACTTATTCTCTTTAGTTGTTGTATGGTGTTGGCAAATGTAGCATAGGATGTCGAGTGAGCTGTTTGTTGTGTGTATATTTAATTGCAAAGTTAAGAGGCAGAGAAGCCGAGTCCAGCTTAATACAAATGCCTATAAATGCAAGGTGCAGATATAAAAATATACAGGTGTAGTTTAAATAAATAGTTTATATGCCCGGTGACTTTGCACGTGGCGTCTGTTTCTATTGCTCAGTTGGTAGAGCTTGCGTACGGGATAAGGGTTTCCCAAAAGACACACTAATATTTATTAAAATAAACGCAGATCTCGTATGCAAATTGCTTTGGATAAAAGCGTCTGCCAAATGCATACATGTAAATGTTACAGATTGTAGCCTACAGCAGAGACATCATATTGTTCCGATTATTGCATTTGCATTGCAGTTTTTTCATTTAATTTTAATTATTATAATGGATGTAAACACATTTAAACATAGTTTCAAACGTCCAGCCTCCTTTTGTAAGATGTATAAAAAATCATTACATTTCAACAAAAAAATCTCCAATGTCTGAAACTAAATGTGATGTGTAACACATGTGCCACTAGATGGCACTGCAACGCAACCGCATCAAAGATCCCACCACAAAGTTCTCACCTCAGCGTTTACATTATGCATTTGGCAGCTGACACTTTTTTATGGGCTGAAATTGTTTAAAATGTCTAAATAGCTTTACTGATATGATAAAGAGTCCACATTGCCAACGCTTAAACAGACGGGTTTTTCCAATCGACCTCCGTTGCATTTAAGCAATTAGCCCTATACTTTCTTTCATGTTCCGTGCAGGGCTCGAACCCATAACCTTTGCTTTGCCAACGCAATGCTCCACCGATTAAACTACAGGAACACGTCTAGCGTTCCTTCAATTGATTTAAACGCTAGAGTTTGCATAATTTATTTAAATGTCTGGATATTTTTAAATAGGCTATATAAAGAATCCAGCCCTGGAAAACGCTGCTCGTCCGCGTTAAAAACATCCGGACAAGTTTATAACAACAAGGGCTAAATAAACACGGCTAATAATAAGATGAATGTGAACAATCACACACGATTAACTCGATCATCGGTGCCTATGTTCTGTAGGCTACATATGGTCTTTAGTTAGAGAGGATTATGTCGTGATGACAAAGGTCGCTGACCCGCCCAGTAGATTTTCACACTCGCGACGCGTCCACGACTTCTTCAGCTCCCACGACCCACAGCAAGAGTCTGTCTGCTCACAGGCATCAATTAGCACAAGTCTGTTCCCAGGCATTGCACTGGTGCCCTATGCAAAGTTTCATGAGAATGGGATGAAACAGGGTCAGAAGGTCGACAACTGAAAGACAATTAACTCAGTATCTTGTATTTAACGCTCCGGTTCAATACAGGTTTTACTACCACTACCATTAATTTACTCTATTTGCTTATTTAACTGGTTTACGTGTCCCTACTAGGCTACTAGGCTACTATGTCTGTTTAAACGCGCGCGCGCACAACCGTTCAAATGTTTAGGCTACGTCACTAAAATCCCATATGAAAAAACTGTAATATACTTTAGTGTTCGATAGTAAAATTCCTAGATAGCCCACTATAGTGTTTTGGAACCTTATGATAGTAAATATAAGTGCTGGACATGCATTGATCGCATACTAAATAAAAGTGCATTTTTGCCTAATACCCGTGTCTGTACTGTGTGTAATTATTGTGTATATTTAAACACACACACACACACATACATATTTATTTCAGAACATTTGTATTTATATATACATTTTTATTGTTAAAATATAATATAGAATATATAAAATAAAAAATATATATACACATGTAAATGTTTCTTAAATACATACATGAATGGGTGTGTGTATTTATATATAGATAATAATTACACATAGCTCACATTTATATAGTATGCAAAAAATTACTTTTATTTTGTATGCGATTAATTTTTGCCCAGCACTAGTAAATATTAAAATATACTACGCTACAGTTTATCACCTATATTTAATACTACAGAATACTACAGTATACATTAAACGAAGCATAGTATTGGCTATAATAAACTACAGTTTACAATAGTAATACTTAAGTAAACTACTAAAACTACTACATTTTTTTTTTAAACAGAAGATAAATAATTGTATAAAAATTATGTCTTTTGTTACAAACAAGTTTTTTTATTTTTATTGATGAATAAATAAATAAATAAATTAAATAAAGTAAAAGCCAAATAAATTAATGAAAATCAGCCAATAAGAGCCTAGAATAGATGGGAACTACTTTAATGTGTTTTAAAAATCATTCCAGGTCAAGGCAATTTTGTGTTCTTCCATAATTTTATGAGTTTCCTATCATTCTGAAATGTTGAAAGTGTCCCTAATCTTTTAAAAGTATTGTCGTTCCTACTATGAAAGTAAGTGGGGCTCCAAAACAAACATTCCTTAAAAATCTTCCTTTGAGTTCAACAGAACAAAGAAATGTGTACAGGTTTGGAACAACTTAAGGCTGAGTTGAGTAAATGATGACTGAATGCTCTTTTTTTAAGTGAACGATCCCTTCCATGGAAACATCTACTTAACTCCCTTAGTTCCTTCTTTAACCCAGTCCACATTCTTGGTATAATCTACACTCTTACCAACACTCTGAAAGAGGTGTTATTTTCTAGGGGGCAAACAACAAAGTCACTAAGCTCACTTAAGTAAGGGTTGCTCTCTCAGGGTTACTTATGACATCATGAACATGACAGAGATGTGAAAAAACTGCTGTGGAACAAGGACGAGTTCAACCAGTCTGTCTGTCCAGTGCCAAGAGAGTCTGTTCTCACCTGTATCTCACTCACTGTGTTTGTGTGAACTTGTGTTTGTGCCAGATTGATAGTGGAGGTCACCAGGTGCTGTGTGATTTTTCCCCCTTATCCCAGTAACACAGCTTGTTTGGGAGGTTATTAAAGTGGCATGTGTGTATGTGTGTGACCGTGAACATGTATATGGGAAAGCAGAGGTGTTGCTACCTAATTTGATCCTGTTGGTGTCATATTTGTGGAAGAGCTATGATATCACCATACTCTCAGAAAAAAGGGTACGAAAGCCGTCACTGGACGGTACCCTTATAATATGCACTATTTAGGTATAGAAATGCACATTAAATGTGTATATTAAATATTTGCTAGCCATACTGTATGTATGGTACCAATATGCACTCTTACTTTTTTTTACTTACTTTTTGAAAGGGTACCGTCCCAGTGTCAGCTTCTTTAATGAGAGTTGACAGGTATTTGGCCTAATTTTCTAACAGTTTGCATTGACCAAAAACACTATGAAAGTAGTCTATATGACTTTTTCCTTCAGGTGATGTGCCTGGATGAACTGACAGCATAAAGTATTTGTGGCAAGTGTCATTATTGAATGTGTGATGTCTGATGAATTAGTGTTCATCACACACACACACGGGTGTGGTGATCATTGGTCTCATTTTTGGAGTATGATGACGGTCACTACTGTCAGTGTATGAAAAAGTGAAGAGTCTTTAAAGGGGACATTTCACAACTTTTTAAGATGTCAAATAAATCTTCTGTGTCCACAGAGTACGTATGTGAAGTTTTAGCTAAAAAAAAACATATAGATAATTTATTATAACATGTCAAAATTGCCACTTTGTAGGTGTGAGCAAAAATGTGGCGTTTTTGGGTGTGTCCTTTAAAATGCAAATGAGCTGATCTCTGCACTAAATGGCAATGCCGTGGTTGGATAGTGCAGATTAAGGGGTGGCATTATCCCCTTCTGACATCACAAGGGGAGCCAAATTTCAATTACCTATTTTTCCACATGCTTGCAGAGAATGGTTTAACAAAACTAAGTTACTGGGTTGATTTTTTTCACATTTTCTAGGTTGATACAAGCAAGGGGGACCCAATTATAGCACTTAAACATGGAAAAGTCAGATTTTCATGATATGTGCCGTTTAAAATGTTTTTTTTTTCATGTTGCACATAAAATAGCAAAATTTAAGGGTTTTGGCTAAACTATTTGTTTAACTTCAAATAATCTATAAAGCATCTAAAACACATTAATTATTTCATATGGAATGGAATAATAAATGCCGCAGTCTCTGGGAATGTGACATTTCTGCTATTACAGGATTATCACCTTGCTTGTTGTGGTGAGATGGGCCATATCTGCGGCTGCTCTGTCCATGGCACATTGGAATCAGAACCTGTTCATCCAGTATAGAGTGTTTTTTGGACAGCTGGACTGTTGCCTGTCTCTCCCACGCAAGGGCCACTAACACTAATCGCTGTGGCGGGGATGGGCAGTGGGGTGGGGGGTAATATTAGGGTTCAGGTTTCTTTTTGTGGTCTTTGCGGAGAAAAGGAGGGACGTTACCACAAGGAGGATGGTATTGGATGGTATGGTTGGCGAACAAGGATAAAGAAGTACTCGAGAGCTTTTCTGTGGTTTATCTCGTTTGCCACCTTCCTTTGCACTTTCCCTCCGTCCCATTGATGTCATCACAGTAGTGATCGTCCTATGGGAAAAACAACAAGGACTCGGTGATACTCAGCTATCCTTTAATAAAAGTCCTAATTAAAATAGTTTTTCAAATTAAAATATTGGGCTTCACTGTAAAAAAAGTTGGTTCAAATTAAAAAAGTAATTTTGAGTTAATTCAACAAAAAAATATTAGTTGACAAAAAATTTTTAGTTGAATAATATTTTTAAGTTGTATTAATCAATAAAATTTTAAGGGAAACAGGTAAATTACTTTAAGTTGAACCAACAAATTATTTTGTACCGTGCATTTATTGCAGACATGGCAAAAATCTTACTCTCTATTATGCTCTCATTCATTTATTAAGTGCTGTGCATGCATAAATCTCATAATAATGCAATAATATGCAGTTCTTTAATTGCCTACAGATGTATATTTGATAAGACCAAGTATTGCTGCGTTTTACCTTCAATCTTTCAGGACACATTGTCATCATTTTCCTATTCAAGTTGAGTTTCGTGAGAATTGGTTCTGCATGAGCTTGCTTTTAAAGGAAAGCAATCACTTAAAGGGAAATCAGCATTTGAAGGTTTCTGTTTATGCCATTAAGAAAGTCTTGAGAGGTAAGGTTTTGTGAAGACTTCAATACGGTACAGAGAATGAACAAGGCTACGATTAAATGAATCTGGACAACCTCCCCCACATAAGACGACAACACGTTTAGATGCAGGTTTCAAGGGTTTTTGCCAATTAAGCAGACATGACCCCAAGACCACACGCATTCGGCTCTTTTGACCCAAAAGAAATAAAACACTGGAGTGTCGGTTCTGTTGGGAAGACTCGCAGTTTATTCATTTATCTTGCTTTTACAATGAATCATAATATATGCTTCCGTTTTGAGGTTTTCTAACAGCCAATCATCTGGCTGCTTTTATTGTGCTCTCATTGGATTTAACATCCACCACCAACACTTGGGTTCCCACTAATCTGGTTATGCTTCTTACCCTTGCCTTCTTTCGTTAACTATTATATTTATACTAAAGCATTTGAGATTCACTTGCCGTCATACAACTATAAAAGTTGGACGTTTAGTTACCCTCCCTCTGCCTTTGACACTTCACCCAGTGGACACGACATGCACTTAACTCTTAAGAAATGTCCTCTGGCATGTGTTGTAACTGAAAAACACACACATATCTCAAAGTCCACATACACCTGCAGGCTAATGCGGTCAGTTACCTGTTACCACGCCCTCCATACGGTGAGTGGAGGCAAAGACAGAAATAGCAGCAGCGTGATTGGTCAGCAAAGGTAAACACCGGCCAGTCTCGGCTCAGCGGGGCGACGTGTCTGAGAGAAGGTGCGGAGAGGCGGCCCATAAGAGACAAAGGGCACCTGGGAATGTTTTCATCTGCCAGAGGCCATCTCAACTCACAGAAGCTCGTGTTACATTATGTAATTGGGCCCGTGCGGCCACCAAATGGTGCCGTGCGGGTTTGCATGGCTTGGGTGGGTGTAAAAGGTTTTGATAGAGGAGGAGGAGTGATACCATTCCCATGTGATCACCTGCAATTCACCATCCTCTGAGAAGGACGAGGAGAAAAAGAATTTTGCTGATCTACGTAGATGTTGTAGATGACACATTAGACACCCCCCCTCCACGCTTCGCTATCTTTCTCTCGTTCTCTGGTGATAATTGGAGATGGGGTGAGAGGTACATATGGTCCCTTCAATCCAACCTCCCCCAGTCCTGGATGAAAGCTCATTAAAAAGGTTGGTTGTTAATAAGCTAAAGGTTGTTAATGAGAGCATCCCACTCATTAAAGGGGGCAGAGATACGGATGTTGAGGTTTTGTCCCTCATACTACTCCCACTCATTCCGGATCCCAGTAGTTTTTCTCGTCTCCTGCTTCAGATGTATAATCAGTCATTCTTGTCTGACAATCTCATCTTTTCACTTTACCTTGTTGTTTCAAGAGACACACCAACATGAATGACCCAGAGACGACTGTACCAAACATACAACTAACGGACTATGACTCAAGCGGCGGAGCAGGATTTGACAACAATAGCCCTGAAGAAGAACGGTTCTTCTGTGTAAATACTGGTGATGAGATCTGAGACATGTAGCGGCAGGTTTCGACTTTACCGTTCACACATACTCACACACAAAAGTACACCCTCTGACTTTGCCTCAGTCTTTTAATGAGCATCTGAATAGGCGTAGAAATAACACAATTTTAAGTTTACATCAGCAAAGTTTTGGCCTACACATAAAATAATAGAAGAAACACATTACATATGAACCAACAGAAATAACAAATACATCATAGTCACAAAGAGCTTTGTGTTCACAATTCAGTGCTCCCTGAAGAGATGGACACTACCGTATGTCCAACCATTTTCACATTTGTCAATACAAAATTCCCTTTTGATATTATTGAATATTTATTTAACTTTTTTTTTACACAAAACAGACTGTAACATAACAGTTCCCTGCCAGAGTCGGATATTAACAATCATAAAAAACTGTAACAAAGCATTAATTCCCTGTATAGATTTATAATATATCAGGTCTCTCATTCACACGGGCATACACACGCAAGTGCTCTCTTGGTGGGTTTACCATTCACCGGGTCAGTGCTGTGGTTCCCCGCCCAATCTTTTATCAGAACCGAGGTCATTCATTTGCGCAACCACAAAACATGCAGTGCCCTTCAAAACCAATTGAAAACCAGGCAAAAAAAAAATGAAAAGAACGTTAGCATTTGTATGTGCTTGGGCAGTGAAACAAATGTCTAAACGGGCTCAAAAATCGATTCATATTAGTTTTTTGTGCTATATAAAACCCATATGTGATACATGTTTGTGGAATAACATCTGCGCAAACGAAAATACGTATTTACAGAATTCTTAACTAAATGGCAAGATGCTCAAATTGCCACAGACCCAATCAGTCCTGTTCAACATACACCACACAAACCACCAACATGACCTTGTCATATAGTCGAGTAAGCACAAGCTGCATGAGCTTGATGAGAAAATAGCAAAATTCTGTATGACGATGTCTGCGGTCATTTGTGCAAGACACACTGATAATATCATTTGTCCTAGAAACGTGAACCTTTAAGGCTCTACGGTGTAAACACACAGTTAATAATTGCATTATATAATTCAAAATCATAGAGCACATAGAGGTAACAGCCACCGTCTTGCTAATATTTCGGTATGATTGTCTTTTGAAACCCTGCAAAAAGTCAAATGACTAAGGGAACATCTCCACATACTCTGACCTGTTGTACAAGCCTGTGTAGGAATCCTTAAGGATCCTGTTGTAAGAGGAAGTGCTGATTGAAGTTTTGATAATAATGAATGGGCCTAGCTCAGATTTAAACAATGTTTTAGGCACTTGTACTGATGAATCTATCACAACTTGGTCAGATTAACTATGTGCCCCGAGATCATGCACACAGTTTAAAAGCTGTGGGCAAAAGGGCTTCACACTTTGTAATTTTGGTCATGAACAGAAAGCTATTTTTATACCGTGGTTTTACCCAGCGGTGCAGTGCTGCCGGTTTCCTCTGAGGTAGGTGGCTCATCGAGATTAGCACTGACCCCCATCTCAGAGTCCTCCTCTTTAAATTTCTCTGATATGTCCGCATCGGGTTCTGTGAGGGTTGTGATCGGAGCCCCTGACTTATCACTGATGGAGTCTTCCTCCATTTTGATGCCGTAGTCAGCAAGTGGGCTCTGGGTGTAGGCCCCGGCACTAGCGTGGGTGAGTCCGTGTACCTTCTTCAGATGTTTTTCCAGCGTGGCGTAGACGGTGAAGGGAACAGAACACAGCTGGCACTGAAAGGGGGCGCGTGTCCCCCGTGCGCCATGCGTCTTCATGTGTCGAGTCAGCTTACTGCTCTGTGCGCAGGCGTAGCTGCAAAGGCCACAGCGATACGGCCTCTCGCCGGTGTGGCTGCGTCTGTGCACCGTCAGGTTGCTGCTGTTCCTGAAACATTTCCCGCAAAACTCACAGGCCTCCTCTTTTTTCTTCTTGCCTCCTCCACTGGTGACCTGTCTCCTTTCGTTCTCTCTTTGCCAGTCCTGGACCATGTCCACAGCCTCCACCTCCTCTCTTTCCCACTCGCCTTGAGGACGATCTTCTCGTTCTGGGCGTTTTGGCGTGCAGTTGCCACTGGCGATCCCGCTCTCCCCGCTTCCGCCTGTATCTCCGCTCTCCAGGGAGCCTTCTGAGGGGCTGCCGTATGGAGATGGCTGTTGAGGTTCGCCTTGAACTTCTTCATCTGCATCTCTTTGAGGCTGGTAATACCGCAGCAGATTACGATCCGAAACCCTGGACTGAGAGGAGGTCAGGGTGGTACCTCCTTGGTGCTTCCCTGACTCCGTGCCAGTTCCACTGGAAACATCATTATCTCCCGGTCCAGAAAGCTTTCTGTCCTCATCAGGGGTGGGATCAGTCATTTCTTGTCCGCCAGCTCGCCGATGGCTCCTCATGTGTCGTGCCAGTTCTCCACTTTGGGCGAAAGTGAGCTGGCAAATGCCGCAGTGGTACGGCCTATCGCAGGCGTGAGTGCGACGGTGGGCGGACAGGCTGCGCAGGGACTGAAAGCCCTGGCCACACACCTCGCATGAGAAGGCTGTGTGGGGTGATTGAGCAGAGTGTGGGAAAGGCGACGCAGCCGGCGGAGAGGGGGACGGAGATGGTACCACTCCACCTGTGCCACAGCTGACCTCAGCTAGGCGTTGCAAACACATGGAGAAGTTCAGCCCTTGGAGTGCCGGGCTGGAGCTGTGAGGCTTGTGAGGTCGGGATGGTCGTAAGGATGATGGCTGGAATGCTGTGGCGAGGGTGGCGCCCAGGTGACGTGGATCCATCATGGCTGCTGCTGGTTTGGATGGTTGTGCGATGGCGTCGTCCTCTACATGGTAGATGTTGAGAGAATGTGTGTTTTGAGCATGCTGAAGGAGAGCCCATGCATTGGAGAACACACACTGACATGCCTGGCAGGTGAAAATAGATGGTTCCTCTGTATTGGAGAAGAACAGAAAGAGGAAGAAAACAAGTCAGTTTGTAACTCAAATACTTTATGTTACATAAATACTATTAGTATAGTCAAAAAAGTACATATACAATAATTGTACATTTAAAAATTATTTTATCCAAAGCGATGTTTTTTCAGAATGCAATGCTCTACCAGTTGAACTATTGCAACTTTTAACTACAGGAACTTCGGTGAGTAGTTCATACTAAACACTACTATATAATGTATTGATAAATAAAACATGATATAAAACATTAAATGCCATACATAAACACGTACAGTGCTGTCCAGACCTGTAGCTAAGGATCGTAAATGCTAATCTATATGACAAAACATTCGGAGCGGAAAGTGTCATAAGGCCGTCATTGTGACAACAATAAAATGAAACGGGCAGCAGAAAGAAAAGGCTGCAGGCGAGGGAGTTTGATCATTTACAGCAAACAGAACAGGTAAGACCACAAAGTACATGTGAAAGCAGGGCAGTCCAAGTCTATATACAGAACAGAATACTAGCTTACTTCTTTCCGCATACTGTGCACTGCAGTATATACTGCATTCTCTTATTCTTAATCATTGAGAAATGATTCATAACTAGAAGTAATCCGTTGCCATGTTGATATTAAGATATGACATGCATAAAATAAATGCTCACTTTGGATTGTAATTTAACATATACTGGCCTGTTTTAACCAATTGTTGGTTAAAAAAAATATATATACAGTATAATTTCTGCCAATTCAAATTTAAATGTAATAGTCTTAAAATCAGATTTTTTTTATTTTAATTTATTGCTTTTGATATTGGGCAAAATAGTGATGTTTTTCTCAGCCCACGTCACTGAAACTCCCACAGCTTCACCTCTCACGAGAAGCCAGTTTCCTCATTTGTCTAATTTTTAGGCAAATAAAGCGTTAGAAAAGCATGCCATAAATTTTTACAGAGAAAGCCCTGCAGGTATTCGAGTAATAATGAGTTGGTAATAGCCGTGTCTTGCACACCGGTTGAGTCGAGCCTTATTTGATTAAAGGTGTGCTCACAGGACGACCAGGTGACTGCAAATAGATGGACTGAGACAGAAGCAAATGGGTGCAGATGGGTTCCTTTAACAGCTCTGATGGTATTTTTAAACCTGGTGGTAAGCTTTGTCTCCATTTCTGAGAGCCACTCACCAATTAAGCTGCAAATTGCTAATTAGCGGAACCGAGCAAACGAAGGTTTTATGCAAATGAGTCCTGACTCAGCCTCCTTGATAAATGGGGCCTGTCTGCAAAGAGGATCCAAAAACAGGAAAATTTATTTCATTTTTCTTCATTCTCTTCTGAAGGGTTCAAAGCAGAGTGCTGTAAGCCTCTTTAACGTCTCCTCCAATCAAAATCCTTCTGCTTTTTTTGGGAGGGGGGGTGAAGGAGAAGATTAAACGGAGCCTCTCCTATTCTCTTGTCTCTTGGAGAAGCACAAAAAGAAAGCAGAACAGCAGATCTTGGAGCCTCTGGGACTGAGGTTAAAATGGGTATGACATGGTGAAGGTACACGGAAAAACATGTTTAATTTAAGATCAAAAAGAAATAGTTGCACGGGTCATGAAAAACAACAGAAAAATCATCACTCCTGTGACTGCACCTATGCCCCCCTTCCAAACAACACCCTCTATTCCTCCAAATCTCTCCCTCGGGTGGAGGGTGCAAAGCAGGGGTGGAGGGGCTTTTGTCTCAGGGTCCTGGAGTGAAACACAATACTCAGCCGGTCTCTTTTCCTCTCACTCTTTTTTGTAAGGATTCCCATTTGGCCCAGGGTAGCAATTGCATATTAAGCAGAAGCAATAACCGCTAATTAAAAATGCAGATTGGCTGGGAGCGCTAACAAGCAGCAGGCAAAATCTTCTCTCTCTAGGGGAGAGAGAGAGAGAGAGAGAGAGAGAGAGAGAGAGAGAGAGAGAGAGAGAGAGAGAGAGAGAGAGAGAGAGAGAGAGAGAGAGAGAGAGAGAGAGAGAGAGAGAGAGAGAGAGAGAGAGAGAGAGAGAGAGAGAGAGATGAAAAGAAGAGTAGAGAAAGCTGGACGAAATAAGCGAGGCATTGATACATTGTATAAACCAATTTAAGAGTCCATTACACCACACGACTCTTCAAAAATCATCATCTCTGTCACTTTCTCTCACCTACCCCAAGCAAACACACACATATTCTCTGGTCTGATGAGTTGTGGGGTAACAGATTTTTATGGGATGAGTCAAAATGAAACCACAAATACAAAAACATTTTAAAACGTCCAGTCACTCACAACAACTATGCCAACTGCCCACCTAATAATACGGACACCTGCGACCTGGTCCAATTCGGCAATTGTCACTTGGCTGTCACGCAGACCTGGCATCCCCAAGCCTTCAATTAAAATAACATTCCATTCACTTATTGTTTATCAAGCATCTATTTCTAGTTTCAATACCAAAGATTGTTGACAGTAAGGAAGTAACACATTAGTGTAGTTTGCACTCACTTAGCCTAACACCTTTATCAGCAACGCACACCTTCACACACTAAAAAAGGCAAGAGGGACCGAACCCCAGAAAAGCGAGAGATGCGGACGAACGGAAGCTGAGCTTGTAAAGGAAGGAAGTTCAAACATGTGTACAGGAGGGAACGATCGAAAGAGTGAGCAAGTGTGCGTTCAGTTGATAATGACCAGTCATAACTAGTGTTGGGTAATAAAGTGAGTATACTTTTGGTCAGGGATGCAAAATATATACATAACGGATATCGTCAAAGGGCGTCGCTCAATAAGCACGTTGGAACTTTTTAAACATCCTATTCTGATAAAAAAACAAATATTTGCTGGTTTTAAGAATCCAGCCGGCCTGAAGAAACAGTGTAGGTCACGCTTCAATAGAAGAGACAGAAACACAAACACCTGCAGAGGCCAATGATTCCCTTTAGGGCTGAAAAACAGAAAAGTAGGTACTATTACGCTCACACACATACCTACCAACATCCTGTTCAACAGTCAAAAAAAGCACATTTTCAAAATTCTTCACAACTGTCCTTAACCAGGCTATAGGTTCGTGAATGTAGGTGGACAAGAGAAAAGGTCATCTCTGGCTTTTTTTGAAGAGAGCAGTGAGAAGCTCAAAGCAATGCATTGCACACCATGTCAGCACCTGCAATAAGTGACACATGTTGAAATAATAAGAGGTTTGAGGACAGCGTGTTGCTGTGAGCTATGGGAGTTGTGCAGTTGGGTGGCCTGACTGTGCTGTTTACCTGGCCACTTCACCTGAGAGACAGAGCCAAGGAGATGCTCAGGTGTGCTCAGGTGCGTTTCGGTCACCCCCTAGGGTGCGGGTATAAGTGTACGTTTGTTCGCGTGCGTAGCAGAAGTGCCTATCCCTTCCACTCAATTAGACCCGGCGTCTCTAACTCACCAAGGCCTCAGTACCACAGCAACAGCGGTCTAATGAGCCGGACTGGGGACAAGGTGTTTAAATGAGGGGACAGTTTTACAAAAAAGACACTAATTAGCACCTAGTACTCACCGGCTCTTTTCGCCTCCACCCTCGCACCTGGCTCTTCCTTGCATCTCCTGTCCGTCATCCGTCGGAGCTCCACGTAACCTGCCTCCACCGGCGTTCCCGGGCCACACCGGAGCATCCGATTGGCTGGAGACTGAGGGGTGTGGTCCTGGGGCAGAGCTCTGGCGCTGCCGCATCCGCCCTGTTTGTGCTGGATGAAGGTGAGGATGTGGGCAAGCGGGAATGCTTGACCACACTGGCCGCAGGTCAACAGATCACGCCCTCCAACTTCGTGCAGAGGCGGTTGCTCCGGAGATGGGGATGAGCTGGGGACAATCGTGGACTCTGGAGCGTCTATGAGTGGATGAAACATAAAAGAGAGCAAATGAGAGTCAGAGAAAACTCCAAAAAAGTAGCTCTGAAAGCCCCCGGTGTGTGTTTTTTTTTAATGTGCTACTTTCAGTTCTCTGCATTCGTCCGTGTTAAACTGTCACCATCAGCAATGCTCCGTCTGGTCAGCAGACACTGACCACTTCCTGCGTCTCTGCCACCGACATCTGCTTTGCACAGGAAGCAGCGAGATGCAGCTCCGTTGCACTTGAGCAATTGGCCCATTAGTACACAATGATACATCAGGCACTTTGCACTGTATTCATCCCACCACAAAACTGCTGATCTGAACAAGGTGTCTTTCACACCAGTCATAACCGCTGCACGTATGAGCAATGCAGTACTGTATGTAAATCTAGCAAAGGCCAGTGCTGACCCAAATAGAAGTTTGTAACAAAAATAATGTGAACCCAGTTGCAAGAAACTTTTGAGGTTATTAAGTAAACCCTTAGTTTTTTTTTTACAACTGGTTCTAATGTAGCTCAATTGGTGGAGCACTGCACCAGCAACACAAAGGATGCAAGTTTGATTCTCAGGGAACATTAATACTGATAAAAAAGTAAAAGCACCAATGCATACTTGTAAAAAACATTCTCTGTACTTGAACTGAAAGTCTAGTGCACCCAAGAGAGGAACTTGTCCTTTGGCCTTGGTGCCACCACTATGGTCATAGGTTCGAGGACACACACATACACATACAGCCTGGACTGGATTCACCTGCCCAGGCTGGGCTGTCCATGCCGCTGCAGGTACAGACAATCCCGGGGAGGGCAGGATTTCACTGGTGGTTACTCAAAAATGTCACCTTTCCTGTTTCAACAGCTCTGGCTGTTTGCGCCGACACGCAAAGGCGCGGCTGTTTTACGCGCACACACACACACTAGACTCGAGACTTGTGGTCAGGTGAGGCACGCATGGCTGACCCCAGTTAGAAGATAAAGCGAAAAAAATATCCTGTCACAATCAAAACAACATTTCACTACTGTACAGTACAGTAGGATGTTTCTCGCAAACTTTTTTTTTAAATAAATTAATTAAATAATCAATAAACTTAAATTAGTTTTTATATAGTAAAACGCACAAGAAAACAACTTGTTTATCACATTTCGAGAATAAGAACTTATATAACCTGAATATATATGTAAACAAAAATATGTAACAGATGCTAAAGTGAAAAAAGTGACGACAAAAAACAAAAACAAAGATAATCTAAAGATGCAATAAGGAAGTGCAATGTTATTGCTTCAACTCGTTCTGACTGTCTAAGGAAACGTGTAACGACAAATGACTTATCAAAATATATATTTTGACATATAAATAATTTTGTCACTAACATATTGCAGATAAGTTACATTTAACACGTCCGCACGACAAATATAAAAAGATATAAACATGAGGGTGGGTTGTAACTCCAATGTCAAGTACGCGCACTAGCCACAAACCACGTGAAAACTTACTGTACTGATAACACGTTGATTATTGATTACTATTACACATTTAAATCTTCCGATATGCAAGAATTGCTTGCTTTTTGGTGTTTAAATGTGCAAATAAATAAATAATAATTAAGCTTACCTTGCATTACGCTCAGGTGTTGCGGTCTGCTGCCGAGTTTACGCCTGGACATAGCGTGACACTATTTTCTTAAACTACTACACCAGAGCTAACCTGACAGTTTAAAAGTGTCATATACCAGCAGTGATGTACGAATAGACTGTCGCTGTACTCGTGCGTCGGTCAGTGTTCAAGTTCATACTGTCTGTCTGCTGGCCCTGGAGGAGGAGGGCACGAGAAACGCCTCCAGTCCGTCAGCCCGCCCCACATCCTCCTCATCATCATCTTCCCTCTTTCTTATCAGTGACCTTATTAAACAACTCTGCTGTTATTAGAAAACAGCATCGGTGCAACCTTAAGGCATCCAAACTCTTAATCTTCGTTATCTCGATGCCGTTTTGGTGTAATTATGTAAATAGTGACTTTGATGGCGCGCAGCTGCTGCTTTACACCAATAAAACGCTCTGGTTGAGGATGTGGGTAAAGAGGAAGTGGCTTTTATCGAGGTCGACTGAGACAGGTGTTTGCCTGTCCGGCTTATTTCGAAACCCAAAGTAACTGTCGTTTTATTTTCAGGCACTTGCTTCTCTAATGTGGATGGCGGATATGTATACAGGCAGATACGGACTCCGTACGATGTGGTTAATTTCCCATTCAATCTAATTGCACGTTGAGTGGAATCACGTGTAATTTTAAACAGCGAAGTGCGCCATCTTGCGGCGACGACACGCAATGGTAATAATGCCAGCGTGGGAGAACTATTTATGCAGTTGCCAAACTCATTTATTCAAAAAACAGCACGTGTACCCTGTGATATTTGGAACATATACTACACATATAGCAGTAAAAAAGACCAAAAATACTTGTTTTAGATCAATTTTTTTTATTTAAATGTCCAAATCTATGATAATTGAAGATTAGCAACAGATCATACCAGATTGGATTTATCATTTCATTTACATCTTTTACTAAATGAAAAGATGTCAGGCATTTAACATCTGGTAGTTCTATAAGAGTGCCAAGTTTTATCACAATCTTCAATGAAGGGATTACAATATGTACATTACATTAATAGGATGATCTTATGTATGCCAAGTCGACTCCCACAGAATGACATCTTAATAGAGACAAAAGGGAAACATTTCCAATCTCATATAGGGCAACTGGAATTGATGGATCATAGCATTCCTTTTCATGGTAACTTTTGCATTGCAAATGTATAGTTTAATTTTATGGAAAATTGTTAGGAGCATGATTATGCTAATTCACAGATTTTAGCAATGGAAGTGAGTTTATTCATATTTTATTATTTCCAGTGTGCTCCTCAGATGATGCAAGAGGCGTTAATGAGTGAAATACATTTTATTGGTCATTTTAATGTTGCCATCCCGATTACTTTTCACTCCTAAAATATTAGTTTGACATCTCTCGATTATTTTTCTCCTCTGCTGCTGTCTGTTTCTTCAGTACCGGTGATGGGGACTTCTTGATCTTGAGCGAGACCTCCTGTTAATGTAAACAGAAAATTAAGTTTAAACAAGCTTGAATCACACTGTGTGTAGATTAAATGGACAAGTGCGGTGCCCTCTCCAGCCTTTCAGAATGTGAACAGGCACAGACTGGTTTCAGCATACCTTTTGGATGAGCTGTAGTCCCGACCTGTGGGGTGTTCAAGATTTATGATTAGAATTTTTCTTCGGTTTTCGAGATTAATTATCATTCAATTTCTTATATAACTCATGAGAACAGAACACTTTTTTTATATTCCATTATAATTTGGATACCAATATAAACCAGACCACTGCACAGATGAGTGGATTACAGCAGGGTCTAATAATCTTTCACATTCCAGCATTTATTCATACAAACTCACTGTATTTGGAGTCGGGGGAGGGCGAGTGACTCTGTCGACCATACTGCCTCTCCCATTCATCTCTTTCTTTCTCCCGGCGTTCCCGCTCCCTGCAAGACCAAACAATGACCAAACTATATCCTCTCCTTTATAAACATAGACAACACAAACACGTTACATGTATATACACGCTCAGACGTACTTCATGCGGATTTTCCGTGCCATTGCTCGCAGAACGCCTTCTCGTTCCTGTGACAGCAAGAAACTTCAGTTAAAACCACATGATATGAAGATACTAACCTGCATACCAGCTTACACACCCATAAACACTTTTACCTGTCGCTTGTTTTCCTGCTGCTGGATCTTGGCTTGCGCAGCTTTTTTATCCGCTTTTGCTGAGCAAGATAAAAGCAAAAGGTAAGACAGGGTAAACAGGATTTTCCCCCAATACACAAACCATATGAAAATGTGTGGCATACAAGAATCTAAACTAAAGTCGAAAAAGTCTGGTCTTTGCACAAGGTCAGGCTTATACAAAATATACCAATACAGAATGCACACATAAAATTAGTTTGGAACAGAATGGGATAAGCTGTTTTGAATGTCAACATTGTAATGTCAAGCTGATAACAGTATGATTTGAATAATTTATATTCAAATCATACAACGATTTTATATCGATCAATTCAAGTTTATTTCTATAGCACTTTTAACAATATTACACTGTGTAATACACTGAAATAGAGGCAAGAGAAGCATGCGTCAATAAAGGTATATGAAATGCTTAACAAAATTCACATATAAGGTCTCATTAATCTACACTCAGTACCGCATAGAGACAAAGTGAAAACAGAACTTCTTATATTTTTATAAGAAAAAACGAAAATATCCCATTTACATATATGTATTCACACCCCTTACTCAGTACTGAGATGAAGCACCTTGGGCAGCAATTACAGCCTTGAGTCTTTTTGGGTATGCTTTGCACACCTGGATTAAGGGATATTTTACCATTCTTTCTTGCAAATCCTCTCAAGCTCGGTCAAGTTGGATGGGGATCTTCGTTGGACAGCCATATTCAGGTCTCTCAGAAGAGTTTGAAAGGGCTCAATTCAGGGCCTTGGCTGTTTGCTTAGTCATTGTAATGTTTTGGAGGATAAACCTTCAGCCCAGTGTTAGGTTCTGAACATTGTCAAACGGTTTTCATTGAGGATATCTCTGTATCTCTTTGCTCAATTCAGCCTCTGACCAGTGTTCCCAGTCCCTGCTGCTGAAAAAGATCCGCACAGTACGATGCAACCACCCATATGCTTCACTTTTGGGATTGTATTGGGCAGGTGATGAGCGGTGCCTGGTTTCCTCCTTAGATAACTTTAGGGATTGAGGCCGAACAATTCAATCTAGGTTTTATTAGACCAGAGAATATTGTTGCTCACAGTCTGAGTCCTTTTGTACCAAATCCAAGCAGCCCAGATTGGTGGAGAGCTGCAGTGACCGTTGTCCTCCTAGAACTCTGTCCCATCTCCACACAGGATCTCTAGAGCTCAGTCAAAGTAACCATCAGGTTCGTGTTCACCTCTCTTATAAAGGTCAATCACCCAGACTGCTCAGTTTGGCAAGGCGAGCAGCTCTCGGAAGAGTCCTCCTTGTGTTTGATAATTATGGAGGACACTGTGCTTTTGGGAACCTTCAGTGCTGCAGAATTGATTTCCAGCTTTTCCCAAATCTGTTTTGTCTCTGAGCTCTGCAGGTAGTTCCTTTTGACCTCATGGCTCTGATATGCTTTTGTCAGCTGGGAGACCTTTTTAGAAAGGTGTGTGCCTTTCCAAATCATGTTCAATCAAGTTAATTTCCAATAGGTGGAATCGACTCAAGGTACCGAAACATCTCGGCAACGATCAAGAGAAATAGGTGGCATCAGAGCTTAAAGGGATAGTTTACCCCAAAGTAATAATTTTACCCCAGTGTCGTTCTAAACCACCAAGTTCTCAGATTGTCTTCATAACACATTTTTAGATATGTTTGATGAAAACTGGGAGGCTTTTGTCTGTCCCATTGAGTTACATTCACAATCCGTTTCCCAGAAAAGAATGAAAGACATCGCCAAAAAGGACCATGTTCCATCAGTCGTTCAATAATAATATTATGAACCGACAAGAACACTTTTGTGCGCAATGAAAAAAAGCAAAAAATTTCTGCTCCTTGGTTGTTTAGAGCGTGTTCGCGACTAGACTACGGCGCATGCTGCTAACGTAGTTGTCAACATTTTTTGGTTTTCCGTTTTTGGCATTATGCTGACATTGTAAACAATACTTAAACAGCCCGCATAAATTCCCAAATTACTTGCCAGCGAATTCGGTGTCTGTATGCCGGCAACTACATCAGCAGGAGACATCAGCGCTGATGTATGCATGCGCTGTAGTCTGCTCGTGAACAATCGGAGCACTTGGTGGTTTAGAACGAAACAGGGGTAAGTGATTTATGATTAAATTATCATTTTGGGGTGAACTATCCCTTTAAAAAGTGTTTTGGAAAGGGTCTGAATACTTTTTCTTTTTAATAAATGTACAGACATTTCTTAAATTCTGTGTTGGATTTTTCATTATGGGGCACTCAGAGTAGATTAATGAGGAAAAAAACTTAAAGTAGTAGTAGATTGTACAAAAGATTGTAGTATCAGGCTGCAACATAAAATCAATTTGAAATAAATTGTAGTTTCAAATGAATTAAACTTTAAAAAAGTGCAACAAGGAATTTTTACAGTGCAAGGTAAAAAAAAAGAAATTCTGCAGAAACTTGGCAAATGATACAATTTTAATTTCTGAGGTTTTATTAAGTTAAATAAATAATTAAGCTAACTTGTTACTTCATTCAGCTTTCAATTAACAGTTAATATTCTCATATCTGTCCAACACATTTGTGGCCCTACCTTGAAAAACCCCAGCTATAGTCATTTTGCTGTTTTCTACATAAAATCATCCTACATAATGTAAAGATCATTCTGTAAAATTATAACCTTGACATGTTAAATATTGACAGAGTAAGGTCACGTGAATAATTGAAATCAAAGTGAATTGAAATCAACCTTTGAAGCACCAAATCTCATAATTACATTGAGACTTGAGCATCTGAAAGGTAAAAAAAAGGAAGAGGATTATTAAATGTCTAAATTAGTAACTTACATTGCTTGTTTAGGGCTTTCTGCATACGGAGTTTGAGCTTTTCCTGTGGGGTCATCTTGGACTGCAATAGACACACTGACTTTAGAACAGGCGGGAATAAAGAGATCAGGCAACTGCACAAAAACCGAGTACAAGTTATCTATGCCAAGGTAGATTCATGCAGATGGGGGAGTGCTTTTAGACCACATACAGATCATTAATTCGCTGCCTGTTTAACATCAACAGGTGGTCAGATTTCACATCACCGGTTGTCCTTTTTGCCTGTATTTGTTGCAGGTATTTGTTTGTGCGGGCAGTAGGGGCAAGGTGTGAACAGGCAAATGATGGTAGCAATTTAGACACAATCAAAAAAACACTGAACAAATAGTACAAAGCTATATTATCTTTTACCGGGTCAGGCATGGCAACTTGGTGAAACCGTGACAAAATGGCAACTGTAGCCATTTCAGATGGTTCTGCTTTTCATAGCGGTAATCTGTTCAACCCACAAGGACAATGTGTATTGACTTATGCAGGTGTGTTTGTGTGTAAGTGAGTGAAGTTCCTCTGCCTGTCTTGACAAGCCCAGAGCAGAAGCACCACCTGAGCTCTCTAACTGCTTAGACAACCTCATAACATCCATTATACCTTTGTAGTTTCCCTTTCATCACATCATTCACACGGTGTCTATCAACAACCCAGCAGTTCAGATAACCATTATTGGGTTAAATAAAGTCAAATGTATCTTTCCTTAAATACATAAAAACATCACTCTCAGACACCTTGCATTAAACACGTTCCAAAAGGCATATAAGGTCATTCAGGTAACTTCTGCTTAAAATCTGTAAAGACAGGGCACTGCAGCCACCTTGTGCGCCAGGACAACTGATGACCTAATCAAAAGCATTTCCAATGAGATCAAAGGCTCTCTGTAGAGCCAAGGGCACAAGAGATGGGCAAGAGCCCCAGCGTGATTGCTAACTGCATCAGCCTGTCAGGGGTGAGGGAGGCGAAGTCTTTAGCAACAAATTCGAGATATATTAAATTCTTACTGACTTTGGCAGCTCCAGTCTCTTTACCACCCGCAGTGTCAGGCCTGAGAGAGAGAAATTGAAAAACTGTCAGCTGCATCACTTTTTTAATATTTAGTATAAGCTTGGTCATTTGGCTTTTTTCAGTTGTGTGGCAACCACTATATGATCTATAAAAACGACTGGATTGCGCATACAACACTAACGTAACAGCGGGAGGAGAAGCCAACGGTGGCCATATTGGTATGCCCAACCTGAAGAGGGCATCATTGACTTACATTCAAAATCATGATCTAAATTCACTCAGTTTACAGTGTATCGCTGCATCAGAAACCGCCTACTTCCATAATGTATAATATGAAAAAGGACTACTTCGCCTAGTATATAGTATGAAAGTAGGTGGTTTCGAACGCAGCGTATCAGTCACACAAGATTATTTTTTTAGGACATGTGTGTATGTAAATGAATGGTTACTTTTGATGTTATTTGCAATGTTTATATTTTACTCAGGATTAGGAATTTATAGAAAATGAAACGTGGTTTGTCTGCTGCAATCTTTTACAATGACACAGGTGTATATTGCATAGAAATAAAGTTTTATGACCTTAAAGGAATAGTCCATTTTCTTAAAAGAAAAATCCAGATAATTTACTCACCACCATGTCTTCCAAAATGTTGATGTCTTTTTTGTTCAGTCGAGAATAAATTATGTTTTTTGAGGAAAACATTCCAGGATTTTTCTCATTTTAATGGACTTTAATAGAGCCCAACATTTAATACTTAACTCAACACTTAACAGTTTTTTTCAACGGAGTTTCAAAGGACTCTAAATGATCCCAAACGAGGCATAAGGGTCTTATCTTGCGAAACGATTGTCATTTTTGACAAGAAAAATAAAAAATATGCACTTTTAAAGCACAACTTCTCGTCTAGATCCGGTCGTGATGCGTCAGCGTGACCCCACGCAATACGTCATGACGTCAAGAGGTCACAGAGGACGACCGCGAAACTCTGCCCCAGTGTTTACAAGTGTGTTGAAAGAGGACCGTTCCTACGTTGTTGTATGTCAACTGATGCTAATTAATGTCTTTGTGTCAGTTTATTGTTTACAATGGTCCACAAATGTGCGTTTTATATATGTAACACGTGACCTCCCTACGTCACTACGCATTTGCGTTAGGTCACGCTGGACCGGACCTAGACGATAGTTGTGGTTTAAAAGTGCATATTTTTTATTTTTCTTGTCAAAAATGACAATCGTTTCGCTAGATAAGACCCTTATGCCTCGTTTGCGATCGTTTATAGTCCTTTAAACCTCTGTTGAAAAAAACTGTTAAGTGTTGAGTTAGGTATTAAATGTTGGGCTCTATTAAAGTCCATTAAAATGAGAAAAATCCTGCAATGTTTTCCTCAAAAAACATAATTTCTTCTCGACTGAACAAAGAAAGACATCAACATTTTGGATGACATGGTGGTGAGTAAATTATCTGGATTTTTCTTTTAAGAAAATGGAATATTCCTTTAAGAACAGTAGTGATAAAATAACTAAGTACATGCTAAGGATGTATGTGTTGTAAAAACATAGAAGGAGCCTTTAGAGATAATACATTTAAAACAGAAACTGATTTTATCAATGAAATCTGATAAAGTCCCATTCATTTAATAGAATGTTTGGGCATACCAATATGGTGGCACGGTGCCTTTAATAATGTGACATCATGTGCAATCCAGTCATTTATATAGATCAGTGGTTGCTACTTACTTTCTCAGCTTGTCACCAGAAGCACAGGCAGGCTGAGCAGAACGTGAAGAGGGGGAGGAGCTATGGCTTGCGGCGGGTGAGCGTGAGGGGCTTTGACTGATGCTGCCACCCCTCCTGTACGCCGAGCTGCGACTCCTTCGCCGATAACGATCACCTGACCGCGAGTGTGAGCGAGACCTGAGGGAGAGAGTTAAGATCTTATGAAAAGATCTGTAACACTGTTCAGGCACATTTTTTTTTTTAAGGAAACAAAGTTAGTGAGAACATTTTACTAGCTGTCCTACCTAGATCGTCTGCGGCCCGTGTAGCACCTCCCTCTATCCCGGTCTCGTTCTCTTTCTCGGTTTCTGTCTCTTCCCCTGTCCCGATCTGTAGAACGAGATCGTGTCCTGTCGTATCGTCTCCTCGAGCCGCCACCTCCACTGCGTTGCCGTGAACGGGAATCAGAGCGCCGACGAGAGCGAGAACGAGACCGCGAATAGCGGCTGTCCCGGTCTCTGCCTCCACGAGAACGTCGACTCCGGCGGGAACGGGAGGATGAACGTGAGGAGCGATGCGAAGAGGAGCGGGAGGAATAGGACGAGTGACTTGAGGATGAGCGTCTTCGACTGAAAGATAAAGGACAATATGCTGTGTTACAATGGGCAACCTATACAATTTATTAAATCAAAGTTAGTGCAAGACAATGCAAAGTGCTTGACCAGTTAAGGAACTATACTTATAAATTAAGAAAGCCATGGGTCTGAGGAAGCTCCAAAATTGATTTGCTTTCTCAACCGTTTTAATAAAAAAAAAGTTTATTTTAAGGTTAAACATGCGAAATTCCCTGCAACATCCTTCCACCAAACACATTTTAAAATAATTAAATGTAGAAATCAGCCACTAAAGAGCCAGAAGGTAGGAAAGGGAAGTTACCGACCGGGAGCCCCTGCTATGACCTGCGGTGTTGGAGGAGGTGTGGCTTGACGGTGCCGCAGGCAGGGCTTGCGTGGCTGCGGCTCCCTCCTCATCACTGCCCCCGAAGCTAGTAATGAAGGTGATTTTATCATTGCCTGGAGATCGGGATCGAGAGCGGGACTCTGAACTTGAATCTGACTGTGGCCTGGAAAGAGCATAGTAAAATACAGGATTAGTATATAAAGTATAAAAATTAATTTATTTTGCTGTCTTGAAAAATATCAGGCTGTCAAATATACTTACCGTTTGTATGGGTCATATGTGGGACTGTCTCTTCTGGCATAGCTGTGTTTTGAATTCATATAGTTTTAGTTAATATGTAAACAAAATATTGCACCTAAAATGTTTAAAACGCTGTTGAGTTGTGACTTAAATTGATTTTTAAATGAGGAATACCAGAATGGCAAAAAATATGAAAGGAATTTCTTCTGAGTAAAAAGATTAAAAACATGGTTGTATATTGATGAAACATCGCAAATAATATACATGTGTTTAACATATTACATTTGGGTTACCTGGGTGGGCTGATCTGTCGTCCTTTCATATATTTTTCTCTAAACTCTCGTCGCTGCCTGCGAGAACGCCGACCCTGATGGATACAGAATGGTAACAGTGAAAATGAAAACAAAATCAATCACACACATCTTCAATAAAGGTCAGTTAACAAGAAAATGCCCTTACAGAATACATGGCCTTCTCCGCCTCCAAAGCTTTAGCGTGTTTAATGGCCTCCACTTCCTCCTTGTCCTTCCTCAACATCCTGCCACCAAGATTGACCAGTTTTTATTTACATAAGTTTATAAAAATAATACAACATGCTTACTGGGATCTCTTTTATGGCCAAATATGGTCAAATGGTTATTCTCTTCTGAATAGTTAGCATTTTGCTGGTTTAGATGAAGGATGGGTGAACGAACCAAACAAAGTCCCCGTCTGCCATGCCATAAGTGGTGCCCATCTTGTTGATCTCAGTGTTCTGTTCTGGGGTCAGTTCATCGACATCCACCTCAACATCTACAACATAAAGTATTCCCATACATGTTAAAAAGACACTATTGAAATAACATCACTTATACTAGCATATGTATTTCTATGTTCTATAAATTAATCCACTTGTTAAATAATCATGCACCAAAGGGAAATAACAAGAAAATCATTCTAATCACTCGTATCATAATAACAAACATTGCAATTTTTATATCCAGTGTAAAATCTGAGATGCCCAGACATGATCATGATTTTTTTTACGAATTATTAATATTTTGCTTTCTGTGATTCTTTGAGCCTGGAGACTGCAGTGTACACTGCGAGTTTATAAATTTTGCACAAATGTTTAATGTGCTCATGAACGGCTGTTTATACAATATTCTCTATTGAAATGAGTGCGCCTTGGACCCTGAAACAGTATTCCGAATGTCATGACTTAACAAGCTGAACTTTTATGCATTTGGCAGATGCTTTTATCCAAAGCGATTACAAGGCTGCTAACACAATGCTCTACCACTGAGCTACAGAAACATATTATAATACTTTTTAAAGGACGCACCAATGTCAGGGATGACCTCGTCTTCCTCAGACTCGCTGTTTTCCGAGTCATCGTCGTTTTCCTTCTCTGGATCATGTGATTCTGTCACTGTACTGTCTTCATAGGTATATCCAATCTGAGCTTTCTTCTCAGTAGGTCTAACAGACAGAAACATAGATGTGAAGGTACTTTCAGGCACTTATGTTATATTTTATAAACAAAGAATGCATACAACAGATTCATACTTTTTCTTTTCATCCTCATTTGGTCTCAGCAGGCCACCGTAGAGCTCATCAACATATATCTGGTACAAACACTGCTCCTCAGAGACTACAAAGTGACAAAAACACTTTTAAGGTGGATTCTTCCCAATTAATCAATACAGTATATACACCACTGGTTCCCATCCCCGTTCCTACTTCAGGAACAGTGTTGGAAAGCAGCAAAAAAATATCTATTTCATTTGTTTGAAACCAACGGTGACTTACTGTTAGCAAAGTCATTCTGCACCAAACCTCTATACCGCTCATAATTGCATTTCCTCTCTTCAGATTCCTGTTCAGGGGTGCTGTGACAGAAAAAAATGGAAACAACATATCAGCAATTAGTTCTGCACAACAAAACAAGTCATCAAAACGCAGTTAAGGGGACACTTCACCCATTTGCATTAAGCTTTGTATAGTTTGTATAGTCATGTTTTTGAATGGTCATGCATCATTTCCTCAGTTGCCGCTGAGACAGGAGAAATACAGATTTTAGTGTTGCACTTCCTTCTTTCAATGATGTAAAAATCATCATTTTGCATCATTGAAAGAAGGAAGTCCAATATCTTTGTTGAGGGGGTGAGACTACAAACACCGCTTTTCTCAGTCAAATAGGCACCAAATTCTAAATGTATGTTACATTTCGACTACAAATATGACACACTTTCAATAAAGATGAATGTTTCTACGGGTGAAATGCTCCTTTAAATAACCAGACTCACGGTGTGATCAGAAGAGGTGGTGTATAGGTTGGGATGTAGTCCAGGTGTGCCCTGACATCAAATCTATCAATCATGTTATTGGTATCTCCTTGCCAAGGCATCCTGCAATGACAATTATATTGTTCAATGTTCAATTTCAAGAAAGACATTATAGACCTAACAGTATGGTTGTATGACTTTGAAATTTTCTATATAAATACAGTAAACATAAGATTCAGTATTGACAGTGGTCAGGTGCTAAAGACATACATGTTGATGGGACTCTCAGCTGCCAGGGCTACCGCTGAATCCAGATGGATTTTGTATGCTCGCCCGTGAACCTGAAGGAACTGGGCTGGATCCTTTTTCTAAACAGGAAGCCATTTAAAATGTTCACTACTAAGATTCATCTGTGCTTAAAAACAAACAGTAGGGTAAAACGATAGGTTGGATGATTCTTATTACAATTTTCTCATAGTACTCTCTGCGTCGCTCCCCACGACGCTTGTAGTCCACCATCATCCCACGGAGTTTGCGCTCATGTTTGCGGGCCTCCTGCCACATGACGGCTCCGCTTGGGGTTGGGCCGCGTCGGGGCAGGGCTGCTGCAATAGTAAGAGGGCACAATTTAGTAAGCCTATACAACAAACACTCTCATTACGTAGCCATATATAATGCCACTTGTAAATCTCAGTACACTAAATACATCAATACAGTTGCAGCATGGTACATTCCAACCACGTTTTTGCATTATGTTAAGATGCTTATTTTAAGTTAAAGTAGTAGATTAAATGATATCTGTATAGGTTTTCCCCACTGTTCATAACCACCTGCAGAATATGTGCATGGAAAATGAAATCAAAGCAGTAATATAAAAACAAATTGTGAATACACAAGTGAGTCATTTTCTATCGCTTAGTCATTGGTGGTGTTTCAAAACAATCCAATTTTCTACATCATGATTTTATGCAGAAAGCTTTAAGTCACAAACAATAACTTTAACTGGATTTTTACAGGTTGAGTCAGAATAAGGAATAGGATTAGCTTAAGGAAAACAATTTTGTGTTAACGGTGTCAAAAGTTATTTAAACCTCGGTACATTTAAGTTGTAAGATTGTTGACACGACCGAGAATTCGAGAAGGATGGCTTTCCAAATAAATGAAAGACTAAATACATCACATCGTTTAAGAATGGTTGTAAAGTTGAGACTTTACGTTAGAAAAACAACACATTTTAGACGTGTGTATAACACACATGAAGTAAAAACGGTAATGTAGATAGCCAAGTGGCTACAGTACCTCAAGCTAACTGCAGAAACAACCCTGATTTATGCAATATTCATGGATGCACATTAAAAACACCTTATGATTCAGCTCGTGTAACACGCTTGGTGCATACACAATCACAACTCGCGAGGTAACATATTGTCTATATAAAATATTAAAGGAAGATTCACTGAGCCGCTAGCGTTAGCCTGCTAGGTAGCTAACTACATTGTACATCTAGCCCCGCCGACGAGTAGCAACAACGAGTCAATGAGATTACAAACAAAAACATGTAATAATTTAAATGATCAAATGAGTTACCTGTTTATGTATACACTAACTATAATATGTGTTTTCTTAGCAGAAAAGACGCGTCTCGTCTGCCCTCAATAGGAAAAGGCCGCTAGTTTACATACATGCGCACACGCCTCTTAGCGCACGCGCAACTTGAGCTTGCAATTCACTGAGCTGAATAACAACAAGAAGCGCTAATAGAGATAGTGACACTGTAAGATTTAAATAAATCTGTAGGGGGCGCACGTTGCAAAAATTACAAATTAAGGTGTTTGATTGGATCATGCGTCGCTGTGCAGAGTACCGGGGATTACATTAGAGTACCGCGAGAGCGATGTGAGAGCAGACAGCTCTCGCGATACCTTGATTTCATTCGCCGATCAGTTTGCGACTTTGCGCAGCTCGGCCTAAACTTGAACACGAACACCAAGCTCCGCCTACTCGAGGCATCCTTTTAACGTGCAATGGTTCTACCCACCTATTTATTTCTATGACCCCTAGAGACACCAGGGCTAGTGATGGCCAAATGAGGCTTCCTGAACCACTGAGGCTTTCCAGCCCATTGGTTCGCCAAAAGGTTCAGTTACCCGAAGCCTCGTGAACAGTGTGCTCTCTAGTGACACCTGCTGTGGAAAGCAATGTATTGCACACAAATCTATTCATTCTGAGCAACCAAATTGTCATGGTGTGGGCTTTATCTATTGCCTGTGTATTAAATAAAGTATTTTACTCTGCTTGTGTTAACCAATGCACACACAACTCATACATACACATCTTTGTGTTCAACTGTTCAGTAGTTCTTTGGGTTATTGATAACCATGAATGCCCCGAATGAGTGTAAATAAATTATTATGAGTGCAGTGCTGACTGGGAAGGCAATAGTGCAATGCTTATTGAACTGAGGGGTGCAATAGTGCAATGCTTATGGGACTGGAAGTGTGAAACAGCAAACTGCAACACAGAAAAGTGTTTACTGGTTTTTATTTAAAACAAAAGTTTTTAACAGTATTTGGATTGAAGCGGTTTCTCTTTTTAGAAAGCTCCTCTTAAGCCTTAGAAAACACCCTTTCACAGGGCACTGATGATGCTGGACAACATAAGAAGGTCAGTGCCAGCTTATATAAATTGGGATATTGGAGCTTCTGTTTGTTTCAATATCCCAATGGATCCTCAGTCCTCCTAGGCTATCCCTAATACAGTATAGTCTTATAATAATAATAAATAATAACAGCAATACTATATATAATAATAAAACTACTACTAATATAGGCTATATCAAAATATATATAGCAAAATAATTACGTATTATAGGTATTAGAACTAGATATATGCTAATTTACTCTACTAATCTACTTTCCTATGCTATGTATAATTTACTCTAATAATCGTCTAAACTAAGTGTAATATAATATATAATACAGGCTGTGATATATAATGATAACTATACTACAAACTCACTACAAACTCGCCACTACGTACAACCAACACCTCAACACCAATGCAAACGTACTGCAAAACCCACAAGAGGCGCGAGTTTCGAACCATTTTTTTACGGAGGCGATACTCAGAGTGAAGCAATGACGTATTCAACAGAAAACGAGGCCTCGTTTGTCATCGTCACGTGATTTTCACGGAAACGATACAAGCCTCGAATCGGGGCTTCATCTGGAACGCCCCTTTTTGCTCGACACAAGCTCCGGAGCTTCGCTTCAGATGTCCCATCACTAACCAGGGCTGCGTTCAGCCCCGACAAAACGTTGCATGACGTTTATTAAACAGAAACGGTGATGCATTGAACACTCTGTTGTGATGACGCAAGAGTTGCAACTACGGTAGCTGAGAGGCCATTCTTTGTGTTCTTTTTTAAATGTTTCTGAAGCCTGATGAAATCGTTATAAATGTGTGTTTAATACTGTAAAATACCCTGGATGTTACAGTCACTGACCCTGCCGTCCAGAATGAAGGACAACATTCCAACTTGAACCAATTGAGCAAGCTGTCTCTTTACTATCGCGTGGTTTTATACATCTTGCCGCTGATTGGGATGACATTTCTGACACACCCACCAAACAAGAGAAAACACTTCTAAAACCTGTTGCATTCCGTTGCACACCGTTTCAAGGAAACATGTCGTTCAACCCGGAAACCGTAGCAAAACGTTGCGCACCGGTGTGAGATTGAACGTGCCCCAGCTTGTTGAATTACATTTTATATTGGTTTTGCAAATGTATTTTAAATTTGTATTTTAATTAATTCCAAAGGTAGACCTAATATTTTCAGAAATTATATTATACATTTGTTTATATATATATATATATATATATATTTAGGAACAGTTTTTGACTCAACTCTAAGTTTTACTAAACACACTGAGTATATTTTTAAAAAGGCAATGCAGCGCCTATATTTACTTAGGAAGGTGAACTCATATATATATATATATGTATATATGTATATATATATATATATATATATGTATATATATATATATGTATATATATATATGTATATATATATATGTATATATATATATATATATATATGTATATATATATATATGTATATATATATGTATATATATATATATATATGTATATGTATATGTATATGTATATATATATGTATATATATATATATATATATATATATATATATATATATATATATATATATATATATATATATATATATATGTATGTATATATATATATGTATATATATATATGTATATATGTATATGTATATATATGTATATATGTATATGTATATATATGTATATATATGTATATATGTATATGTATATATATGTATATGTATATGTATATATATGTATATGTATATGTATGTATATGTATATGTATATATATATATATATGTATATATATATATATATATATATATAATAAAATAAAAAACCAAGACCAATGTTTGCTAGGGAAAAAAGAGACATTTATTACTGGCAAGTTTTTGCCGAATATAAAAACATTTCAAATCTCAATAAAGTCTTTCATTATGAGGTAACAGTTCTCAAGTAAATTCCAAACAGAAGCTAAACAGAATTTGTGCAATCTTCACATTCTTGTTTCACCCAAAATTAATGTAAACAAATTGTTATGTGCATAAATGCAAATGTAGGCATTTGGTGACAAATGTTAGGATAACATTGTTCAAATTCACATTTTATAACCCAAATATTTACACGATTTATAATTAGTTTAGGATGAAAGGTGGTGTCGGTAAAAAGTTGTCAGAGCTATAAATTGGACAGGCATCAAAAGCACATGGCCAGTCTCTCCAGAGATAACGCAGAGCAGTGGGCTTGGAGGGACACTTACTTAAAGACAGCAAAATATAATTAGAGCCCAGTTTTTCCATGGGCACTGAAATCCACTGGGAGTCATCTGTACATGTATTATTCAAAGAGCAGCAGATCTGCAGCAAAAAAAAAAAAAAAATATATATATATATATTTATAATTTATAATCAGTTTAGCATGTTCAGTTTAACTCTAGTGCTTTTATTTTTCCCTTAAAACCATTTGTTTGAATTTGTGTTTTTCTCTATAATTAAGTATAGTGAATGTAAAACCTGTTTATTGTACCTCAAAAGCATTATCGGAAAGGACGGCAGAAATTTTCTGATCGAAAATTATGTTCATAGAAGAGTGGTTAAACTGGATTTTAGCAGGGAAAGGTCCCTGGAAAGATACATCTTTCTCCCCATAGGCGACAGCTCTTGCCCCTAGCACAAGTCTGTATGCAACATCCCTTTTAAACCGTGGGTGGATGCTATTGGAGCAAAAATAAAGACTTAAAGAGTCCAGCACAATATACATTTTACAATTAAAAAACATTTCTACTTTCTTACCTGCCCCAGGGGGATTTTTCATCGGGTAAGTCAACAGCAACAGCCATAAAGGTGTTATTCATACGTTTATTAGGGGCAAAACCATAGTCTGCTGTTTGGTGCCAGCGTATTTCTCTGAATCCATCTTGTAAATGATTTTTCTCCCATGTGGATAGCTAGGAGAGATGAAATGCATTCAATAGAAATCTAGTATAATTTCATGTCAAAAGTAACGAGGGTACATACAGTATATCTGCCAAAAGTTTTAACATTTGTATTTTACTACTGGCACCTGCACAAATCCAAATGGAAAGTCTATTGCCGTTTGGCCACCTGAGCCTTGATGGAAAGCCCATCTCCAGTCATCGATCATGGCAGGGAAAGAGCAGTTGTATTCATCTCTGTTGTAGCCTGCATTAGCCTCACCTGTAATAAAATGCTGTTAAAAGTCTTTTTGCAAATCTTGATACAGGTTAAATAGTTTTGTACCCGATAGGTATTACCTTGGTACCATATGGCTCCTGTGATGGTCATGTTGAGTAATGGATGGATCATAGCATTCCACAGCACAGAATTCTTCCATGATGCTGAGAATGACATGTCCTCCCAAAAGTTACTTTGCACAGGCAGTTGTCTATTGAGGTTGCATTGAGATGCAGAAATCAAGCATGTTAAATTAGAGGTATTTCATGTTAGCCTTTTCTTTAGCTAAATATTTTGTTATTTATTTATATGTTCTGGTAATGCACCTGGTCATTGTCCTATTCAGTCCACACTTGTAAAGTGGCCTTGATGCTGACCAGGCCTCCACGGGTGTTCCTCCCCAACACGACTGTACTAACCCTATTGGATAGTTTAGTGTCTGATAGAGGTAGCGGCCAAAGAGCCAGCACACAGCAGAAAAATGGGTAAAAGGCTTTCCATCTAGCACATCTTTAATGAACACAAAAGACAAAGAACATTGGCTGCTTATCTCTCTTAAGGTTTATATGACATTTTTTCTTGTAAATGAAATTGTAATTTTTTTATGTTTAGGTTCAGTAATTTCACTTCAAAATGCTTTATTTTCCACAAATGTCACTTTAGTCCTAACCAACGTTCACTGCAAAATCTTGTAAGTTCATGCAAGTGCACGTAATACCGGCTGTTGGTCGAGACCAAGGAACTTCAACTCCTGGCAGATCATATAGCTCCACATTGCTTTGCTCCAAGGCAGCCTGAAAGATTCTCACATCAGAGAACTTGGAGACCATGGCCAGCTCCTCTTTTGCGTTATTTATCTGTTGAACGACAGGCTCATAATTTGTCCCTATACATCTCAATATCTGTAAACTAGAGGAATAAACCTTTTTAGGAGAAACTCACTCACTTGACCAACTGTGAATGCCATGTTACTCTGTCCACCACATAACCAGATATCTCCAAAGAGTACATCTGTGAGCATGATGGAAGTATTAGTTGTTGTCTGCAATACAATGAGTGTATAAGGACCACCAGCTTCCACAGGGCTGAGAGTTGTATGCCAAATACCTGTGGTACATTTAGGGAAAAGGTTTTTAAGAACCATTAAAAGGGAATATATCATGAAAATATGACTTTATCCATGTTTAAGTGCTATAATTGGGTCCCCAGTGCTTCTATCAACCTAGAAAATGAACAACCCAGTAATTTAGTTTTGGTAAACTATTCTCTGCAAGCATGTGAAAAAGTAAGTTATTGAAATTTGGCCCCCCTTGTGATGTCAGAAGGGGATAATACCCCCTAATCTGCACTATCCAACTATGGCAATGCTATTTAGTGCAAAGATCAACTCTTTTGTATTTAACAGGACACACCCAAAACGGTACAATTCTGTTCACACCTACAAAGTGTCCATTTTAACATGCTATAATAAATTATCTATATGGTATTTTGAGCAAAAAATGTTTTATTAGACACTTCAAAAAAGTCCCTTTAAAGACCAAAATGTGACTTTCACAAGATACTGTACTACATCCACTATTTATACAAGAACATTTTTTCTTTAAATACTTCCTGTGCGTTTCATGCACATTTAAAATATTAGACTGGATCATGACATGAAAGTACCGCGAGAGCGAGTCGAAAACACATTTCTCGCGGGACTTTGATGTTGTACACCGATCGAATTGCGCAGTCCAGCACATCTAATGATAGCTACAAAACCAGGAACTTCACTAGATTCGTGTAAATACTTTACCACTGACAACACGCGTAGACGTTGTGTAAGCATTTTGTGGTCCAGACAACGACAGCACGATCTTGGCCCCTGTTTTTCCATATCCCCACACGACTGCTTTAGCTGGGGCTTTCTGCAGAACCATGTGATTTCCATAATATGACGCGAACCGAAGGTCCTCCGCTGGGAATTTAAGGAAACATGATAAGAATGCTCTGCATTCACACGCAGCTTTAGTCAACATTACCTTTTAATGTGTGCACGTTAAAAATAATTTTCAAAACATTACAGGCGCAGCTATAAACAAATTGATCAGTTTATATAAATTCGCTGCATATCGTCAATCCTAAATCGTGACTCACCTGCTGATAAAACCGTGGTTAAAGCGCCCAAGATTATCGAAAGACTTACTGCTGTCAACATTGTTCCAATCTATTCAAAACAAGGAAGTAAGTGCCATAAAGTCATGTGCAGTGGGCGGGGCTTCAGCCTCATCATCAACAACACCGTCAGGGGTTGCCACCTTTTTTGGAGACCCAGGCAACCCTCCAATAATTAGATTTACAGCCAAGACAAAACTCCATAAAAATAAAAGCTAGAATTTTCTCAGTAAACCTTAATGACTTATTATTAATTATTATTAATAAACAAATAACTACCATTAATACACTACATAGTTACTGTTCAACAAACAAGCATTAATACCTTTTAAAGTAGTATGTGGTCAATATTATGACTAACATTATTACAAGTGTATAACTGGGATGTGGCACATATATAAATAATGCACCAGTATATTAAGCTCATGTCTTATTGACATTTTAAGCATTGCAATGTGGTTGCAAGTTCAACACTAATAATAGAACCAATCAAGCAATAGATGCAGACACCAATGGCCCTCTTCATCATCTCTGCTTACATTTCAGTAAACATGACATCCCATCAGTCTAACTGCATCCAGACAGAGGCCAATAGACTGTCAAGTTTCACAACATCATTACAATTGATGGGATGGTATTCAGATAAAAGCACTGCGCATGACTAATCAGAGAGCGAGCGGAAAATGTTTTGATCAATCAGCAAGTTAAAAACCCAGCAGGGAAGAGACGAAGAAACAGGGGTTTAAAATGGTCAATGAAGTCATTACTGGATAATTAGGTCATTAATGGAAGTTGAAGCACATTGGAAATGCAGGTGCTTTTATATTCAAAGAAAATACAGTGATTGGGACTTAAGCTAATGGAGATGTTTTTCACACTCTTTTGCCTTAGGATGGGACCATTTGCTCAAGGTCCAATGATCTTGTAAATTGTAAAATGAAAAGATGGCACTTCCATTCTTTCTTTATTAACCAACGTATTTTTTGAAATAAGAGATTTCTTAGAATTATCTCCCCTCTTTGCTTTATCTTGTCTCTCAGATGTTATATTACAATGACATATTTAATCATTTTAAACATTTTTCTGTGAAATAACTAAGTACACTGTCAAAAACAAGATTTAAAAAAATGGTCCCTAGCTGTCACTGGGGCAGTACCATTTTAAAAGGTCCTAATATGTACCATTAAGGTACAGGTATGTATTTGGTACCTCTGAGGTACATTTATATACTCATTATAGGTGCAAAGCTGCATATAAAAGGGTAGCACCCCAGTGACAGCTATAAACATTTGTTCTGATATAAACATTTTTAGTTTTTGCCAATTCTCTAAATATAACTTCCAAGACAAGATATCACAGAGAGACTGTAAGCCTATGTGATGAAAACAATCAAATGCTATACCATCTCTCAAAACAGCAGTTTATCATGTCAACTTAAAATGGATGAGGTTTTCATAAAGCATACTTTATCTGCAAGACTTTATTTTAGCTCACATTGTATTTGATGGATGAAGAGTATATTGTGCTGTTTGGGCCAGATGTGCTTTCCTGTGTGGAAGTTTCACAATAATGAATCTTGATGACAGGGTGAAGGTCAGAGAGAGAATGATTTGAGATGAAAATTTGAATGCAAAACAAGCAACCGTAATGGCCATTAGCGTTTAATTGAGTTCCACAGCATTGTAAATCAAGAGAACAGAAAGAGAGAAAGAGTATGAGACATGAATTTTAATGTGAGCATGCAGATCTTTTAGATGGCAATAAGAAGCACATTGTTTTACGAACGGTATTTGGACAATGTCCATTTTCTTGTCTGGCTCGAGATTGAAGACAAATACATTAGTTTGACAAATTAAAGAAACCATAGATTTTTTTTTGAATGACTGTCAAGCATAAATTCTACTCAGCCAATTTAAGATAATAATTTTGGTGAGCACAGATTGTTGTCATCATTACATTGTGCAACAACACCACAGCCTGCGTTTCCCATCAAAAAAATAAAGTGCTGGTCCAGAGATTTCATGCATGCTTCCTTCTTTGGCAATCTGTGTCCTAGATTGTGTATATACAAAAAAAAAAACAATAGTCACTGAATTTGCACATAGTGTATCATCATGCTCACCACACCAAATGAATTTTTGATATTTGATATTTTGATTTTAGAAAATTATTTATTTCCTTTTTGTAATACCTTACTGAAACAAGATATCTGAATATCAGGATGTTGTTTGCTGTGGTCAGTTTTGGTTTCATGTCCTTTTAAGACAAAACCCAAAAAAGCGGATCAAGGATGAAAGTAAATTCTTTTGACCAAAGACACAATGCTATATGATTACTTAAAAATATGAGCTCATTTCACACATTATTTTTTATGTAACACTATACATTCTGTTTATCACAAAGACTGTATTTAAAAAAAGCGAATGTAAAGAAACTAAAACTGACCTTGGGAGTTCATCCAATTATTTTAAGATCTGTAGGCCTATATAAAAAGCTATATGGAATGATATGTACTGCATTTGTTTGCATAGCACATTATACGTTTTAGCATCTTTTTAATCCATATCCTTTAGATTTGCTGCTAATCTTATAACACATCTGTTTACATAATAATATCTTATATTGCTTTGCTCATTACTAAAACATATTCTGTCGTTAGAATTGGTCAGGATCTGAACCCTCACTGAGGTCAAAGCCTTCAGATTTTAGCATTGAATTGGTCTAACAATGACACAATGTTTCTTCACAGCCAAAATCTCATTAATTGGTGGAATTTAATTATATGCATCGCTTAGTCACAGTTATCTTCATTGCAGATGTTAACCTGCAGTTTCACTGCCTGTTTTCTCAGAGGACAAGCATTGCTAATTAAATCATTTTTGAACACAGACTTCACACTTTTCATCAGCTGTGATGCACTGCATCTTTTCCTGTGAAGAAAACATAATCCAGAAATGCTTCATTAAAGTTACCGATAATTTGTTACAAACAAAACAAACTAGCACATTTAGTTGGCTTACTGTTTATGCTGCATATAAAAATCTAAGCTTTTATGTAATATATCAAAATAGAAAAGCTTTTTCAGCATGAGGACATTACACATCCTGCCTTTATTATTCATCAAGTTTAGATGGACTTTCCACTGGAAATGCTTGTGCTAAATCATTCAGCACTTTCGAACATAACAAAGGTGGCATTAATAAAATAAAGCATTGTTTAAATAGCAAAATGCACTCTTTTTTTTCTGGACTCCATTAAAATTGCATCAGCACATGGATAAGATGGTGAGCAGAAAAACCAGGTTTAGTATATTAGCTGCAGTTACACCGTTAATCAGCAAGGGGGAGCTCTAATGACAGCATAGATTTTGTAAGATGTTGCACGAAGACACTCTACCCCAAATATTACTAAAAGACGTGCAACTCCCCATTTCTCCTTCTTGTCTGAATAAATTAGAGAGGGAAGGTTAGGTTTTGTTGCCCACGGACCAATACTTTATTATAAACACCTCTTAATGCTGCAAGTCTAGAATTTTTGTTGATTTTGAAATCAATTATCTTATTTCAGCTTAAAATGAAGACGCAACTGCATATTTATTGCCTTAAAAAACACTGCTCATCTTGTTTGAACAGATGACATCAAGCCCTATAGGATCACTGGCTCAACTAATGTTAAGAGGTTTGGCTGACTGTAAGATAAAATAGAAGAATTTACTGTAGCTGCCACTCTGATATTATTTGTTCATTCCAAAAACCCATATGGGTTCAATGTGAGGTTAAATAATAAATTAGACTAAATCATTGAAAAAGTACTGTAGTAGAAATAAAACATAGTGACCCCATACAGCAAATATAGCTTCAATAAAATGTGTAAGAGTTACTTACTGTTTCATCATCCTGTCAGGTATCTGAGGTGCTTCAGGTTTTTGTTGTTGCAATTAATATGATTTATGAGAGAAGAACATATTTTTAAAAGCACGCTGGGAAGAGAAGCTTTGTGCTTGCTCAACCTTTGTTTATATTTATTTTTACCTGGACCTTAACCATATAGAGATAATAATAACCACATCAGCTTGAAAGGTATTGTATGACCAAACAAGTTTTATATGTGAGGATGGACTGTGAAAAGTGCAATACTCCTGAGTCCACACACCTGAAGTTAGATACTTATTCTCAATGGGAAACTTTTCCCCTTTGTTTCATTTTTTTACCAATGAAAATGCCATTTTTGTTGCCACATTTTCTGTAGACACTTCAAATTTGACATTGATGATGTTGTACCATAAATTAATGGTTTGACAGAAGATATTATTGTTTAAACTGCCGCTTTTATTAAATTGTATCCATACATATGACCCTGGCCATGAAAACCCCGCTAAAGACATTTTTTGTGATTTACTGTTGTCTACAATAAATGAAACACAAAGAACATAACCTTGATATATCTTTAATACGGATAATTATTTAAATCAATCTCCTCCTATAATCCTATGGATTTCACAGAAATCTTTACAAAGATACATAAGCTGTATACTTATTAATTTGTCTTTGTTCATGTATGATGATAATTTATTTTCTAATAAAAGAGCACATATTGTCCGATTGACGTTTTTAAGTTTCCTTTGGTGTGTAAGTGTGTTATAGTAAGTGTTAACGATATGCTAAAGGTACAAACCCCAAAGTAAACGATGACGAGAGTTGTCGTCTCCAACGTAAATCTCTTTTCTTGGACTACAACAAACACACAGATTGCAGCCAACAGTTTACTTCCCGAGATTGGTGATGTAGACAAGACCGACATTTTCATAATTCCTCCCGCTTCGGACTCACAGCCTGTAAGTTAACTCCTGTTAGCAACCAAATCTTTCAAACATGGTAAGGAGCGTCACGTTTCCGGCTGATGTCAGAGATATTCAGGACAATCACAAAGTACAGATTAGCTGACCAATCAGGAACACATTTCGAGAGCATTTCGGAAAGAGAGTGAAATCTGGAGCTAGAAAAGTGTGAGGTATGTGTAAAACCATAAACAATTTAATAATAAAAAATAACAATTTAACCATAAACCACGCAAACACATTATTATACCAAATACACAAAATAACGTTGTTTTTTAGCAATGAAATATATTATATTATTTATTTTCCTGCTTACATACCACCACTTGTTTATATTTCCAGTAGCTCCAAAAGCATCAGTGTCAGTATTTGGAAGCTACCAAAAGCCTCATATTCACAAAGAGTGTGTCTTTACCCCCAGATTTAATCTCACAAGAAGGCAATAAACCAGCAAGCAGCTTCTAGGAGTGAACATGACAGTGGAAAAATCCCAGCAGATATGCCCAGTCCATCGCATGCTCTTCATCACGCCTGTGTCTGACAGTTCTATCATGTAGCCAAATAAAACAACACAAAACTCAATAAGGCCATCGTACATCACAACGGTGAAACATGTCATGTGATCCAAATCTAACAACCGCCATCCGGCTGATACTGCAGTCATTTCAACACAGTGTGTCATGTAAACAGTCAGAATACTCTAACCACGTTGCGAATGCAAAACTGTGAGGGGTAAAAAATTATTGCATGCTCCATAAGATGGCACGGTGATAATGACCACGAAAGGTACGAATTTACAACGTTTCCACTTTGACAGCATAAATGTGAAGTGCATTCTCTTTTATCTCCAAAGAAGTGGTTTCTGAGAAAATGTCTTTAGTAAAATTATGATGCATGGGCCCAAGCTTGTTGAGAGAGAGAGAGAGAGAGAGAGAGAGCATTGTTAAAGAGCAATGTTAAATCACAACCCTTAGACATGGCGATGGATTGCTCTGCTTTAATAAGTGTAAGCCAAATTCCGCCCCAACTGTGAAATCCTTTCCAAAGTCAGATGTCTTGGAATTATCTAAGAGCAAGAAGTGGAACAGGGGCTTCACCCGAGGGCCCGTCATGCTCCAGCCATCTGCACTCACCCTCAAGCCACTGTCTGTGCTTTCTGCCGGCCTCCTGAAGGATCTCCTCTAGTATGAAGGCATATGGAGAAATGCAAAATTCTGATTAAGCCCAGTGACAACTATCTCTGGAAAGTCGAATATGAATCCCCAGAGAGCAGTGATTAATATTTATGTGGGAGCATATGCCAGTTCTCGGAAATGGAACAAAAGTTCAAAGTTCTTTCACCCCTCCACACAAAGTTTGATCAAGCATGATCTGCATTAAAACAGTCTGAACTTTCCACTACGTTATCATATTGTTATATCACGATTCATATTGAAATTCTATGAATGTCGGCACAGAGAATGCTGTTTAGAAGCTGTGCCTTATTTAGAATGAAACTGAAACTTTTGCATTTCAGAAGCGACAGCATCTAATACTCACATTTTGTTGGTGTTTCATAGTCTCCCCCTGTCCCTAAAAAACACACCTAAAAGGATTTTTTTTAGTGTTGACATTCTTGCAAGCTAAAAAAGACAAAAAATCATGACTTTAATGTTGTATTTTGTGCTCTACCGTTGCATAAAATGCATCCTTTTGTGTTCCACAGACAAAGTCACAGCATGAAACAACATAACCAACTAAATTTCAAATATCATTTCAGTCTTGTACCAAATACCCTAATGAATCTCATCATACTGAGTGCACGTTTCAGGCTACACTCGTTTCTAATGAAATGAATCACTTTTAATAAGCAGACAGAAATGGTGCATAAATGCAGCCGTTATGTTAAATTATAAGGATTTCCGAGCGTCTTGGCTGTTTAAAGTAATTGTAATTTGGCGAGGGGAATAAGTCTAAATCAATTCAGAATAGAAACAAAAGCCATCCCAACTGTAATATAACACTCACAGACTTCTTTTGGTTCATTGTTCAGCTGCCAACCATATTCCATCTAACACACACACACGCACTCACGCACACACACACACATGCACACACGCACACATACAGGCTCATACATATATTTACTATAGGTCTGAGAGCCATGACTAGAAAAACAAAAAAGATCAAAACTCTCTGTAAGATAATTGGATCTAATCTTTACAGGAGGTCATATCTATTAGTCCAGTTTTCTGTGAATAATTTTTTGTGAAAGTTGAATATTGGTGGACAAAGAGTTTATAATAGACAATTCACATATCCAGTCTTAACATAAGTAACTGTTAACAAATTTTGGACAAAACCAAAGAGCACTTGTTTCAGCACCACCGGCCTGGACAGCGCTGAATCCATTATCTCCTTCTAGAACAAAATGCTCTCTCACATTCTCTTCAATTTAATATATTGAAAGTCATGCACAGCAGACCACTTCTATAAATTACTGACATTCACATTATGTATTATGGTAGTGTTTCAATATAATGAGCTGAACAAAGCAAAGCCGTGTTGTCCATACAGTTTTGGGGCTCATTATAGTTCATCACTTTTATTGTTTAAACTTTAGAGGGCCTGAGAGGATATCTTAGACCTTGGAAGATAACATTCCTCTACTGTTGACTCATAGGTAGATAAGAAAGCAGGAATATATGTGATGAAAAAAAACAGTTTAATCGTAACATGGGAGAGAAGCTCATTCCAGTGCAAGTGTCTTCATTTTACCATAGTTGAATAAATAAATGAATGCAAATGAATGAAACAATAAACAGCTCAAAAAAAGCCAACATGTTTTGGATAGAACACATTGAGACAAGATTAAAATAATATTGTATACATTTTTAAAGGATACAAATGTTACTGATAAAGTTAAACAAAAATTATTAAATAATTTTCACCTAGGTTTTGATTGGAATACACTGAAATACATCACTTCTGATCAACATATCGCACCCGGTGTAGTTGCACAAGTTAAAAAAAATTTACGGATCCAACGCTTAAAACAGATCCGAACATTAAAGATCCACTGATGGTCGGCACCTCACGCAGCCTCTTTGCGACTCTCCATAGGGAATTAATGACTTACGGTTTATCGGCCGTCGTTTGTTGTGTGCAGTGGAAAGGCGGCTTTAACCCAAACCTATAGCACAGATAATACCCATATATTAGGCCTCTCAACTGATAATGGTTTATTCCAAAATATGACTATATACTGATATATAACCATAGACTTTGCTTAAAAGCAACCAGCGAGTGAGAAATTAAACCTTAAGAAAAACGAAACCATAAGGCAGGGATAGGGAAATATTATTTGCTGAGAAGAAATAATGCAAGACCCTAAATTTTAATTTGAAAAGTAATAATAATAGTTTATGTGAACTTAAGCTTTTGAATTTTATATTTTTTTGTAGTGCCTTTAAATCGTGCCTATTGAAGTGTTTTACAATGTAAAGTAAGATACAGCACAGACTGATCTCACAGAAAGTCGTGTTATAGTCACGCAAAATTTGTTAAATTTATTTGTGTCCATGGCACGACATTCAGCTTTTTTTGTGCCTTTTTCGTGACACTTTATTTTTCAATAAATAAATCATTCTTTGAGGAAAACATTACTTTGTGTGATGTCACTGAAATTGTTAAAACTTTAAAGATACAAAGTTTGTATTTTCTGTATTGGTGTTTGATATTAGTGTTTTTCCACTCAGTGTGTTGTGAGTGACAGTGTGTGTTATCTCAGTGAGGGTTGCGCTTAGTGTTTGTCTGCACTGAGCTGTTTTGAGCCATGTGTTAAGAGTTGTGCTCACGTGACTTTTGGTAGTGCAAACTGTAGTTAGTGTTTTGCACATGTAGCTCCAGTTGTGCTCACTGTCGTTTAGCAATCGAAAAAAACTGTAAAAATAGCGGGAAAAGAGAAAACGATATATATAAAATGACAAAAAAGAAAGTCGTGCCACGGACACGAGAAACTATTTACAGAAATTCATGTGAGTGTCACGAAAAAAGCTGAATTGGACACAAATAAATTGATCAAATTTTGCGTGACTATAACACGACTTTCCATGAGACCATATTGATACAAACAATATTTAAAACTCCAAATGGATAGTTCACTCCAAAACAAAAACTTTATCATAATTTACTCACCCTGATGTTGTTTTATCCATTGTTTTCCAAACGCAGAAATTTGTTCATTTGTTAAAACCACTGGATTCGTGCAAAATATTGTATGTGTCTTGGAACCATAAGAAAGGATTTGGCCAAAAACTAAAAAAATAATAATTTGGTGAACGTCTTAACATGTGCCACACTTTTAGTCCTGTATCTGAACTAGACAGTTTTAGGATGTTAACATTTAAATAATCTTTTACAAATAAAACAGCCACCACTGCTTGTGTTCATTTTAAGCTTAAAGGTTTTTACTTGTTATCTAGGTGGTCAACATCCACTCCCAGGTAACCAGAAAACCCAAAACAACACAAAAATCTGTGTTCGGGTTCTGAAAAACACACACAAAAAAAGAGGTTTAGATAACTAGAGTGAGAGAAAATAAATGACAAAGGACAAAGTTTTCATTTGTGATGAACTATCGCTTTAATATAATCTTCTAAACCTCTTTAACTGGAGTTTGACACCTTTAAGTTAAACCAGGCAGATTTGCTTTTAAGGATTAGAAATAAAACTACAGTATATGGTATAGCTTTGTATAACCTTTCTGGTATTAGATTTAATATTGTGGTATAATGCGTATTATTTATAACAGACATGAATGTCTACTGTATTATATTCCTTTAGTTTACTGCACCAGGCCCTTTGAGTACTGTACAACCTACAAGTGATATACCTGTTTGTTAAAAATCCCTGTAAATTTACTGTTCAATGTCATAACTTTATATTTGCAGTTTTCACGCTCACGCTGACCTTTTCAAAGTCCATAAAATCATGCAAACAATTTCTCAACAGACACACGTGGATGTGAATAACAATTTGCCTCCCACAGACTTTCTGCTGCTGTCTGGCCCCTACAAATTAAAAGTGTTGGACGCTTTAAGGTCTTCATTAATGAGCAATGATTGCACGCTCCACCGCTTTGAAATATTTCCTCAATGTTCTAATTTCATATATTTCTTCTAAAAGGTTACAGTTGACATGTTGACAGTTTAACTGATGTGGCTGTCATTTGTTCCTGAATTCATATGACCTTTTACTGCATACGCAGCGAAATACTGCATTTCTTTTCCGAATCAAATGAAAAGTTGTATAAAGTAATCTAGGGAATGTGTCTCGACACAGCTTTACTACAACCGATTTCCTGTAAAGCTCAGTTGGTAGAGCATTGCATTGGACCACAAAAGTTGTGGGTTGGATTTCCAGAGAACAAACATATAAATTGTATGCACTGTAAGTCGCTCTGGATAAAAGCATCTGCCAAATTGAACAAATAGATCATGATTTAGTTAGCACATGCTGCATGCACAATGACTACTTTGGTCTTTTAAAATTAAGTATGCTTAGAAATAAACAATAATTAATTGTACTGTTCTGAATATTACTTTAAAACATAAACATCTAAACCTTGATTTCGGTCCAAATTAAATTAATGTTTAATAATTTTAAAATCTCCTGGCACCCCCATCTTAAAAAGAAATCCCTTTTGGTCAGACGTGGTCAGTCTGTGGGCCGGATGTGCAGATGTGCAATGACAGTGAGAGTTATGTGTGCCATCTGTATTGTCCTGTTAACATCTGCATCTTCTTCTTCTGTTTATGAGTCTCAAACATATGGACATCCATTCTGTAGGCAGATGAAAGGAAGAGAACAATGAGGCATGCATGAGGGCAAAGGCAACATCTGCATGCTGCAGTGTCAAAACGATTTGAAGTTTCGGTCAACACAACAATAGGGGTGACATTGTAAGTCAATAATGCATAAACAATACACTTTTTTTTGTTAATAAATTTAGATTTCGGTCAAATTATTAACAAATATCTTATTACACAGAAGCATGGTTTTCTGTGTTTATTTTTGACAAAACGCTAAATGCTTTTTCCGTTGTAAGCCGCTTTGGAGGTTCTCAGTAATGTGAAAATGTGCAATATTTTGTCACAATGTGTTTCACAAACCTCAATAAGTTTCAGATGAAAGATGCAGAAAGGTTGACATATTTTTTATTTGTTCACAGGCCAGAAAGAAGGCAAAGCTGCAGGCAAGCATCAAACAAACCTCCTGACCCTTATGTTGTGGCAGAGTAAAGATGTGAGATGGATGAATTAACCCTTTAGCATCTCCAGTGTAGAGCTCTATCTCTGCTCATCTTTACAATGATAAGAGCCAACCGCAACACGATGCAAACAGAAGAGTGATGATGTTAATCAAAAGTCCAATGACATCAGCCACACACCAACCATGATCTAATTCAGATGTTTTTCCAATATCATTATAGTTTACAAAATTATAGAATATAATACAGATTTCTGTCATAAATGTCTTGAATATTGTCTCCAGTGTCACAGATTTCTTTATTTCATTTATGGCAGTGGCTATTTACAGCTGTAGATGCTATTTGTACTGAGTAAACATATAGAGGTATTTTGTATATACTAAGTGACAATATCACTATTTAAGTAGATTAATTATTTTTTTTAAATTAATAAAACAATCAAATTAGCAATATGTGTAAATAGTAATTAGATGCTATATTGGCAGATACTATTTGCACCTCAGTATTGTTGTATATTAACAGGATCCAATAATTACTAAGGGTGTGAAAGATTATATTAATTAAAATTATTAAAGGGGACATATCATGAAAAACAGACTTTTTCCTTGTTTAACCTCAGAAGACCTGGATGTCCACATAAGTGGAAATCTCATTTTTGTTGTTGTTTGCCAAATAATACCTAATTCTGTGTAACTGGAACCTGTTGTACATAAAGATGGACAAACAACTGCTTCATGTTCAAAGAAAAATATTTGGCTATTATATTTATTGGTTCTTCCTAACCCCAAAATAGCTAAAAGAAAAAAAATAAGCTTGGGTCTTAGGTGTTTAAGTGCTATAATTGGGTCCCCAAGTGCTTCTATCAACCTAGAAAATTTGATAAATAACAACCCAGTAACCTAGTTTTGGTAAACCATTGTCTGCAAGCATGTGGAAAAAAGGGCATTGAAATTTGGCTCTCCTTGTGATGTCAGAAGGGGACATACTGCCCCTTAATCTGCACTATCCAACACTGTACTGCCATTTAGGGCAGAGATCAGCTCATTTGCATTTAAAAGGACACACCCAAAAACAGTAAATTTTTGCTTACACCTACAAAGTGGCAATTTTAACATGCTATATTAAATTATCTATCTATTTTGTGCTAGAACATAAGTTGGTTACGCATGTAACTCTTGTTCCCTAAAGGAAGGAAACGGAGACATCATGTTTCAATTCGTTGGTCACGACGTCATGTCGTAATGACTGACTGAAAGGAAACTTTACATACTCTGGGGACACCAAAGATTTATTTTACATCTTAAAAACGTCTTGTGAAATGTCCCCTTAACCCCCCCCTAAACCTAACCAATTAAAACTTTTATTCTTAAGAAATATTCGTTATAAGGCACTTTATTTCCACAATAAAAAAAAAACATTTTTTAAATTTTTATTGGAAATAAATGCCTTTTCAAGATGATAGGAAAAGAGCGAGGTCGGCAAAGGTGGATTCGAACAAGCGACACTGCATCAAAAGCCAGATCCTGATCAAAAGCCAGAGTCTTACACTCTAAAAATGGCTGGGTTATTTTTAAGCCATGTTAGGTGAATATTGGTTAGAACACACCGCTGGGTTAAAATTGATCCAATGCTGGATTGTTTTAACCCAACTGCTGGTTATTATAACCCATGGTTTCATAACAACAACCCAACATTAGGTCATTTTTAACCCAGCATGGAGTCATTTTTAACCCAGCGTGTGTTCTGTCCAATATTTACCCATTATGGGTTAAAAATAACAAAGCCATTTTGTTGAGTGTATGCTTTACAGACAGCACAATTGAAGCCATTGATTTCAGCATGTCTTTTTTATTTTAGTGTTCCAACCAGAAATTGGTGGGCGGAGCTAGTGTTAATAGCTTTTGCCAAAAAGTGTAAATAGACACTCTGTTAATCATGGCTTCTGCATTTAAAAATGACTAAGCAATGAGTGGAAGAATCACTAAGAACAAGATCATTGTATTGGTTTTCATTATAACTGGCAAGTATTGTGAAGTAATATTGAATTATTGTAATGAAATGTTACAGATACATTTCTGATAATAACATCTTATTCATTTGGAAATAAAAAACTTTTATCAATAAAAAGCAATTTTCCCAGTGTTCACAAACAATTTGATTTAGTGCCCAGCTAATCTGTGTCATGATATATTGCGAGCATATGGCCAGCGTGGGTTTAAACTATTACACTCATCCATCACAGACAAGTAAACCACAGTTTTCATATTAAAAACATAAGCAATGACTTTTACACATGGACCTGCTGAATTTAAAAGTAATTTTTTCAACAGTAAATGAAGGTCATTGTTAATGAACATGCTTTGAGATATGACACATTTAGGGTAACTTTACTTTTGGCTGAGTGTAATACAAATTTTGGGTTTCACATATCCAAATTGTATGCTTTGACCTTGGTATTTAACAAGAAAAATGTAGCCGAAACATATAAAAACTGATTAGTATCATACGGAGACGTTCAACACTGTTCATTTGGAATCAAAATCAATTACATTTATACTAATTGAAAACCTCAGAGCAAAGAGACCGATGGTGCAATAAAACAGAAATGAAATATTTGGTGTTTGAAGTCCAAGTTCAAAGTACTGAAAAAGGTCTGGCTACTCCAGGAGGTCTGGATCCTGGCTTTGAGATTAAAATCTCCCGTGTGTTCCTGTCCTGTCGGGTGCTCCATACACCCCCCCTTGCTCTTTGAAACAGAATCCCACTGCAGTGTCTACCTTCATTCAGCCCAATGTCACCCCAAACCTGCATGCTCAGGACTCTGGCCCTCCCAGCTCTGCACAGTGACGCTGCACTTTCTATTCTCGGCTGTTACCATGAGATGGGTCTGTCTAGCACACACAGAGGGCATTGGACACACACACACCACATACACAAACGAACACAAACAAACACACAATTCATTTCCTGAATGTAAACAAAAGCGACAACTTTGCCCTAAGCTCGTAGGAATCAGTTTAACCCGGGCACAAGCTGAACTCGGTCAGTTCCGTTTGTCTTTTTATTACTATTATTATACTTCCATTATCATTGTTTTTTCCATAAATATAATAAACAAAGGTAATTTCTAGTCAAGTATTGTTTATTCCTCTATGAGGAAATATGTTTACACTGTTATATAACCTTGAGGGCACACTGCCTGTGGTTATTTCTATAAGTTTTCAAACTTTTTAACTATGAATGAACAGTTTTCCTAAACTGTTTAGCAACTATTTGTAAATAAAAGTTGCCCAATGGCATTATCATCAAAAAAATCCTCTTTAATTATACACAATCATTTTAGAGTTCAGTTCTGGAACAAAGACCATAAGACTTTAATTCAGATTTGAGATATTTTCCACAGACAATCTGAACTGCTTGAGACGGACCACCTTAGAGAACACTGTTTAGGAAACTGCAGTTTGGGGACACTAAATAATGCAGTTCCTTTACTAAGCAAGACTTAGATGTACACTTGCTGGGTATAGATTATATCCCTACAGTACATTTGAGTCAGCTGTGATCTGTGTAAATGAACACCACTTACTCACCTGGCACCTGAGAAATTTTGACTCTATTATCAAACAATCACTATCCAGACATGGCTATTATGTTGAGACAGCGTTGAAATTAAAGCAAGTGTGACAGAGCAAGAGAGATAAGAAAACTTCCAAAATTTTGTAGACATTGTCATATAGTTTAAATTTTCATGCAAATAGCTTCCTGCTATTCAAGTCTATCTGCACAGATTCAAAATATATTCTAGCACAGCGGGAGCAATTATACGAGATGAATGATGAAAAAAAATCTAGCAAGAATTCATTAAGCAAATGTCAGTCATTCAGCCGACACAACTGAGCTGTTGACTTGTGACACATTTTACCACTAAGTGACAGGATAGCATTAATGGCACATTGTGATGTGTACTGCTATTCTCATAGATCTTTATTACTCTTTATTATTGTCATCATGACAGGCAGTCACATCACTGGACTCTCTCATCAATCACTGTACACGGGTATCTCCATGAGAGGTTGGATATCAAGCACGGCCATTACCATAACAGCAAATATGCAAGAATAATCCTCCAGTTATCAACTTCATTTTCAGCTTTCACATATTTTCAGGTGCTTCAGAATGTCTGGACATCCTTGAACAATGAACACTTACATTTGTTTCAGAAATGTCTTTTGATTTTATGAAATGTTAATTCATGGGCTTTATACAAGGTCTGTTGTGTAACGTTTCTGGTGGTCGGATGATTAGCATTACAGGAGACTGTGAAAGAGGTCACTGAGTTTGCAAAATTAAAAGTTAAGTGAATTGATCAATGAACTTCAACCTCTGTTTCATTACACAATCTTTCTAAAAGTAATTTTGATGAATTCCTACACTGTGCAATGCAGCACAAAGTTTAAATAACTTAATTATGTAAGTTTTGACTTCTAAGTTGACATAACTTAGAAACAAAAGTTAATTTTTTTAGGTTAAAGTAACATAAAATATATGTTAATTTGATATAATTACAATATTGGTTTGACATTTTGTAAATGACCAATTTATCATGAATGTTTTTTATTATTATGCATACATTAAACAATATTGCTAAGGGGAAAAAGTGTAAAGAAATATATATATATTATTTTAAATTAACAAAATTAGCAATCCCTAAATCTGTATCCTTTCTCTCTATGAAACATACACTGTAAAAAATCTGCAGCATTTTTGTCAAATCAACATATATCTTTATGTTACTTTAACTTAAAGGGCCCTATTTTAACGATCTGAAACGCAAGTGCGAAGCGCAACGCGCAAGTGAGTTTGTGGGCGGATCTTGGGCGCTGTTGCTATTTTCCCGGCGTGAGAAATAACTCTTGCGCCGGGCGCAAATCAATAAGGGGTTGGTCTGAAGTAGGTTCATTATTCATAGGTGTGGTTTGGGCGTAACGTCAAATAAACCAATCAGAACGCTAGCCAACATTCCCTTTAAACGCAAGGGCGCAAGTTCCATGGCGGGTTGCTATTATTATGACGGATTTACCAGGCGCACGCCAGGAGCGGTTCACAGCCGAGGAGACCGACGTCCTTGTACGGGGGAATCCCACGCTTGCCAGCATAAATCGGGCACGCCGTGTAACGGGAGGTGGATCTGCCTCAGGACTTGACGCCAGCAGAGGACATCGCTGCGTCCACCCTCACCGCTGAAAGGGTTTGGGGGCTTTGAAATCGGACCCAAGAAATGCAAGCAAGGTCCAACCCCAAAGTACTCTTACAAATCAAGTTCATATACATTAAGGTTTCTTATGAAAACATTTTAATTATTATTTACATAAAATAAACGTAATACAGCCACACAACAAAGTTATGAAAATATTTTAATCGTTATTTGCATGAGAATAAATAAAAACTATCACCCCAATGCTCACCACTATGATTCCCCTTATCTCGTGTATTAATATTTTTAAGTGTAACAATTTATGATTTGCAAAAATAACTGTTGCATCTGTGTAGATTAGATAAGCAAAGTGTATGCGCGTTGTGCACCCTATACATTATGGTCAAGCATGCGCCCTTAAAATAGCATAATGAACAACGCGCAACGCGCCACTGACTTTAAACTTTTTTTTTCTGGTCAGTGGCGCAATTGTTTTTTGAAACTGCAAAATAGCATCAGGGATGGTTTGCGCTGGAACACGCCTCTTTTTTGCGCTGAACCACCCAGGGAGCGCAAGTTCATTCCCTAGTTTGCCGACGTGCTTCTGTGACGGGAAAAACCCGCTGTGCGCCGGGGCAAAATACGAATGATACATGCGTCACGGACAAAGTCAATTGCGCTGGGTGCAAGATAGAGCCCAAAGAGTAACTAAACCCCTGGTCAGAGCCTGACTCCACCCACTGCAATATTTGAAAAATCCAAGAAAAGTGGGCAGATCCCAACGGAGATAGAGGGGACGAACTAGCTCGTACCAAGTGTGTGGTGAGATTGTAACAAGGGCGTGGTGAGCTTGAATCTGCTTACGTCACGAGTTATTTCTTGGACTCAACATCCAATAGGAAAATTCAACTGCAGTAGCCACCGTTTAACCTGAAGAGGGCAGCACTCAGACGTTTTTACACCATATATTGTAGTATTGAAACACTTTATATCCAAATGTCAAAAAACTTACTAAAATCAATGAACAGCACTAATAAAGCATCATTCTTACAGATCATTAACTAAAAAAAGTTGGTTTAGGGTTTAGTTACTCTTTAATAATAAAACAGAAATGAAATATTTGGGGTTTGAAGTCCAAGTTCAAAGTACTGAAAAAGGTCTGGCTACTCCAGGAGGTCTGGATCCTGGCTTTGAGATTAAAATCTCCACTTTTTTTGAAAATATACTCATTTTCCAGCTGCCCTTGTCATGACTGGGTAACAGGATATGTGAAGTGAGGACGCAATTTCTGAGTTTGACTTCAATAAATAACATTTAATAAATAAACAGAAACAAACACGAGAATCAAACAAGGCTGCAGCTTTCGGATTGAGAAACGGCCAGTCAGAAGGCAACTTTTGGAAATGGTCCCGAAAAGACAGGAGTCAGGATCGGAAAAAAGAAAAAGGAAGAAACTGCGGGATGATGCCCGTGCATCACTTGCAGGTAAGTCCATCATGTTTAATCACTCTTAAATCAGGGAAATGCGCATGGGCTGCAGCTGCTGCTAATTTAATGCGCCTCGAACTTGCTGTGCTGATATTAATGTTTAGCAAACTATGTTGTTATAATTTATAACTTCAGTGCAAGCTAAATTGAGAAACATTACTGTAAAACATTACCTATGCATATGCATTTTACAAATAACTGACGCAGCTGTTACTTTCTTTACTACGTTTCTTTAGATATTGAGCAGCAGTTTATTTTGTGGTTTATTTTGACGTGACGGTGGTTAATACTTTCTCAGTAAAAGTTAACGTTAGCAGTCAGTGCACATGTTACAATTCATCACTTTAAATATATATAAATATAAAACGTCATGATATGAAGCAAACATTACTGTGACACTTAGTTCTCTGAATCTTTGTTTTATTTAAGAATATTGAGTATTCTTGTTTACTTATTAATGTTTATTTAATGTAATTTATTTAAAGTGACATTGTACTTGGGAAAACCATGTCTGGATTATTTTGATAATTTAAGTTTGGTAATTTTTTCTGTTTTGCTATTCTATAAAAGTTTGCACTTTCAAATGTAGTGTGTGTTGGCTAAAGCTGTGAAGATTTTACTTTCTGCTATTAAGTTATATGTTTGGCAATAAAAAATTTAAATGGCAAAAACAAACGTTGTTTTTCTCAGGGTCGGGGTGGGGGGCATTATAAAGGAATTATGCTTAGGGCACCAAAATGGCTTGCAGCGGCACTGCATGGCGTGTTCGGCCGAACCGGAGACAGGACGAAACCTGACGTCACCAGCATGGCCAATACGGGAACAGTCTCCAGTGCATAGACCATCACACCAACCGACTTCGAACGTTCAACCATAGCGGGAACTGACTTAGAAAGTTCGACCGACACAGGAACTGACCCAAAAGATTCAACCATCATGGGAGTCGACTCAGAAGATTCAACTCAAATGGGAACCGGCTCAGACGACTCCTCCGCTCGATTCGCTCAGCCCGGGAACAAACTCCACCCATCTCAGGGAAACAGCCTCGTAGACAGCAGCGACCATCCCGGGGAATAAATCGGGCATGGCCGCGACCGATCCAAGAACCGCATCGAGCACGGTGGCAGTCATCCCAGGAATCGACCCCGAAGATTCGACCATCAAGGGAACCACAAACTCGAGCCTCCTAGGACCCGGCTCATATGTTGCGACAACCACCCCAGGGAATTAATGGAGCGTGGTTGCCGCTAACTTGAGCCACGCCTGGAGACCCGAATGTTCTCTCTCCGCTGGCTCCAGTGGTCGTCGGGACATAGCAGAAAGCGCATCCTGACGACCACTACTCCCCCTCAAAAAAATACTTGGGGGAGCTCCACTCCGCAAACTTGCTGCGTCCTTTACTGGCCGGATCATTCTGTCATGACTGGTTTGCAGGGGTGTGAAGTGAGGACGCAATTTCTGAGTGTGACTTCAATAAATAACATTTAATAAATAAACAGAAACAAACACGAGAATCAGACGGATCGATCATGAGTTAAACATTTGGTTCTTACTGCATTGGAATCCATTCAGCTGATCTCCAGGTCTGGCGCTAGCACTTCAGCATAGCTTAGCACAATCCATTGAATTGATAAGACCATTAGCATCACGCTCAAAAATAAACAAAGATTTTCGATATTTTTCCTATTTAAAACTTGACTCTTCTGTAGTTACATTGTGTACTAAGACCGACGGAAAATTAAAGCTGCAATTTTCTAGGTTGATATGGCTAGGAACTATACTCTCATTCTGGCGTAATAATCAAGAACTTTGCTAATGTAACATGGCTGCAGCAGGTGTAGCCATATCTGCCTAGAAAATTACAATTTTTAATTTCCCTTCGGTCTTACGATGTAACTACAGAAGAGTCAAGTTTTAAATAGGAAAAATATCGAAACTCTTTGGTTATTTTTTAGCGTGATGCTAATGGTCTAATCAGATTTAACGGATTATGCTAAGCTATGCTAAAAGTGAGAGCGCCATACGCGGAGATCAGCTGAATGGCTTCCAAAACTGTAAGAATCAAATGTTTAACTCTAGGGGAGGTGAGCATATTTTCCAAAAAGTTGAATGTCCCTTTAAAAAATCAAGTTAAACAATTTCAGCTTTATTTTATAAGTTATGTCTCCTTATCACATTCCAAAATTTAAAATAGTAGGTTCAATTGACTTGCAAAACCAAGTTGTTTTAACTTGCTGCATTTTTTACAGCATATATAAAAATGGCAATGACAAAGCAATGAATAATTATGTATAATACCGGTATGTAACATTACATACATCTAATAGGAACAATATTTTTTTTCACATTTTTCTAATAGGAATATTTTAGAAAAAATAATCCCCCCCTTACATGATACATATCAGCATCATCTGCCCTTAACATGACAGTTCCTGCTCCGCTTCACAGCCTTGCTGATATAAAGCCTTGTAAAAGTGTCACTTCAGTACCCACACATCCAATGCTATCAAGAGCTCTTGTTGGTACGCAGGGGCCCGAGACATCGCACACACACACATAAATCCATCTGTGCAAAGATCCATGTCTGTGGTCATATTTTTAATGAGCATTTTGTCCAGACCACCAGGCTGAAGGGAATTCAGGGACTGTTTATAATGTGCCTGAATAAATACATCTGCACATCCGCATGGTAAATATGGCCATTTATTTTCTTTTGCCAACATTGTTTCTTCTCGAGACATATTGCATCTTTTTTTCAGGCCATCTATTACTTGACAAAACAACAGATTTTTTTCCCTTCGTGCTATTTCGAAAAGTGAAGCTACATTTATTCGCCATCATCACCCAGCTTAGCCTGGCTGAGAGCCGATGAACCTCTAATAGCCACCGGGGTGAATGCAATCACATAAGGGCACCTGCTGCCTCCTGAACATCATTGCTCTTTGTTTACTGGGCTGGATTAGGCTTGAGAACTGCAGGATATGTGAAGTCCAATCAGGTGTTCACTGCTTCAAAAAGAGAGAGACCAAGACAACAATAATAAAGGTTTCAGCAAAAAGATATAAAGCAGCACTGTTGGGTGGGAGGATTGTAAGGCTGTATCAAGTCTACACAAATAATATTAATAATATTGCCTTCCGAACTGAAAATGTTATTTCTTGGTAGCTGTCTGACATTCTCAAGATGAAAAATATTTGGAATATTTGTAAGCAATAAAGCCCTTTCATTATCACAAAATAAACCCTGGCAGGTTTGGTCTTTTATTATCCTGAAGGCTGTTTCCCAAAAGCATCGTGAGCTGAAGTATATCATAAAAATGGTTGCAGAAAACATCTTAGATTAACAGGATGTTTCCCAAAAGCATTATAACTTAAAAATAAGGGTGCTACAAAAGCAATGCCATAGAAGAACCATTCAGTCAAGGTTCTTTAAGGTCTCTCCAGTTTAGGAAGGAGAACAAAACTGCAATCATTCCCGGGTTTTGGACACAATATGTCGGAGAGCATTGCTAGATTATGAATATATTGTATCATTACCATTAAATCAAAACTAAACAACAGATTTATAAATGTAAACGTTTAATAACAGTACTAAATTAAAGCTACTATTGAAATGGTTACACTATAAATGCATGAAATGGTATACATGTAAAATAAACTCTTTCCAATGTATGTGAGATATTACCTGATAGTATGGAGAACAGAGAAAGAAAGAAAGTTTAGAAGAAAACTCACCATTGAAAACTGGAATCTAGGCCTAATGGCCTGAACCTCAGAGCTCAGGTAAAGAAGAAAAGTGAAGAGAAGAAGAAGCAGCAAAAGCAAAGGGAAAAAGGCAAAAGACCTTTGTCCTCTATCCCTTGACCATGTGACTTAACCTAGCATGATACATTTAAATTGACCAATCAGAAGACTGGATAAACGACTCTGCCAATAGTCAATAAGCACAGGAATGCAAATGGTAAAGGATGAAAATCGGATTGTGACGGAAAAGTTCTAAAAAAAAACAATTTCTTTCTTATCTTTTTATAGACTAAAGAACCTTTAATCAATACAAATAATCTGTTTAGAAACAGAAAGGTTCTGCAGGTGTTAAAGGTTTTTTATAGAACCATATGGAATTTATTAACACCCTTATTTTTTAAGAATGTACCTACCGTATATGTAAAGCTCAGATGCATAACACTCAAAGTGCATTTGACATGTTTTCTTAAATGAGCAATTTTATTATAATATTTTAATTTTATTTAATATTAATAGATTCTGCCAACAAAGTGGTATTTCTGAACGGCCTGAGGCCAGGATCAAGCAGATTTGATGCCAAAGTAATTGATGAATGTATAATACGTGCCCAGAGCATTCGGTTTAGCGGCTTTTGCATCTTGAACCTGTTTTTTATTGTTTTCTGGAACTTATATATTGTGATTTTTGTTAGTTCAAGTAAACTTCTTTTATTCTAATAATGTCAAAATAATGAATCAAAAAACACGTAAGAATTTAATAGACTAAAAGGGAGGTTATTTTCAACCCAGCATTGAGTCAAAAAGGGACAAACTCAACCCGTTGGGTTGTAATTTGACCTATGCTATGTAATTTCAATCCAAAATGCGGTGTTGTTTTAAAGGCGCTCTAAGCGAATCTGTGAGACGTCACTTTTTGTTGATGTTTGAACTGTTTTCAAACAAACGGAGCATAGCTAACTCATCCCCCTCCCTTCCGTGCTTTCATGAACGCGCCCAGCCCCCACCCCCAAATCCTTCTTGTCGTTTATTGGCTGGAACACTTTGTTATGTTTCCTGGTGCTAGGTTTGTCCACTGTGTTTTTATTGCAGTTTCTGGAGCCTGGGCTGTCTACAGAGATCGCGTTTTTTTACAGTTTGATCAGCGAACAGGCAGCACGCAGATAGTGAGGAGATGTTTGCTGTATGTAACAAACAATGTTTTATGGTCTAAAACGCGTGAATTTGCTTAGAGCACCTTTAACCCATTGTTGGGCCACATACATTTTCAGGGTTAATTGAACCTAAAGGCTCGGTTTGTCCTTTTTTAACCAAATGATGGGTTGAAACAACCCAGCATTTTTCAGAGAGTACATTTTTAACTTCTTTGAATTGAGCAAATCTGGAATATTAGCACAAGCAACAACCTGTCAAGAATCCATTTAAAAAGATGAAAACCAGCTTGTTATCACTCATGAAAAAGATGTTATGATCCCTTTTACTGCAGGCAGGATGGTAAATACATAACATTACTCAAACCTGGCATCAGGAAATTAAGAATGTACTAAACACACATACTATTAAAGGGTGAAAAATACACCCTGAGAAATAAAGGTGCTAAAAAGGTTCACAGCAATGCCATACACTGTAAAAACCATTCAGTCAAAGGATCTTTAAAGCACAATTTCTTTCTTACTCTACCTTTTTATGATCTTCAGGTGTTAAAGGTTCTGTTTTGGAACCTTTTAGACAAAAATGGTTCTTCTATGGCATTGTGAAGCCCCTTTATTTCTAAGAGTCTAATCCATTCCTTCCTATATGTTTGTCTGTCCAAATAAGTAATTCAATAATTCAGTACTCTCATTCATAAAAACAGATTTCTGGTTTGCATGTTGGCCACATGCCGGATCTCTAAAATGTCATGCAAAACACAAGCAGAGATATTCAGTGTCACCTGCTGCAGATATGACAAAATTGATCAGTACTAACAGAAACAGGGCTGATGTTACAACTCAGCACTGCCTTTGACAAATGAGCTCAGCTCTTGCAAGGACATACTGAGCTCAAATACTCCATCTTCAGCTTTTCCATGCCGATTACAAACCAAAGTGACGTTCTTCGAAATGAAGAGAGACAAAAGACAAATGAAATTCTCTTTTTAGAGTCTGCTTGTTTTGTTGCTGAAAAGAGATTAAATAAACAAGAACCCAGACTATTCTTTGCAAAGCAGTGTCTGAACCGAGGCAGTTCACCTCTGAGCGATACTTTATCGATATGTTACAGAAGTGTTTATTGCATTCACATACTGAATACTGCGGGCATACATGTAATGGATATATTTTAGACAAAGCACCTCTTCTGGCAGTACATAATCATATTGCTGCCCCTGACAGAGCATTGCCACATATTTATCTGAACGTGTGGCCTGAAGGTTCATCACTGTGAATGCAATGATACAGAAATCCTAATTTCCTGATCCACGGCAATATGCCACGCCACTTTGTACCGGCGACATGAAAATCTCTGTCACAGAACGAAGCATTATCTTCTCTGTCGTTCAGCACAATTGACAGTAGGCTGTTGCATTGATACAATGCAAACCACACTTATTAGACTGATATACATATACTAATGTATATATATTTATATATTTATTTATATATTTATATATATATATTTATATATGTATATATTTGTTGACCCTCAAACCTCACAAGGTATTTGCAGTTTTTTTTTTTTTGTTATCCATGCAGGTAGTCTAGACATGAACATTAAACTGTATTGCCGGGTGTTTTCAAACACCTAGCTTTGCTCCCTTAAGGGTCAGTTGTGAAATTGGGTTTAGTATTGATTCAAGAATAATCACATGACTGCAAGCTTTTGTCAAAATCTATTCATCACCTTCTTGCTCAAGAGCAAATAAAATCCAACACGAGTCCTAAATACTAAAGCTTGGGGAAGGGTCATTTTAACTATTATATTAAAGGTGCAATGTGTAGATTTTAGGAGGATCTATTGACAAATGCAATGTAACTATGTTTTAAGTGGTGTATAAACAAACTCCTTACAAAATGAACCGTTATATTTTTATTACCTGAGAATGAGTCAATTATTTTTATCTATCTATGCAACCTGGAGCTATTGGTTGCAATTCGCAACCTCACCGCTAGATGGCTGGTAAATCTACACAGTGCACCTTTAATGCACTAGATATTGACATTGATCTCTGAAATCCAGGCTAAAGTCTTATAATCAAATTTTTCACATTAATTTCAATCTTTGACATGACTCAGTCAATATTAAAGACATCTAAGTTATATTTTCACAGAATGTTCTTTACATCATGTAGGAAGATTTAACATACAAACAATATGCTGGGTTAGACTGGGTCATATCTACTAACACCTCACACAGTTGATGGTTTATTTTAACAAATATTGTTAGATTTTCTCTCGTTTTCATACATCGGATAAAAATTTAGACCTAAAGGTTTATATTGTGCACTGGGCTGTGGAAGACTTTACGCCATAAATGTCAATACAGATGCAATTTTAATATTAAAAAATATTCTGGAAATATCAGCAGCACTACGTTTACAGCCCAGCGAAGCCAAAGATTTATGCCACGGAGCATGATGCACTTAATGTGTCCCATCATCACATAAGTCATGAATAATGGAGCAAAATGCCAGGGAGCTTGTTTGCCACGGTAACGCAGTGAAAAGTTCAATAGATGTCATGGTCATGTTTGCAAAACTGAAGATGAAGTATGGAGTCTGGCAGAATATCTGAAAAGATTTGGAAAGCTGATTATTGCTTTCATGCTACGCTGAACCATGATGTCTCTCAGCCTTGATAAATACAATAAAGTGACTATTGAACACTTGCTCCAACAGCAGGCACTTTTATGAGTGCTTTATACTTTTAAAATATATGTTTGAAGTGAATAAACATCTTTGTTTTGAAGTAAGAGATTTTATATTATATACTATCAGAAATATGTGATGGGGGCACAAATTTCATGTTATTTGTTGCGACATAAAAATGTAACATTAGCAAACTTCAACCAAGCATAAAAGTACATTATCATTTTTTTTGAAATACAACAAACTCTATAATTGTATTGATAGACAACATTAAACTCATTCATCTGCAAAAAGATGCTTCTCATGTAACATGAGATGCAACAGCTTCTCAAGATTAACAACCTTATTTTACTGAAATTTATACCCATGCTTTTTCCAAAATATATAAATAAATAAAATAATTCATTGCAGTGCTTTCAGATTTCATTCTAAGCTACGCTCGAAAAATTAGTGCTTCAAAAATAACAGTTTTTCAATGCATGTGATGTTTCAAGGACATAATGAAACACTTGATTGTTCAAGAGATTGTCAACACCGCCTTCAAATTGTTTCAACAGCAGCGAAGCATTAAACTCTCCAAGGTATGTTTACTCCTCAAGGGAACCCAACAGTGAACTGCTAAATCAGCGGACAGTTTGAAACCAAACCTCCTGCACATCCAAATATCTGACTAAAATATCCATATGTGCCTGCCTGACAAATATAGCCAGTGGGTATTAATAAATAGTCTTTTTTTGCCCAAACAAACACAAAGAAGTAATAAATTGGTAAATGTGGTGACTCTCAGATGTTTGAAAAGATTCAGAAACCAATTAGACCTTCAGCTATCATTCAACTATCAGTAACTTATATATATATATATATGAAGAGTTTGGTTCTAAAATAAAATAAACTCAATTTTTTTCTAAATGAGTTACCACCAAAATCAGTATTATCTGGTCGGTATTAAAAACAAGTTTCTACCAAAATTTGTCAAAATGGATTTATTGTGTTCTGGAACCAAACTCTTCATATGCATATGTATTAATCAAACAATGCAAGCATTGAAGGTGATAGATGAACACGAAGGTTCCTGGTTTGAGTTCCACGGCTGGCAGGTTGTGACTAAGGTGCTCTTGAGCAGGGCGCTTCCTCCAGTTCCAGATATCTGAAACATATCTCAAACAATCAACAATTGTCTCATTAGTGTCTATATGATTCTTCTAATGAGTTTTAGGGGAAATATCTGAGACAAAGTCTAATGGGCTAAAATAGATCAACTTTTCCCTTGTGCAATGCTAATCCTTTGACAATGTGTCATCATTCTCACCAGGTTTGTCCAGACACCATTCTATTACAAAACATGTTACCCGTCACTATCACAGCTGCATGGAAGAGGTCAAGGATGTTATGTGTCAAAAGGTTGCTGAAACCGCGCAAATGACATTTTCACTCCTGGTGTGACTTTTCCTCTTTGGCACCCAAACATTCCCAAACTAATTACTGGAGCGCTGTCTTCTGTGAGTTCTCCTCACTATCTGCTGTCGCACAGCTGCAGGTTAATCAAAGCTTTTCAAACCAATTATGGGAATTGTCTGGAGAAAATGTGATTAAACTTGCTTCACATCTCCTCACGGTAAATGCAAGACAAACAACGGATGACAACGTTACAGCATTTTGCACCAAACTACTTTTGACTTCAATGTTAAGACTTTAACAGCTGAAACCGAACACGTCAGATCATACTCACACACTCATGTCTCTATTTACTGTTCACTTTATGTTAACATAAACAGGCTGTAATATGCTATGAATGTCCTGCTAGTCACATGACACATGAAGTGATAGATTGATTCATCACTGTACAAACTGAACATTGCATTATGTCAGTACACTGAATGTACATTCATCAGGGTCTTTCATGCTTTTAAGAAGAGCGTGTGAAATGAATAGGCATTTTTTTTAGATATATAATTGTACATTTAAATATGCACAGTGTGGCACAGAGTAATAAATGCAAATGAGTTTTTAAGCACATTACACAGGAATAAACATGCCACTGATTTAATGAGTGATATTTTAAGGTCATATCCAGAAGGCATATTTTTCATGGAACAAGATTAACTTATAATGAGTGCAGCAGGCATGCAAATGAAAGAAAATCCTTTCGAATGGCTTAACTAATACAAGGTGGGTACAGGATTAATGTGTGCATATTTCAGAATCTAATCAAAAACAACATCTGGGGGCTACAATAAGATGTGCTGCTTCACCAAATTTTCTAATTATTAGTTTTGTTGGCTTAATTTTTGTTGATGAATCGCCACTTTTCTAACTGAGATTGAATGCAAATAAAAGCGAAAATTGAATGAGTTTATGCCTAATCATCAGAGAGTTGCATTTTATTAGCATTAATTTTTTTTTAAAACACCCAACACTTTGTTTTCATATCCACGTCAAACGTAGCACTTTGAAGTTAATTCAAGCTGTTGTTTTCTTTGATAAGTGAAACACATTTATCAGTTTATTCATGCATCTATAAATGATATTCTTACTTTTTTAACATTGACATCTTTGAAATTCAAAATCCAAATGAAATCCAAACAAGGATCATGCAAACTGCTCTTTGGAAACTTTTATTGGACACATTGATTGGTGGACTCACTTCCCATGGCCTCTCATACAACAATGATTGATTTCCACTGCAACTAGTCCTCAGATCACAAAAGCTTTGTTTTTGGACCAATCGATCTTTCTCCAGCTCCCCCCCCCACAATTATCGTAAGCCGGTACAAATCTCAGAACAGGGAGCAATAAATTAAGTTCTCATTTGAAAGAATCTAATGTGCTGACTAGCCAGCTAAACTCATTAATTTTCAAGTACATTTCTCCAGTGGATCAGAGTGACTCTGCTGGGACAAGAGGATGAAATACTCCACCATGGCACTCTGTGAGAGGAAATACAAAACAAAGCCTTTACACAATTATTTTATTTATTGAATACCAATAACTGAAGGGTTCAGATGTAAAAGCCGCTAAAAATCACAAAATGAGATAATGATGTTAATGAAATGCTCTCGACATGTACTAATGAGACTGTCCTCCAAAAATAACGACCTCATAGGTTGTTTGTGCAAGCACCTTAATAAGATGTAAAGTGACGTATTACAGGATTAGTGTCCTCTAGCGGTAGTAGCTTATACAACCTGTGTCATGATCCTGCCAGTCTGTCATACTTATTCATAGTTGTTCATGGTCATGTGGCAGGATCGTGGCGGTACCCATGTTTTGTGTTGTAGCACATGGCCTTTCGTTTGGGTAGTGTGCTGCAGTGTCTTGTCTCTACTCCCACACCCTTGTTTCCTCGTTAATTATTCATTATTGGTTAACTCCCCTAACCTGACCTTTCCAAGTTATCTATGCTGAATCGTTTTGTATGTTCTGGTTTGTTTGAGATTGTTGTAGAAATTTGTCATATGGTGATAGTCAAGTCTATTAAGTCAGTTTTGTGATAGTGTGTCCTTGTCATAGTCTTGTCTATTATTATTATCTGTTTCATGCATGTTTCCCTCACGTAGGCCTTTGTTTTTCGGTTTTAAAATGAACCCTGTTGAGTTCCCTTACCTGCACTTGGGTCTCGTTCTCTGATGACAACCTGTTGTTACGTTTTAAGGTATTTGCTTTATACATCAGATTAGACACATTTAATTTTATGAATTTGTAAATGTAGAAACGGTTTCATAAACATTTATGGGTTTAAATTTATTTTGGAAACCTGCAACCTGATTACTTTATATGAAGAACTCTGTGATCAAAACGCACAGTCAGATCTCATTCAAACATAAACCAGCTTGACGTAGTCGGTCACAAGAGCCAATAGCGCTTCACATTCTTAGCTGACGTAGTGATGCAATCGGTCACGAGACACGAGAGCCAATGCCTTTTCACAATCATAGATGACGTATTATCGCTTCTTCTGGTGGCAGTTTTTGAATCAATGTACACCGGATCTGATATTTACAGCAGATTTTCATCACTTTTGCATCTTTTCTTCAAATAAATCGATCGTTTGACCTCGGTAGGCTTGGAATATTTTAAGTAATTTGTTTTTTTAAAGTTGTGACTGTTTTGTATGCTGTGTTTATATCATATAATAAAAAATGGGTGTGTTATTTGCCCTAAATGCCTGAATAGTGTAATGTTTAATAAAATATAATTAATCCTGGCAGTTTAAATTGAAAATCTTATCCCTGTATGTCATCATAGCAAAATTATACCTCGAAATATTATTTTATACCCTAATATATTAAGTTTCACCTGCTGCCGGTAGAAGGCGCTAATTTAGTTAATGCATCTATTGGTCGTATTTGGTGAAATGGACAAATGAACATTACAAACATATGGGTTTGAGAATAGGTTTGCACTAACATTTATCAAATCCCACCTTCAGGCCATTCAGGAACAATTTGTTTTAGGCAGAATAAAAAAGTCAGAAAAAAATGCTAATTAACACAAAATCATGCCAAATGCACTAAGCGGGTTTTACATCTGAACTCTTTAACTATTGCTACAAACAAATAGCTTTTACTACTATTAGTAATTAACCCGCTGATTCTGTAGATGAACAGGTAGAGCTGTGTTAGCAGCGCAAAAGGCCATGAGTTCGAAGAGAACAAATGTATTCATAAAACGTGTATCTAGTAATGCAATTTGGATAAAAAGCATCTGCAAAATGCATAAATGTAAAGTGTATTCATCTCTGTGATACCCCATGGCCAGGCTCATATTATGATACAGACTGCTTACAGTGCAAATGGCTAACCATCACAAATTATACAAATCTGGAAAAAGATTTAGTCTGCGTCTCAATCATCTCCTTTGTTCAGTAGTCAGAGCACTTATAAGGGAGTCTGCCGATTTAAGGGCTGTCTCAATCGCAAAATCCTTCCAGTGCACTGGAACATTCGTTCCCTAAAAACGAACAAACCCATGAGCATCGATGTTCCCTATGTTTCCTTACCAGAAATCATGTGACCTTTTCTCAACTCTCCAACAGATATTGCGCAGACATTGCTAGACAGGAAGGGACTACAATCAACTTAATATTTAATGTAATATTCCTCCAAATGTATGCACAGATATAAGAGAATGGTGTTTTTCATTATATACTTTAGCAAGTGTTTAAAAATTAAGTCAGGGAGATTTTGGTTTTGCTGGTTGTTGATGAATAACAGCTGTGAATTATCACAACGTGCGTAGCAGCTTAGTGACAGAAACATAAGTGAACACTGTCTTAATGGGAAGTGAGCTAGGGTCCTTACCAATGCCCGAATCATGTGTGCACAATATATTGATTCAAGACCCCTATAGGGAGTGTCAGGAACCACAAAAGTCAGGAATCCCAATGCAGAGGGTCTTTAATAAGGTTCACAAATGGCAGGTATGTATAGGAGATAACACTCTATGTCTTCATGTAAAATGTAAATATGTATGGCAAAAACACTCTATGTCTTCATGTAAAGGCAAGCACTCGAAGTGGAAAACCCAGCAGGGCTGTAGGACATCCACCATCCGTCCACACTCGAAACAACCCGACACGGGGCAGAGAGAGAGTTCCAGGCGGGGCACGGCGAGAGAGAGAGAGAGGCGGTCAGAGTCTTCAGCAGAGTATGTGCTGGACAGCGCACAGCAGTAGTCCGGGTCTTATGCAGGATTACGCGCAGAGCGCACTGCAGCTGGACAGCGCCAGATGCAGTCTGGCGCTCAGAGAATCCACAGACAGAGTGTTAACAGAGGCTTGGCGGGGAACACACCACTCGGGAGAAACTGACAGCGGGGCGGGGAATCTGAAGAGATAAGGCAGCAGAGAGCACGGTAAATGATCCAGACAAAACTACACACAGACACTCGACACGAACAGGACTAGAACTAGCCAGGCTAGCGGGCATGAACATACTAAGACGAACTTGCAGGGAACAGAGGAAACGAGGGGAATTTAAATCAAACCGGATGGGCAATTAATATGGATCAGGTGTGGGACGCCGGTGAGAAGAGTCGGAGATAATGAGGTCACCAGGTGGAAGGCGCGCACGTGTGGAGCTGTCAAAACATAAACACAACACAACACATGGTGAAACAAAGACAAAGCGGCCAATAAGACCGAAATCATGACAGGACTCCCCCCCCACGACCACCACCGGGCGGTCCATGAGGAGGCTCACCCCGTCGCCGGCGGAGATCCTCTATCAGACCAGGGTCCAGGATGTCCCGGGCCGGTACCCAACACCTCTCCTCCGGACCATATCCTTCCCAGTCAACGAGATATTGAAATCCCCTACCCCGGCGACGCATATCCAGTAAAGACTTAACCGAATACACAGGGGCACCATCTATAAGCTGAGGGGTGGGAGGGGTGGGGGCAGAGGGAACAGGGTTAAGGTGGGAAAAATACACAGGCTTCAGTTTAGACACATGAAAAACTGGATGAACCCGACCGAGTGCTGGGGGCAATCTGAGCCTGACCGTCACGGGATTAATGACCTTAACAATGCTGTATGGCCCAAGGAATCGTGGAGCCAACTTGCGAGAAGGCTCACGGAGAGGTAAATCCTTGGACGAAAGCCATACTTTCTGCCCACAGATAAAACGGGGCGCAGTTCTACGGTGACGGTCGGCCGCGGCTTTGGTTCATCTGGAAATCTGACGTAATGTAAATCTAGCCTTTCTCCAGGTGCGTTTGCAACGACGGACAAAAGCCAGCGCAGACGGAACCACCGCATCGGGTTCCTGTGATGGGAATAAAGGGGGCTGAAACCCCATGGACGCCTCAAAAGGGGACATGTTAAGGGAAGAAACAGGGAGAGAATTATGGGCGTATTCAACCCAGGGTAACTGTTGGCACCAGGAGCTCGGATATTGCGATGTCAGACAGCGGAGAGCTCTACCTAAATCTTGGTTAGCCCGTTCACATTGCCCGTTGGTCTGAGGATGATACCCTGAAGACAAGCTAGCTGTGGAGCCTATTTGTCTACAAAATTCCTGCCAGAAACGAGAAATAAACTGAGGACTCCTATCTGAAACAACGTCTGTGGGCAGACCATGTAAGCGAAAGACGTGTTCGATCATAACCTGGGCAGTTTCCTTGGCAGTGGGCAACTTGGGCAAAGGGACAAAGTGAGCCGCCTTGGAGAAGCGGTCGACAATGGTCAAAACTACAGTGTTTCCCTTAGAACTAGGCAAATTGGTTACAAAATCGATGGCGATATGTGACCAAGGACGAGAGGGAATGGGTAGTGGTTTAAGCAGACCAATAGGGGCTTGATGAGAGGCCTTATTACGGGCACAAACCTGACAGGCTAACACAAACTGTCTGACATCGGGGCCCATAGAGGGCCACCAAAAACGCTGACGTACGGTAGCCAACGTTCTCCGAACCCCCGGATGGCAAACAAACTTGGACTCGTGACCCCACCGGATGACCTCGGAGCGAAGCGCATTCGGAACCCACAATCGACCCGCTGGGCACCCTTCTGGCACTTCCCCCTCCCGGCCGGCCCGTCTCACCCGTTGTTCTATTCCCCAGCGCAGGGCACCCACCACCCGCCCCTCCGGGAGGATGGTTTCGTCCCCAGCGGAACCGGGACTTTCGAACAAACGAGAGAGAGCATCGGGCTTAGTATTCTTGGAACCGGGCCGGTACGAGAGGGTGAAGTTAAATCTGTCAAAGAAGAGCGCCCAACGAGCCTGACGAGAAGATAACCTCCTGGCTGAACGGATGTATTCGAGGTTCTTATGATCTGTCCAGACCAGGAAGGGCTCCGAGGTCCCTCTAACCAGTGACGCCACTCACCCAAAGCCAGTCTGACCGCCAGCAGCTCCCGATTGCCTATGTCATAATTTCGCTCTGCTGGGTTTAACCGATGGGAGAAGAAGGCACAGGGATGCACCTTGCCATCCTTAGCAGACCGCTGAGACAAAACGGCGCCTACCCCGACATCCGAAGCATCCACCTCCACAATAAATTGAGCAGCCGGATCTGGAATAGAGAGAACAGGAGCAGAGATAAACCGGGACTTTAAAATATCAAAGGCCTCCTGAGCACTGGAATTCCAGACAAACCTCTCCTTAGTGGAAGTGAGAGCAGTAAGACGTTGAGCAATCTGACCATAATTTCTGATAAATCGCCGGTAAAAATTGGCGAAACCCAGAAATCTTAATAAATCCTTACGGGAGTCGGGGACTGGCCATTCGGCCACCGCTTTGATCTTGGCAGGGTCGGGACGGATCTCACCGGGGGCAACAACAAAACCCAGGAACGAAACTGACTTACGATGGAATTCGCACTTCTCCGCCTTGACATACAGCTTATTTTCTAACAGCCGGCGTAAGACTCGGCGAACATGCTGAGTGTGTTCCTGCATAGAGGGAGAAAAGATGAGAATATCATCTATGTACACAAAGACAAACTTGTTAACCATGTCTCTCAGCACATCATTGACCAGAGTTTGGAAGACAGAGGGGGCGTTACAAAGGCCGAACGGCAGAACGCAGTACTCAAGGTGTCCGGTAGGGGTGTTAAAGGCTGTCTTCCATTCATCTCCCTCTCTTATTCGCACCAGCTGATAGGCATTGCGTAAATCTAGCTTAGTAAAGAACTGCGCCCCCTGCAGGAGCTCAAACGCAGTAGACATTAAAGGAAGGGGGTACCTATTCTTAACAGTAATGTCATTTAAGCCCCTATAATCAATACAAGGGCGCAGGGAGCCGTCTTTCTTGCCAACAAAGAAAAACCCCGCCCCTGCAGGCGAGGTGGAGGGACGAATGAGACCGGCACGCAGGGCATCATTAATATACTGGTCCATAGCCTCTCTCTCAGGACCCGATAACGAATAAAGTCTACCCTTAGGCGGAGAAGTGCCGGGGAGGAGATCAATAGCGCAATCATATGGCCGGTGAGGAGGCAGGGAGGTGGCCCGGGCCTTACTAAACACCTGAGCGATATCCGCATACTCCGCCGGGACCCCGGTCAAATCGACCGCCGGAACTTGAGGAAGAGAAAGAACAGAACCAGAAACAGCAGAACCAAGACATGACACATGACAAGACTGGGACCAAGACAAGATAATACTATGCTGCCAATCAACGTGAGGATTGTGTTGCGCTAACCATCCATGCCCTAAAATAATAGGAGATAGAGACGCATGAAGGACGTGCAACACGATCTCCTCACGATGATTACCAGACACAGAGAGACTCACAGGAGAAGTGCAATGTGTAATCCGCGCCATCTGCTGCCCCTTGAGGGACCAGACATCCAAAGGGGATTGGAGAGGAACAACCGGGACACCCCAGGCGCACACCAGCGCTTCATCAATGAAGTTGCCCTCCGCACCAGAATCGAGAAGGGCAGTGGACGGATGATCACGCCCAGCGAAGGACAAAATGACGGGGAGTTGGGTACTGGAAACAGGGGAGAGTTTTGAAGATGTGCCCACCAGGACGTCCGTACTCACTGATGGGCAGCGGCTTTTAACGGGCAGACCCTTGCAAAATGCCCGGGCTTCCCGCAATACAAGCACAGGGCCTTCTGTATGCGCCTCTCTCTCTCTCTCTGTGACAGGCGCAAACGCCCCAGCTGCATGGGTTCAGGCTCGGCTGATGGCAAAGGTGAAGAAGGGGAAGTGGTGGTCTCCTCCGTAAACACTCGCTGACGAATGGAGCGTCGCTGATTGCGAAGCAGTCTCCGGGCCTCGATCCGGAGAGCGAGATCAATGATGGCATCTAGCGACGGAGGAAGGTCATGAAGAGCGATCTCGTCCTGAAGATCATCGGACAACCCCTCTACAAACTGGGCTCGGAGAGCCGCTTCATTCCAGTGGCAGGCAGCCGCTAAGGTCTTAAACTCTATAGCATATTCTGTAACAGTGAGTCTGCCCTGAACAAGATGTGCCAAGCGAGCTGCAGCGGCGTCCCCGCGCACCGACCGGTCGAAGAGTTTCTCCATTTCCTCTCTAAACTTGTCAAAAGACCGACAGCAAGGATCACTGACATCCCATACGGCCGTAGCCCACTCGCGCGCTTTGCCAACCAGAAGGGTAATCACATACGCAACCCGGGTGCGTTCAGAGGCATAGCGGCGGGGCTGGAGGGCAAAAACTAGAGAGCATTGTGAAAGGAAAGCCCGGCAGGAGGCGGGATCGCCATTATATGGAGGTGGAGCTGTGACGTGAGGTTCCGTCTGCGACGGCTGACTGGGCTGGGTGGCATCATGACTGACCTGGTCATGCCGAGAGGAAAGGTCATTCAAACGGGTTGATAAACCCTCAACCTCTTGAGAAGTGGTGGTGAGGTGAGCCGAGTGTTGTCCTAACCATGAACCCTGCTGGGCGAGCGCTGACCGGAGAGCATCAACCTCCGCGGGATCCATCTTGGCAAGTTCGTCCTGTCAGGAACCACAAAAGTCAGGAATCCCAATGCAGAGGGTCTTTAATAAGGTTCACAAATGGCAGGTATGTATAGGAGATAACACTCTATGTCTTCATGTAAAATGTAAATATGTATGGCAAAAACACTCTATGTCTTCATGTAAAGGCAAGCACTCGAAGTGGAAAACCCAGCAGGGCTGTAGGACATCCACCATCCGTCCACACTCGAAACAACCCGACACGGGGCAGAGAGAGAGTTCCAGGCGGGGCACGGCGAGAGAGAGAGAGAGGCGGTCAGAGTCTTCAGCAGAGTATGTGCTGGACAGCGCACAGCAGTAGTCCGAGTCTTATGCAGGATTACGCGCAGAGCGCACTGCAGCTGGACAGCGCCAGATGCAGTCTGGCGCTCAGAGAATCCACAGACAGAGTGTTAACAGAGGCTTGGCGGGGAACACACCACTCGGGAGAAACTGACAGCGGGGCGGGGAATCTGAAGAGATAAGGCAGCAGAGAGCACGGTAAATGATCCAGACAAAACTACACACAGACACTCGACACGAACAGGACTAGAACTAGCCAGGCTAGCGGGCATGAACATACTAAGACGAACTTGCAGGGAACAGAGGAAACGAGGGGAATTTAAATCAAACCGGATGGGCAATTAATATGGATCAGGTGTGGGACGCCGGTGAGAAGAGTCGGAGATAATGAGGTCACCAGGTGGAAGGCGCGCACGTGTGGAGCTGTCAAAACATAAACACAACACAACACATGGTGAAACAAAGACAAAGCGGCCAATAAGACCGAAATCATGACAGGGAGCTGATTGAAACGCAGCCTTAGTTCTTAGATCTAGTAAGTGCAGATCTGCTGGTCAACATTTGTGTGATATATGTGGTGTATTATTGTAGTATACTCCTTTCAAACATCTGTAGCAGCCTAAATGCAATACAACAGATTAAATGCAGGGGTTTGACATTTTTAGCACAGCTCTTGTATAACATGTTAATTCATCCAATGACAATAGTAAAGGTGCATATATAGCATACTGTAAATAACCACTTATCTCATCGCTTCAAACTGAAATTCATGCAGCATTGCCCCTCTTGGGCAAGCCCTGCTCCTGTTTTATCCAGCCTCACAATATACTGTGACAAGCAAAAACTCATTCACATATCAGACATTTAGGTAAACTGATCAGTGACCACATGACATGATATACATGACTCGTTCTATATAAATAACACAGGCATTTTTCACTATTATATTGTTGTGTGAGTTTGAGAATGGCTTGCGTGCTGTCATTCATTCTCATCTTGACATAGATTCATCCCAGCGGACATGAAATTTATTTTACAGACAAGCAGCGTGGCAAATGTTTGTTGACTCAAGCTTTCAAACCAGACATACTCAAGACCATGATATTGTCTTGGTGAGTCATGAAACCTTTTTGTTTTGAGACACTTTAAAATTGGAAGAGAGAAAATTTCACTTAAAGGGGACAGAGAATGAAAAACCATTTTTACCCTGTCTTTGTTGAATAATGGTAGTGTACCTGCATTCACGAACATACAAAAAGTGCTAAACATGCTAAACATGCTAAACATCTCAGTCTCATAGAAAATCCTCTTTTAGAAATGTCAGCCAGAAAACAGCCCAATCTGAAAAACTGATGCTTATGACATCACAGGAATCTCCCTGCCCCTCCACTATAAAATAATTGGCTACATTTTTTGAGTGGCAGCAAAGTTAGCCAATCAGTAATGAGATTGCAAGTTAACCCAGTAGGGGGAGCCAAATAGGTGCAAAACCACTTGTTTAAAATCCCCCACCCAGCTATCTGAGAGAGGTTTTTAGGAAGCTTCTAAGGCATTACAGACCCAAACAAAATTTTTTTTGTCTACATGTCACATCACAGAACAAGGAAAAATACTCAGTTTAATCATTCTATGTCACCTTTAAAGGTCCAGTGTGGGTTTTTTAGCAGCATCTAGCAGTGAGACTGCGTAAATGCAACCAACCTAAATTTCTAAACGCAAAGAGAAACTTTAGTAGCTGCCACAAGACAAACATGTCATAGTCTGAGACAACGTAGGGATGAAAAGCATTGTTTGTAATTGTTTGTCATTTTATGGCTAATATAGAAACATGACAGCAACTTTCATGTAAGGAGATCGGCGGTGTATGTAAATATAAACATTACAAGGTATTAAAACAATACAGTTTATTATGTAAGGTCTTTATACACCACTGATAATAATAAAGTTTCGTATAATATATTGCATTTCTGTCAAGAGATCCTTCTAAAGTCCCACATCGCACCTTTAAAGGGATAGTTCAGTGATGGGCTCATGTTCAATGATATGTAAATTGTATTGACTTTTTGTAATGTCTATTTAATGCATACTTGCCACAGTATCATGCCTTTGAATAATCATCATATTGATTGACGGGCCTAGTTTTTCATTCTTTGCTTTCAGTTTCAGGGTGGATGGATGTATTAAATAAGGTCAAATTGATTAATCGCATCAATGTCTAGACAGTGAGAGACAAAAATAGACATGCCTTTTGTGAGTCGACATTGTGAATAAAAGGACGACTATAAGGGTGGGATGGAAGTGCCAGGGGAATGAATTACCATTATCGTTTTCAGAAAAAAAGAACATATAAAAAGCACATGCAGAAGTGCTGATGGACATGTCCAGGAGTGGACACTTGAAACAAGTTCTCTGCCTGTCAATCATTTTGCACTGCCACTTGAAACCTATATATTTGTGGAGCAAAAGCCAAGAATGTACAAAGCTGAGACTTTTTTTCTTACGTTAAGATTTCTGTGAATGTCATTAAAAGACGTGTCTACTTCAGTCGGACATTTTGGCTAGCATCGCTTACTGCATCTTTTAGTGTTAGGCCTACTTGGTTAATTAATTGGTTGAGTCACTTGGTGGCAGTGATAATTTGCCTATGATGAACATGAATGCATGGCTAAATCACAGCCAGCGCAGCATTCATTTACAATCCTAATGACTCAGTACACAGCATCTCTCATGAGGAAGGACCAAGTAAGATGTTTGCACTTAATCATGTGTATGCGGATTGGCACTTTCCCTTGGCAAACAGTCTGTGTTAAAATCAGCCTCTGTCTATCAGTATAAACCGCAGTCCAAAGGCCAGTGAATGTTGAAATTGAAAAGTGTTATTTTGATTGAATATGTCCATCGTTATTACAAATAAATGCATCCCAGGTTCTAACATTTTCCATCCCTGCTATTAAGAGAAAAAAACTTAAGCTTAAAGTATTGTATCTTCTTGATAAAGACATACTTCATTGCTTAAAAACACAACACATTCATTGAAATGTCGACAGAAATAAAGTGATGTTGGTCGTTGAGTTAAAATAACTCACCACTGCTTCGGTAAAACATGTAATGGCTAACACAACCGTACAAATGATAGACAGCTGCCATGCACAGTACTGAGCATTAGTTTTAATATCAAAGGATGGCTAAGGTAAGGCTCAAAATACTATTTTTAGACCTCAATCAAATATTTTCCAGTGACTCACTCTGCTGTGTTTACTCGAAGGCTTACATCTAATTCTACCCATGGTGACTGAGATCACAGAGGTTTGAATCAGTGCTTCACTTTAAATGGACATATTGCTGTTGAACACTCTTTAGCAGAAGAGAAAGCGTTGTTTCCCAAATGAATGACTTTCCTGGGTAAATAAACTTAAATATATGTTCCTCTGGCATTTCCACATCTAAACATTTAGAGTGCCACAAGCCTTTCAGTAAATATATCGATACAGTGAGTCAAATGGGGCTTTAAATGAATTCATTATTTTGAGAGAACTGTCTGTGTATGGGTCATGTATGCAAACAGAAGTCAAATAGTGTCCTGAAGGTTAATGTGATAGTTTTATTGATAGCTCTCTCTCTCTCAAACAGTCATTCATTATGGCTTACAGTAGGTGCCTGGCAGTGTTTAACAACATTACAGTATGAGTAAGATTCACACATTTCTCATACTTGTGAACAACAATAATTACAATTTTCTAAGTCACTTTGGTTTCTACCAGAAACGTGCAAAGAAAACAAATGGATCCATTCACTCCTATGGCAAGTTAAAAACTTAAAGAGTTTTGTCTAAATATAATATATTGTTATTCATACTATATCTTGCTAATTTTTACTGGTAACACTTTACAGTAAGGTTATATTTGTTAAAGGTCCAGTTTTTCCTGATCCCATTTTTCAAACTTTAGTTAGTGTAGAGTATAAATAATACATATAAAATTAAAGCTAAAAATTCAATGACAAGCGATATATTTTCTTTAATAGAATTCCCCTTTCAAAAACCTACAGCAAATGGCCGGTTTGGACTACAGCCCTATTATAAGAGTTTTTTGACTAACCTCCGCCCACAGGAATACGTCAGTCACCAGATAAGCTCAAACAGCTCTGCTAAGCTAAGGTACTGTCGAATCACAAAACACTAAACACCATAAACACAATCATAGCTTCATTGTTGTAACTGCTTACATTAGTTTATGCACAATGAACTAACATGATCAATTATATTGGCATGAACTTACATTCAAGGATTAGTTAATTTTTTTTTTAATCCAGAAAAATTACTCACCACTATGTCATCCAAAATGTTGATGTCTTTCTATGTTCATTGAGAAGAAATTATGTTTTTGTTTTTTGAGGAAAACATTCCAGGATTTTTCTCATTTGTATGGACTTTAATGGACCCCAACACTTCACAGTTTTAATTCAGTTAAAAAAAGCAGTTTTAAAGGACTCTTAACTAGCGAAACGATTGTCATTTTTGGCAAGAAAAAAAAATGCACTTTTAAACCACAACTTCTCGTCTTCCTCCAGTCCTGTGTTGCTCCAGTGCGACATCACGTAAAACTTCATCACGTCAAGAGGTCACGGATGTATGTGGAATGATACTAATTATTGTCTTTTTGTCAGTTTATTGTTTAAAACGGTCCGCAAATGTGCGTTTGATATATGACCTTTCCACTGCATTACGCAATTACTTGAGGTCGTGCTTGTGCGTCACAGTACGACGAGGAAGACGAGAAGTTGTGGTTTAATCTGCATATTTAAAATATTTCTTGACAAAAATGAAAATCGTTTCCCCTATGCCTCGTTTGGGATCGTTTAGAGTCCTTTGAAACTGCAATTTGAAACTGCTAAGTGTTGGGGTCCATTGAAGTCCATTAAAATGAGAAAAATCCTGGAATGTTTTCCTCAAAAAACATAATTTCTTTCTCGGCTGAACAAAGAAATGCATCAACATTTTGGATAACATGGTGGTGAGTAATTATCTGGATTTTTTTTAAGAAAATTGACTAATCCTTTAACAAAGATGAAAAATGCTGAAATCTACTTTTCTCAGTTAACTAAAGCATTTACCAATGTTAACCAATACAACTTTGTTGTAAAGTTTAGCAAATTACTTTAAATGGAGAAAGGTTGTTTTTTGCAGCCAGACAGTGTACTTACAACATATGCTGTGCAAACCAGCCAAACATCCCCTCCATATATGTACTCAAGGATGTAAACTAAATAAGATTTACTTATTAGCTTTGGAGCTTAGAGCGCAATATTGAGAGATGATCAATGTATATGCTACAAACAATCTAGTTGGTCAAAACTCGCCTCCCCAAACTTGTTTGTCTGTAAGCAAGGTCTATGATAACCACTTTACTATATACTGAAAAAATGTGACTTTGACAGATAGCAGGAGAGAGCAATAACTCCTCTGGTTAATAAAGTTTAGAAAAAAAATTGTAACCCGTGGTCATCTTTTGCTGTGGTTGTTTAAATCCAGGTTTCATTCTGTGAAAACCTAGTTAAACCAATAAAACATATTTCTCAAGCAGACCTGAGGGTAAACTAACACAAAAAGCTTTGCACTGTAATTTTTTTTTGCTGTAATAGTTTCAACGGTTCTCTAGGATGGAGGTTTATGGTCGGAGATGTTTGTGTTTCACTAGCCTTTACTAGCCACTAAAATAGTGCTGAAGTACTGTAAGAAAAATGATGTTTTGGTCTTAGGTTTTGTCAGTGCATCAATGCTACTTCGTAAATTCTTCAGTTGAACAAAATTACTGTGTTAACTACATTACATTTGTATCACATAATGGTGCCCATAATGTCTTTTGTGTTTTGTGCTGCAAAGTTATGCCCAAGAAGGCTTACTCAAGAGCTCACGCCTTTATAAGAAAGTATACCTCCTTAAGAGTGTTACACTGTCCACCTACTCTTTAAGAGGTTTTTGAAATATTTGACCATTTATGTATTTCTATAGCAGTCCCAAGAAATTCAAGATAATGTTAAATGCTAATTCAAGAAACCTAGATTTCAGAGAAATTCCCCAACCCTTAAATCAGCTCACTCATTGCACTCTGCAAGTACAATGCTTGCTTTTAAAATTCACTTTTCAACAAGGCCCATGATTGCGATTGTACTACCTTGATATAAAAACTTCTAAACTACGAAATCTGCTAAACCTGTCACAAACATGGCTGTTGCATACTAACTTAAGTCGACATTACTTAAATTCTGAACAGTGATTACATCTGCATACATAATCTTTTCTATCTATGGCACCCACACAAAGCAAATTAATATAGTCATTATAGTCCCTAAATAAACACTGTCATAAGTAATTAACCCAACATCCTTGCTACAGTACAGTTGATTTCTGGCTTGTCTAGTATCACCAATTAACAACCAGTCCTTATTTGGCTCAAGAGGTGCTTCACTGCTTGTCCTGCTGTGAAAAGCTAATGATTTACTAATGAAGGTGAACAATTCTCATCCCTGCCATTTGTTTAGCCTTTTGCTAACATTTTACCGTGAAGTTCACATCTATTATGCATTGGCTGTGTATGCATTATACATAGGCTAATAGGGCATTCATAGCTATAATAAGATCGGCTTTATCTAATCCTACACTTCCAGGCATCTAATCTAAAGACATATTACATCTGGGCATGTCGATTCTGTTTTAAGCAGCCACCATCAATGTCCTCTCTGTTCTGATCTGTTGTAAATCTATAGAAAGTGATAAATATACCTTTAAATATGGTATTATTCATTATTAAGAGTCAGATGTAAGACTAATATTGTATGTAGGCTGACAGTTTAACCCAGTCTCACGAAATTACGTACGTATAGTCATAAATATTTTGGATAATTTTTTGTGATACTGTCACGGATTTCAGTGTTTTTTCATGACCGTATCACAAATTTCTGTTTACGTGTCATTGTCACGTATTGTTACTCAACTGCTTTTTTCTATTTTCAAGTATTGGTTTATACTATTTTCTGTTAAATTTGTAAAATATTTTCTGATTTTTAAACCATTGTCGTGTGGTCTTAGGGTTAGAGTTGGGTTTGGGTAAGGATGTAATTTTATGTAAATCTAACCCTAAACCGAAGTGACAATAGTAAGACAATAGGACAAAACATAGGAGTAACCAATATGTGACAATGACACGTAAACAGAAATTTGTGATAAGGTCACGAAAAAACGTGGAAATTTGGGACGGTATCACGAAAAATTATACAAAATACACCTAACTACTGATGAATATCAGTCATGTGACCTTTTACGTCATCCTCCCTTTTCTGCCGCCATCTTGAGTACCTACAGAACTGGAACCTATAGGCTACTGACAAGCATTGGCTACAGTAGCTTGCAATGATTTATGGATTTTCTTATCTTTTACTGGCTATGATTCTTATGGATACAGGAAATGGCTATGAAAGAAAACATTTCGCACCTCAACTGTCATGAAAAGAAACGCTACTTTAAACAAATTATCTTAGTTAAGGTGTGATGCCTACTCGATCCCTGATGCATTTTTCCAGTCGCTGTCCGCTGCTACCGAACTACCACTATTTTTACAACACTAAAAAGGCACAACACCACATGAAACTTTGCTCAAAGTATCACCTGGATCTCTACACATGAACGCGAGTATTGAGAACATTTCACGGATGAATTATCCATGCATTTATATGGAACTATGCTTTAGGAGCTATCCATCTTTATTCTCCTCCCTCCTTACATCACATTCAGAGATCGATACATCTCGACTGGCAAGATGGCGGCGAGTGGACACCAAAACAACCAAAGTTGTTCAAAAATTTCTTTTTAGTAAACTCTGTGTACACAAACAATTTTCTCAATGCTTCATGTGTAGAGACACAGGTGATAATTCGAGCAAAGTATCATGTTGTGTCAAGCCTTCTTAGTGTTGTAAAAATAGCAATTTTGATGCTCACAACATATTGAAGGCATAGCTTCTAGATCTTTTACGACCACTTCAGGTACTCAAAATGGCAATAGAAGTTTGAGATGTGAGTGATGTCAGCTGATATTCATCAATAGGTACGAAATTTTGTGAGACTGGCTGGACAGTTTCATTACACAAATGAGTTTTGCATGTATTGTAATGGTGTACTTACAACCCCAAATCAGAAAAAGTTGGGACACTGTAGAAATTGTGAGTAAAAAAGGAATGGAATAATTTACAAAACTCATAAACTTATATTTTATATACAATAGAATATAGATAACATATCAAATGTTGAAAGTGAGAAATTTTGAAATGTCATGCCAAATATTGGCTCATTTTGGATTTCATGAGAGCTACACATTCCAAAAAAAGTTGGGACAGGTAGCAATAAGAGGCCAGAAAATTTAAATGTACATATAAGGAACAGCTTAAGAAGTAATTTGCAACTTATTAGGTCAATTGGCAACATGATTGGGTATAAAAAAGCCTGTCAGAGTGGCATTGTCTGTCAGAAGTCAAGATGGGCACAGAATCACCAATTCCCCCAATGCTGCGACGAAAAATAGTTTTCTGAGTTTCTCAGAGAAAAATTGCAGAGTTTGAAGTTATCATCATCTACAGTGCATAAAATCATCCAAAGATTCTGAGAATCTGGAACAATCTCTGTGTGTAAGGGTCAAGGCTGGAAAACCATACTTGATGCCTGTGATCTTCGGGCCATTAGACGGCACTGCATCACATACAGGAATGCTACTGTAATGGAAATCATAACATGGGCTTTGGAATACTTCCAGAAAACATTGTCGGAGAACACAATCCACCGTGCCATTCGCTGTTGCCAGCTAAAACTCTGTAGGTCAAACAAGAAGCCATATCTAAACATGACCCAGAAGCGCAGGCGTTTTCTATGGGCCAAGACTCATTTAAAATGGACTTTGGCAAAGTGGAAAACTGTTCTGTGGTCAGACGAATCAAAATTTGAAGTTCCTTTTTTGAAAACTGGGACGCCATTTCATCCGGACTAAAGAGGACAAGGACATCCCAAGTTGTTATTAGCGCTCATGTCAGAAACTTGCATCTCTGATGGTTTGGGGTTGCATGAGTGCGTGTGGCATGGGCAGCTTACACATCTGGAAAGGCACCATCAATGCTGAAAGGTTTATCCAAGTTTTAGAGCAACATATGCTCCCATTCAGACGTCGTCTCTTTCAGGGAAGACCTTGCATTTTCCAACATGACAATGTCAGACCACATACTGCATCAATTACAACATCATGACTGCATAGAAGAAGGATCTGAGTACTGAAATGGCCAGTCTGCAGTCCAGATCTGTCACCCACAGAAAATATTTGGCGCATCATAAAGAGGAAGATGTGACAAAGAAGACCTAAGACAGTTGAGCAACTAGAAGCCTGTTTTAGACAAGAATGGGACAACATTCCTACTCCTAAACATTGGTCCTCCTCCAGCTGTTCCTTATATGTACATTTAACTTTTCTGGCCTCTTATTGCTACCTGTCCCAACTTTTTTTGGAATGTGTAGCTCTGATGAAATCCAAAATGAGCCAATAATTGGCATGACATTTCAAAATGTATCACTTTCTACATTTGATTTGTTATCTATATTCTATTGTGAATAAAATATAAGTTTATGAGATTTGTAAATTATTCCATTCCTTTTTTACCCACAATTTCTACAGTGTCCCAACTTTTTCTGATTTGGGGTTGTAGATTTAGAAGAAGAAGTTCAAGGTCATGCAGTGATTCTGCCTGCAAATCTGTCTAAAAAACTGCAAGTCTTTAACCAGTTGGCTATGATTTCTATGGACTGCATTCAGAATGGATTGAAGAGGGTGCTTCTGAAATTTAGGACATTGCTGATTGGGCTCAATAGAGCAGCTGTTACAGAAACAAAATGATGCAATTTGGTAAGCGTTGGACAAATGGCATCACACCATGTTCCATGATTCCAGTAGATTTGTGCATTTTAATCAATGTTTTTTGTAAAGGAAACAGTACTAATGCTGGGTGGTTGAAAGCTCCAGCTGTAAAATGAAGAGATTGCCATAATTCTGAGGGCCAACATCAATAGTCCCCCTTATTACACATATCCGCAATGATAAATCATGAACGGTAATAATCCACAGTTGGCTTTGGTTCTAAACAGCAGCAAGAATTACATATAATGTATGATATTAGAGTCATTAGAGCACATCATTTGAGAATGAGCATTTATTCATTCTGATCATGACTATGGGTGTAGTGTCCCACATTAACTTTACTGTTTTATTGATACTGTTGAGCATGAAAAAAACGTCAATGCTAATGCTCTCATATATTGTAAATATATTTTTGTTAAAACATTTTAAATGCTGAAAAATGACTGACTGTACCTACTGTATTGATTGTTACTCACAGCACAGGGAGGACGTCTATTGTGCAGTCTGACAGCACATAACTCCTTATCCTCAGGGTCAAACCCTTTAAATCCCAACACAGCAACTTTATAGAGTATGAGATGTAAACCCTCTCACTTCACAGCTCTTATTGAAGTGTAAGTGAGTGTTCCAGTCATAAATTTGATTCCATGCATCTAGCCCTCGGTGAGTAATTGCAGAGAACATAAATCAAATATTTTCAAAGTACATGTTTGTTTTATCACCTGTGAAGGTGAGAGGAATACTAATAGGCCATTGTGACCTGCTGAAGGGCAAAGATACATTGGCAGGTGGTGGCACTTTGTTGTGAATCAAACAAAGTTATTCAGGCTTTACAAATCCATTTCGGTGGGGTTGAAGATGCAGGGCTTGGAATCCGTCATTGTATAAATCAATATAAAGCTGCTTCAATCAATAAGCTATTTGGGATTAAACTCTGTCTGTGTCCTCCCTCTGGTGCTAGATTGGCATGAGACGTCCAAAAAAGCTCCATTTCGCAAATAATAAACCCTAGAAAGCGTGATGCCAAATGTGTTATTGAAAGGGTGTTTTTTCGCTCCGTTTGATATCTTTAATCGATGTCTCAGATGGATGTGGTTTTGGCATGACGCTTTAGGTCTTTAGATAACAATTTATAAATACTAGTATTTCTAAAAATCCCTGGAAATTGAAGTTAATCTTGAAGTTTAGTCAATTACAACAGTTTGACTAACTTTTTTTTTCAAAACAATGCACACAATTTAGTAAATTGCTACCTCTGCAAGTGTTAGTATATGGCATTTGGCTGCTACCAATGTAAAATTAATAAAGCCAAATACATCTACAAGAAAACCTGTCAGATGTTCTTTTGCATCTGAGCATGTGGAACTTAAATTAAAGTCTTTTAAGACACGCCACTGCACCGGCATGTTTGCAATGCCTCCAGGTCTTGTTACAGCAAGACATGTTACTGCACATGAGCAAAGTCCCTCCGTCAAAGAATAATGGCTGACAATTGGTTCTCTTTACTGGAAAGCTGGACTAGAGCGGCTCTATTGATCGTCATGATCTCCTCCATCAATACCAGTGACACATCTTGTTAATATTAAAGGGGACATCATGAAATTCTGACTTTTCCATGTTTAAGTGCTATAATTGGGTCCCCAGTGCTTTTATTAACCTAGAAAACGTGACAAAGATCAACCCAATAACTTAGTTTTGGTAAACCATTCTCTGCAAGCATATGAAAAAATAGGTAATTGAAATCTGGCTTTCCTTGTGATGTCAGAAGGGGATAATACCGCCCCTTAATCTGCACTATCCAACCACGGGACTGCCATTTAGTGCAGTGATCAACTCATGTGCATTTAAAAGGACATACCTAAAAATAGCTAATTTTTGCTCACACCTAAAGTGGCAATTTTAACATGATATAATAAATTATCTACAATATATGTTATTTTAAGCTAAAACTTCACATACGTACTCTGGGGACACCAAAGATTTATTTGACATAAAAAGTCTTGTGAAATGTCCCCTTTAAATATTTTTGCTAAAATATCAACTAGGTCAACTAGGACACATAAAAAAGTTTGAACGTTCATGCAAAATGAAACACGCACAAGATTGAGCAGAAAGTGAGGCTTCTTTTGTCATTGATCATGTGATTTCTATGTAACAACACAAGCCTTAAATCAAGGCTTCATCTAGCACGCCCATCTATTCTCGACCCAAGCTCCGAAGCCTCTGTTTAAATGTCCCATCACTATTAAGTTCAAGATGGAAAATCCGCTTAGCAAATCTAATTGAAATCATGTTTCAAGTTTCGACATAAAATTAGACATAAACAGTATCATAAACTCAAAAAACTAATTTCAAGTCTCATAACTCTCACTATTTGGAAGAGCAGATAGACAAACATTTACGTTCAATTTTAAATGAATAATTTAATTTATGCTATTTTAAAATCCTGTTTTCTCCTCTTTGTTTCAGTCTCAATGATTAGATTTAGCTTTTAGTGTAGCAGAGGCAGTGCGGCTTGGTAAAGACCAAGTGATGACTTTGCAGATTGGCATATTGCCGCCAACAGTATATTATGTGTTTGTCATTAAAATTAAAATCTTATTGTAATGATAAAAGAACAACAAACCACATGACAGTGTTTGTATTATCTGGTTTTATAGTTTACATTTTAAAGTATACGGTTAGGGTTTTTGAATTGAATTTAAACAGGTTGAAAAAATAGAGTTATTTAAAATATGTTTAAAATATGCCACAGCCAAGCATCTCAATTTTGTAATTAAATCTTCAAACCATTTCTGAATAATTTTATATAGATTAACTCACATACATTATGCATAGACACAGTATAGTACAAACCAAATCAGCTATTTAGCAATACACATTTGTAAGGTTAAGACAGAGAGTAATCTATTGTATTTAACAAATCCAAGCTACTGAATGTAATCAAAGCATTTGCAAAACGGGCCTGTTGAATGCTTTATTCTGATTATTCGAAAATAATGCACACTCCGCTCCGCATCATGCCGTCTTACCATATATATATATATAAATAATTAAATAAGAAATATACTGCATTATAAAGTTTTTCAGTCAGCATGCTTGTATTGGTAGCTAATGTTAAGATTGTTCTAAAAACAATTTTCAGTGTCTAGTGACATACTGTATGTGTCTCATTAGTGTCAAGTTGACAAAAAGCTGTGGGAACCTTTGTTGTCTTTAAAGTTTAATGGTGCAAACACAAACTGTCATTTTTTATGTATTTCCTACAGCTTCTGCCCTGAATCTGATGTTTGTTTTATACTTTATGAAATACCTAAGAACTTCAAACTATTTCCCTGTGGACAGTGTGCTGTGAAAGTTATTAGCAGATTAAAGTGTTATTTATATTTTAAAGAGGTCATATCATACATTTTTTTTATTGTTTCTCCCGAGGTCCACTTATACTAATTTTGTCATAATTCAGTTTTTACAAGTAATCTCTGTGACTCTTACACTCTAAAAATGGCTGGGTTATTTTTGACCCATAATGTGTAAATGTTGGACAGAACTCATTGTTGTTATGCAACCATGGATTAAAATAACCCAAGAATTGGTTTAAAAGAACCCAGCATTGGTAAAATGTTAACTCAGCGGTGTGTTCTGTCCAATATTTACCCATTATGGGTCAAAAATAACCCAGACATTTTAGAGTGTAGACTCAAATGTGCAGTTTTTAATGAAGTGCCCTGTTCAAATGAAAGTTCTGTGGTCTGTATGAATGTCTTGTTTCTAATGAGCACATAATGTAAGACATTTCTTTTTATAAATGTAGATAAGCACACAGCTGGTTGAAGCTATTGACTTCCATTGTAGGAAAAACAAATCCTATGGAATTCAACTCTGTGTTTACCATAATTTATTAAAATATCTTCAGCATTATTTACCACAATACTTCCATAGCATGTGTTTATCCTATTATGGAAGTCAATGGTTTCCATCAGCTGTGTGCTTATCATCATTTATAAAAATTTCTTCTTACAGTATGTGTTCAATAATTCAATACAAATTATTTCATACAGGTCTGAAACAAACATAAGGGTGAGTAAATAATGACAGAATTTTCCTTTTTGGGTGAACTATCCCTTTAAAAATGTTTTGATTTAAAGGCATGTCAAATGTTTCAAATCAGTTATGCGGAGAAAAATATAACTGCAAAAAAAACATTTTCAAAATACTTTTGAAATGGATCATTTTGACTTTGCAAAAAAGCAAAATATGTGTTCAGGATGTCATGTGTGTGGCTCGTCATGTCAAAATATGTGTTCAATGTGTCATGAGAACCTATGGCCATTGCGTGTCATGTCAAAGACACTCCCTTAACACTAAACTCTGATTACACATGAGATTAAACAAGTATAACGGGCAATGCACATAGGTTCACATGACGAACGGCGATCCACACTAATGACAATGTTTTCACGAGTTCGCATTCGTGCCTCCTCGCAAAAGAAGTCACAGGCCACCATTGCTTAATGATGAAGAAACAGCCAATTAGAGTCCATAATAGATTGTAACTTCTTTAATTTAGTTTAAAAAGCATCTCAAGATGCGACCTCAAGAAATTGGTTAATTGGTTGATAAAATACATTTAGATTGTAGTCAGAAAATTTATTTTTTATTTACTAAGACCATTCCAACATCTTTGGATATATTCATGCCAAGTACCAATGAATCTACAGCTGCCTTGAGTGTCAACTATGAAAATATTACAATATAACATTCAGTTTTGGATTTCAACTGTTTTTAATATGTAATATCACAAAAGTTACATTTGTGATATTACATAATTTGATGAGTTTACTGATATTCAAAAAGGTGACCCTAAGATTTTGAACAGTAGCATGCAAATGTAAAACCTGTAAAAATACAAAAGACCCATTAATACTTAAAAGCTGCAGGTTTGCTGTCACATCCTTAATAGTATGAATGAGGTCTTTACTCCATTCAGATGTAATGGGACCAGAAATTAAATTACAAATCTTCTTGCTACATTCCTGTAAAAGGTCATCCCAATTCATTAGCTAAAGGTGGCCATAATACATGGACATATAATTAAATCCACAACCACTCTTTTAAAGTAAAATATACTGATGTTGACCTCTATTAAATATAATTATAATGGAGTAGCTTTAACCTGTGATAATAAGACTTTTTTCAGCCAATGGATGTTAATTGCAGTGCAATGTGTCTCTGCGAGGTCATGCTCATAGTTTTTATTAAGCAGGGAAAAAACAAATTACAGAGCCCTATAAGATGAACGATAGAATCAGAACTAATTTCCTCCAGTGCTTGCCCACAGACCCCCCCCCCACACACACACTGACAAAAACACACACCCTATCTTTGACTGCCAAAAATACTCTTGCACATCTCCATCATTCGCATCTTCAGACGGCATACACGCAATTTCATTTCATATTCAGCATTATCATAACCATGAAAGTAGGCCACAGCGGAGCTTCACAGGAAGTTCAGCGTCTCATTTTTTCAAGCATAACAGTGCTAAATGGAGGCAGAGGGTTTGAAGACCTATGCATACATTACACATATATATGAAAGGCAGATAAATAGCTTATCATGAAATTAAATGAATAAGTAATATTATGTAAATATTTAAGGAAAATTGTTTGCCATCATTTCAAGTGCCTTAAAGATTATGCCATTTTTAAAGCAAAGCAGGAATTCATTCCATCTATTTCAAGGCATTCCTCCTATCTAAGCCAATGTTTGAGACTATCGCCAGCAAACTGGTCGACTTGATGACTCACAGACACTAACCCTACACTGTAAAATGCTGTAATTATGCAGCTAGTTGCCAGTAACTTACTGTAGAAGATTAAGAGTAAAAATGTTTCATGTTCATTTAACTTTAAACAAACTGTTGCCAGTAAATAATATAAATGTAAAATCTACAGTAAGTTACTGGCAGCTAGTTGCCAGTAATACTCAGTAATACTGTAATTAATTTCTACAGAAATTTTTTACAGTGTACCACTCTTCACAGACCAGCACTAAAAACACTCCATCTTTTATTCAGCAAGCATTGTAGGACATTCTGTATCCCCATTCTTAAGAGACAAACTGGGGTCATTTCTACAGCTCACCTGCACATGCCGTGCTTGCGGAGCCTTGCCGCATTTGTTTTGAGGTCAACCGGGTGGCTAAGAGAGACGTAGGTAAGGTTTTTATGTGCAGATTTCCCCTGACTGCAGCAGTTACAGTATTACAGAGGCTAACACAGACTCTCCTTCATTGTTTCATAGTGCTTCATGTGCAATTCAAATAATGATATTAAAGCAATATTTATATGAAAAGAAAAAAACAATGCGAAAAATTATAACAATAAAATATAACATTTTTAAAAGAAAGAAGAAAAAACTCTTAGTTAACATTAAAATAAACAGACTAAGCAAGATTTGCTTCTCTCCCACATACACATTGATGCTTCCAATTCACTAGAGGTTGCACTATAGACTGTGGTTTCCATGGCAACCAACTCTAATTTTATGAAGTGCATAATAAAAGCTTGCAATTTTGTGTAAAGGCCATTATAGGTATTTTGTGCATTTTGTGTGCAGAATGCTGCAAGTGTGTATTTGTTTAAGTAAGTGTCATTTCACTAAATTGGAGTATGAACATTTCAAAACAGAAAGAAACAATCAAATTGATTTATTGTAATAGGTTGCATGGATGAGAAAACTGATAACAGTCTGTGATCATGTGAGAGAGAGGTTTCATGAGTACTGGAGCAAAGCTCATCAACGAGTAAACAAGTCAAGCCTTATTTCCTATGGGGTACAAGGGGCGGCATGTTCCCCTACAAGATTATGTTTTTTTCCCAAAATCGTGGCATTAGGCTTCCAGTTCTGGTGACTTTGGAAGCAAAAAATTTTCCGTTCCACATTTTCTCATGTTTTTAACAAGCTACCAATATCAGATAAGCTTTAATCTGAAATCTTTCATAAAGTGTAGCCAGTTAAACTGACTGAATGGGTCTTGATTAAAAAACAACTAATTTACAAGCTAAAAACTGTAAATTTGAAATGCCGTAAAGCATATTCAGCATGATATTGGCTATCCAACACTTCCAAAGCTGGAGCATTGGAACAATATGAACGGTGGAGATGCAGCAATAAAACTTACCAGCTTGTCTCATGAATATTAATTATATTGTATTATGTAATTAATGTTAATCGGCCCAGCAGACCCACATCATTTAAGAGGCATACCCAGGGTAAACAAAAACTAGCCATAGGATTACCACTTACCGTATTTCTCATCCTGATGCAACAATTTGACAGAGGCCTCTGCTTGATCTGTTACTAGAACTGTGACCGTACCTTGCTACAATTTTTAAGAAAAACGATTTCTTCCAATTTTTTTTTAGAAAAATTGCTTCATTTTGCATCATTACAAGTTATGAGTGGCTCCATTTCAAAATGATGCAAAATATACACACATGCACGCAGAAACCTTGCTCTTGAATTACCAGAGGCGTTGCAAACAGATCATGCGGTGCAATAGTGTACAATATGAGATCTAAAGGCAACAGACAGAAGATAATGATCCCTTTGTGTCAAATCTCTCAATGAGGGATATCAAATATCTTTTGGCATGGAAATCTGTGCTCTACTATAACCAGGCAGTAGTCTGAATACTTAACATTTACAATAGAAGTATTATTCACTATACTTGTAAGGTATATTGTATTTTTGCTGTAGTACACAAGCACAACATAACAATGCAGTTACAGTTATTTACTGTGTCTACTGGGGACTGCGGTACTTAACTCTATTATTATTCAGGCATGCAACTCCCCCATTGGCTGCTTAGGCCTCATGTGTAGTTCAGGATTTCAAACCCTATTAGAGTTCCTATAAGTAAAAGGCTGCTTGAACCTCCACTCATGGTTCATATTTTCTTTTCCTCAAAAGGCTCTGTGTCCTAGATTTGAGTATCGGTACTGTATGTTACAGCGCAGTTGTATTATCATAATGCTCCCCTGAAGTCACAGTTCATCTACAATGCAACTGTCATTTTCAGAACCGTCATCAGGAAATTAAAATTGACCCCATTTACCACTTAATGCACATTGCAGGCCTTATGATGAAAATTTCATACAGAGACACAACTGTCTTTTAATCTTTAATCCGAATGTAATAACTTGCTCTTGTTCTGAAATTACTTTCGTTTTCTGCTGACGTCAATCTCAGCTAGCCAAGGACAACTGATATATATTCATGTACTTTATACCACGGGATTGTTGAATGCTGTATTCTGATTGGCTGAGAAATGTTCCATAGGTGTTGATTATTTTTCTGTAAACCGCACAGTGAAATGAGTAAAAAATAGGCACCAGATGTTTGTGGTTATCGTGGTATAAGAGGAATAATTGACTCCGGTCTTTGAATTATCTGAAAATAATGCACACCCGCGGTATAAAGGCACATTACCACCTTGGTTGTGCATTATTTTCAAATAATTCAATGGCCCGTCATCAATTATTCCTTACTATCACATATAACATGGTGATAAATATATTTAAAACATAAATATATGTTACATCGTTTCGATTTTGGTGTCAGTTTTCGTTGAAGGAGGGTAAATGCCACCCAGTTTCATTCAGGTAGGAGGAAGACTCTCCTCCCACAATCTAATCACTAAATGGGCTAAAAATGACCTTTAACATTAACATAAATGTCTTCCAGTGGTCTCCAACAGGGTGCCCTCGGGAGTCTGTGAGTTGCCCGCCAAAGCACATTCTATTAATAGCCTCAATTTTAATGTTTATTTATTAGATATTTGTATATTAGCGTAGATTATTTTATGTATGTTAAAAACATATGAACAAGTAAAATAAATAAGTTTTGAGTAGACTATATCAAAAAAGTAGCCTTCTGTATTGTTTTATCCATTGTGGTAGCCCTTGCTCACAAAAAAGTTTGAGACCCCTGGTCTAGTCAATATAGTCACAATGAAAAGTATTTTATTTGTTTTGTCTAATGTGCACTGTAATAAACTATTTTTGCACTTTTGTAAATTTAAGTAAAATTAACTTGGATTTACAAGTCATTTCAACTTACTATTTTTACAGTATCTTGACTGGTGATGAGTTGCTTTAACTTTTAAAATAAAGTTGAATTAGCTTAGGTATAGTGAATTAGGTATAGTGAAAGATTTCCCTGATTTTTTAAAAGAACCACCCCTCCACATTTAAAAAAAAATGCACATGCGCAACGAACAGAAAGTGAAAGCAAACCTAGGGCAAGCACGTAAGACGGCCTTATGTAAACATATCATCAGAATGATTGACAACTGGGATGACCAATAGTCTTGATGATCCACCTGGAAAAAGAAAATCTTCCGCTATGCTTTTAACTTATTTCAACTGTTTTATAAGTTACAGCAACTTTTTTTACAGTTTGTTAATGTAATTTTGTTTGTGGATCTTAAAATATATGCTCACAGATATTCTTGTTGTCCATCAACGAATAAGCTGCTTGTGGAAAAATTCGATTTTTAGTAGTTCTGTAAATCTACTTTCATTACAGTCAAAGGAATGAGAAATTTCTGTCGTGCTCCACAGAAGAAAGTCATAAGGTTAGTAAATGCTGACAGAATTTTCGATTTTTGTTCCTTTATTAGAATTCAACAATCTTTGCTGCCTATATGGTTGAAAATCTTCTTATCGTGGCTTTCTTCTTACATTCCAGTCTGTTACTGTAATCTCTGGGGACTTGCAAAGACTGTCACAAGATTTCATTCAGCAGGGTCCCACAGTTTCTTAAAAGTGAATTTCAGGACACAGAGGTCACTTATTCTGCAGTCACATATCACAAAGAGCAGAAGAATAGAGTCTGAAGCACAGACAGACTTGTGATCAAGGGAATACAATAGCAGACAGTTGCTCTATCTGCAAAGCTGCCACTAAATCAATATTGGCTGCTTAGAAAACAACAGTTGACACAGGCTGCCGAGCCTTGGGCTCTCACAGTGGAGAGACACCGGAGAGATATGCAAAACCAGTTAGTTTGATAGTAACGGCACATCTGACCGGAACGCTGGCTAATCTTCCATTGAAAATAAGCAGAGCTGTTAAATCCACCTGGCATTAAATCCACACATGGCTATTAGGTTTTCCAGGTTCTCTACTCGACTAAAATGTCACGCGTTGGAGAGGCTTTAAGTTCATCCTCTATCTTAGTGATCATTTAAGGACTTTTCTCTCCATTAAAGTCTCAGTGAACCACAGCGCTTCTATCCAAGCACAGCATATCTTATATTAAAAGCACATAGACTCTCATATTGTAATCGCACCATGGCCCATGTGCCCATTCTTCCTGTCTTCTATGTGAGTTTTGTGATTGAGAGCAGTGCAATGCAGTGTAATAATAGTGTATACTGTTACCCTCAAGCTTAATATGGTCTGAGCCACAGAACTAAGAGCCTTTCGCTGTTTCTTTTGAGTGAGGGTCTACATCTCTCTCATGACATGTCAATCAACCAGATCCATCTGCCTGCCAGGATTCTGCTATGAAGGAATGAATCCATTTTCTTCCTCTCTTGATTGATGGGACTCTTGCAGCTCCATTTGTATACCTGGACTGAAATCTATGATGTAAACAAGATATTTTACATTTGAGGTTATAGAAAGAATTCAGATGACATGAAATTAATCAGTTACTTCAATGTACAGTACTCTTTAAAGGGCTTGCATACTAAATAATTGTGCAAACAATCATTAGATATATCACAAACCAATGCACAGAGAGTTTTGATAGCTTCACAATGTTTGGAGTGTGTTGCAAAATTACTTACAGTTAGTAAAATGTCAAAAGAGGACTATAAAAATAGTGTTATAGTACCATACATTTCATTTATTTATTTTTATTTTATTTAACCAGATGAGTAGTGTATAGGGCTTTGGTGACGACACGTATAACAGTAGTAACAGTGATCGGATGAGCATCTGTGGGCAGTGAGCGATTAAAAAGCATGCATTTAGTCTTATTAGGATTTAAAAGCAGTTGGAGGTCAAGAAAAGTGTGTTATGGCATTAAAACTAGTTTGAAGGTTACTTAACACGTCTAAAGATGGTCCAGATGTATATAAAATTGTATCTTCTGCATACAAATGAATTAACGAATCACCAGCATACCTTATTAATATGAATAGAAAAAAGGGTTGGCCCAAGAATTGAACCCTGAGGCACTCCCATTGAGACTGCCAGAGGACTGGACAACATGTCCTTAGATTTTACACAGTGGACTTTGAAAATTATTTGAGAACCAAGCAATACATTCTCTTGAAAAACCAAGGCTATTGAGTCTGTCAACAAGAACACAGTGATTGACAGAGTAAAAAGCCTACATTTATACCACAATACTTATTTCCCCATATATACAAACAGCTGCTTAAAAACAATTCTTTGTGCAGAATCATCATAGAGGTCTGCAGAATTTTTTCTACAGTCATATTTCACTAAACTTTAGACCTAAATGTTGTTTTGGCTGTGCAAATGTCATTGCCAAACATTCCCCATACTGTTTACTGTATGGCTGGTAGCATTGCAAACAATGAGATTTCGATAATGGGGCATATAGTAAATGTATCTATCTTCAATAATTCATTTAGCACTTTTTCAGACAGGCATTTTCTGCAGGTTATTCTGCGTACAGTCTTGGTTTATGGTATGATCGCCTTGACATGGATATACTGTATACTTTCAGTCATCATCTTTTGCTTTCTGTTTTACTTTTATCTTGGGCTTTTTTCTGTCTTTCTTTTGCATCTGCTTTGAGATTGATTTCTCTAATTCGTATTTTAGATGAGCATTTTTATGTGTGTGGTGCCACATTTTATTTATTTGTTTATTTTTGATGTTGTTCATTTAAAATCTGCTATTACTGCCAAACTTGTCTGGGATTCATTCGAGTCAGTTATTGTGGATTTAGTTAATCCTAATGAGAAAACAATTTCTCTTCTGATGAAAAAATAAGAAAATATTCTTGATCAGAATATTCAGTCAGACTGTGACAATGTAAGAAAAGGATTAAACAAATAAGAACACAGTTTAGCGCAGTTTGCTTAGATCAAAAAACACAAACAAACTCTTAGAAAACTTTGTAATTCTTACTGAAATTGATTTTATGCACCTTGTATGCACCTAAAGCAATCAAGGCACTGATTCATCCTCTTTTTCTTTTGAGTTATTTGCACTGTATCATTACAGACAACTTGCATAGATAAATTCAATATTTTTTTTTGTCTTCTGAGCTGCAAGCTTTGAAACTAGGTGTCCTTTAACAAGGGCAGTTAAACGCCTTTGGAAGAGTTGAAAGAGCTATGATTTTCTCTCATATTTGATCCAAACGTCAATATGCCTACATAACATGTCTTGTTGCCTGGAAGTCAGAAGATTCCTCATGACTGTATGGCTATAGTGGTAAAACAAATACAAATAAATAAAATGTAAATATATACAATCACTTTTTATACAAAGGTACCTTATCAAATCAACAGGCTTCAAAGTCACAGGTTTGAGTACCCCTAGGAATTAGTGACTTGGAAGTAAGATTATTTATTCGATTTTGAAATGTTTTACTCTAAAGATCTGAGCGTGGCTTTTGATGTCTGATTCCAATTTGCATATCTGACAATATAAACAACAAGTACCAAGCATAACATAAAAATACCATGGGCACTAAGGGAGTTTGTTCATTTTGAGTTTGTATTTTTCACAAGCTAATTTTGTTGCCTGACAAACATCAATGTTTTAATTTTGTACAGCTAATATTATAAAGGCTTTGGGATAAATATAAAGAATGAACCGTGAAATCTGTTGTTTATGCCTGTATGATTATATGTTCAAAATAATAGGGTTTATATGTTTGGCTTCTCAGATCTAACAGAAAACAAACATGAAAATCTGATGAGTTTTCATGACCTCTGTATTTCAGAAATAAATAAAGAGCTGTGTGTATGGTGCACACCGTGGCAACAAATCTAATCTACTGTTCTGTAATGTAGAGCCAGACTTACTAATAAACTCAAAAGCATTAACATTGGCTTAAAGAGAGACCTGGCACGTAAATATGTTCAAGACAAGCATGCTATCACTCACAAAGTATTGTAACAAATGTTTATATGCTACACTATAAATGCACCAGCTTCCAATGCTATTTAATGCTACAAACATATAATTATAATGCATTTGGCAAGTAAATTACAATTTTTTACCAGACTCTTAAAGGATTTTGCCAACAAAGCAGTATTTCTTAATTAAGAGAAAGTATTTGATGTATGTATAATACGAGCCAGTAATATTCAGTTAATATAATTAAATATAAATATAATTGGTGTTTAATGTCTTTTGCATCTCTGTTCCTAATATATTCTCTTGTATTTAAGGAAGCATCACATTTGGTAACAGAAATCACTTTTACACATAATGTATAAATATGTATTTAACAACACCATTTACATCAAATCATGACTTAAAGTTATTTATTTTATTTCTTCAATAATTTGTACGCAGATTCAATTAATTTTTTTCTGCCTTGATGAATGTTTGTCCTCTTCAGCTAAACTGAGTGAAACCGAGCCACTCATCCCAGCCAAAAGCCATCCGTGCCAGGACCTCGACAACTGGACAATCTCTCACACACAGATGGCAAAGAACCATGTTGTCACAGAGGACAAGGATCTGTCATTTACACCCCTCAAACTAACCAAAGTCATAACATAAAGGTTTCTCTTGCAGAAGATGCAGTTAGACCCTTACTGAAATTCTTCATGACTCCAGGAATGTCTCTGTCTTCTATTTGGTTTATATGCACTAATCCAGTGCTTGTGTTTGTACAGTATTTCTTATCCTAGCAGATTATGTTAAATATTGCATGTTACAATATGTTCATGGGCGTAGGAACCATTATATGTGGGTGGGACAAGTGTCAAGACCAACCTATTTTTAGACCAATGATTTTGGACCCATTTACTTTTTCTCTAATTTAGCGTCATCAGTGAAATCCATTCCACCAAATCAGTGTTTCTCAAACTTTTTCAGCCAAAGGACCACTTTATCTTCCAATTTTTTTCTGAGGACCACTTAAAAGAATCCCACTCTAACACGCCCCCAAAAAACAACAAAAAAGGAAGGATAAGCTGAATTTAAGTTTAATATGCAACTGTTTCAAGTCAAAAACTAATTTTTTAAACACAAATGCAATGATATGTTCAGAAATTATTATGTTAATTTTATTTAATTTTAAAAAGTAAATGTAAAATGAGTTACAGCTTAATATGAACAACAAACTGCACATGTGAAAAAAACCTGCAATTAAACATAGTATAACAGCCTAGGTCCCACTTAATGTCATTCCAAAGAGCCTTTCCCCTTAATGTCCAAAATCACTGAAATTACAGGGATTTTACACATGAAACAAAAACTAGTATATTACAAAACTTATAGATCTGTGTATTTAAGCTGCTTTCAGTTGACTCTTGATCTTTTCTTTTGACTCCTCTTTGATTTAGCCACCAATTCATTTTTACGTTATTAAAACAGAATCGCAAGAACTGATATCACAGTTTCACAAGTGCATTAAAAATCAACTTAATTAAGTGACGATTGTATAAACGCCTAGTTTAGGTCATCTTTTGGCGGACCACTGGGGGGGTTTGGCGGACCACACTTTAAGAATTACTGCACTAGAGGAATGCACTAATAAATTAAACTCTGTTCTGTGTTTTAGCTACAGCTTTGACTTCCACGCTGCTGCTTTCTCAAATCCATCCACTTGCCTCATTTAAAAATCCATATAAATTAAACTCCATTTTATGTTTTCATGACGTTTGCCAACTGTACTCCCGCAAGAGGCCGTGACTAAAGGTAAATAGCATCTCCTCAGTAAATGTTTTGGACCCACCCACATTTTTTTGCTTCTGTCCATGAATATGTTGATCACAACAAAGTGATATGAGAGACTGAGGCACTGTTTGTACTGTAGAGTAAGTTGGTCTGGGTGAGAGCCATTGACAATATTAAACTCTATTTAGAGGCCCGACTCTCTTAAATCTCAGACCCCCCTTAAATTTGTGAACAAGACCGAGTGCATACCGTGCGACCTTGTGTGGACTATAAATGTATCTGACCTTTCATTGTGGTGATCATATGAGGTTTTTGTACCTTTAGGAACTTGTGTGTCGGTCAATAAATAGTTTTCCTTGTGAATTTTGTTATGGGAAAGACATTTAAATGTTTTTTTAACTTGCTTGCAGACCCAAAGTTTTAATACAGATTATGAAACTTATTATGTTGTGGGAAAGGGTTAAATCTCTTAAAGAGTGCAATGATAATAAACCTAATACAAAATTATTTTATGATGCATGTACTGTATATAATTGCATCTATTTTGAGAATTGTTTATTTTATGGGGATATTGTTTTCTAAAATTTCACATAGTCAAAAATCCTCATAATTGAAAGAACACCCATTCTGTTTTGACTGCTGTTTTTAACCTTTCGTTGTTTAATGTTGCATGTTAAAATACTTTATACTACTAAAGTTTCTAATGCATGTGGTGAAAACACAATACAGGAAGAGCAAACCTAATGAAGCTCATGATAGTATTTTATGAAATAATTATATAAAAAATAGAGAGAGATTGGTCATCTATGTTTGGTGTGGCTTGTTTACGAAGAGTGAGACATCAAAGCACACAGTTCTCCCCAGATGTTCGACCATATGTGTGACATCAATAAACCATGGCTAAAACCTTTGGATTTCACAGTATTAAACCTGTGTCAACCCCAATCCACAGAATTTGCACTCAGCTACAGATTACAGCTAATGGACAAACCACCATCTGTCTGTCGAGAGCAGAAAAAAAAACAGATTTTAACTTCACAATCACAGATTAAACATAAAATGCTAATGTGTCTCCTGGATGACTCTAGACTCTCAGAGTTTGTATCATTTTTCCATGCTGTTTAGATTTTAATGCTATTATCAAAATCCAAGGTTAAAAGGTTAACGCTTACACCCATGCAGGGCCAGCAATCTTGCCATTACTTTCTAATAGACCATGTTGGAAGCATCAAAATTGATGTGATCTTGCAAACCCTCTGTTAGTAAATTACTAACCTGTTGCAAAATCGTTTTCTAGACCAGAGACAAAAATAAACGCATATAGATTTAACCTGCATAACCACTTACTTATCAAACACCTGTAACAACTTATTACTGCTGTTTTTAACAGCACGAGGATGCTGTTCGCTTATGTGGCCTCAGTCTTAGTTATTTTAACACAATGCAATAATTCCTCTGTTGATTAAATGTTTATTGAGAGCTACCATCTGCAAAGCATGTTAATACCATATCAAATTACCTTTTTAAAAGTCTTTGCATTATAAAGCTATAACATCATCTTTATACAGCACACACATCTGTCTGCTGCCATGTACAAAAGCACAATTTCTATTAATCTCAGTTAGTAATATTGTAGTCATTTTGATTAATCAGAAGGTCAAAGCCACAAATCTTTGAAAACTGCTTCGGCACAATACAGCTTTCAAAACTTGATTTTGTAATTTATAATGCCGTTGAATGTTTTTGGCTTCTCTCCTTTATTTTGCAGTCAAAAATCACAGTGGTTTACCTTTGTAATTGAAGCTGGCAGAAACAAAGATGTACTTTAAAGAAGCATACATATTTGTTTTGTTTACAGAGCAGATGAGCAAATATATTATCTTATAATTTACTAAGCATTGACAAATGTGTTAAAATGTGTGAATGCAGTTTCAAACCCTTCTTATGTAATTACATTTTAAAATGAGGGGCGATTTCACATGGGGGCGATTTCCCGGACAGGGATTAGCTTAAACCAGGACTAGGCCTTAGTTAAATTAGGATATTTAAGTCATACTGATGTGCATCTTCAGACACAACACTTGCACTGATATATTTTAAGATATGACAGAGCAAGTTGTTTTCGGTCAAGACAACACTAACATTTAAGTTAGTCTTGGACTAGGTTTAGGCCCTGTCTGGGAAACCGCCCCTTTATGGAAGACATATCTTTTGTTCAATTTGAAAATTTTTAAATTTACACATGACACTTCCATGCAATTAGATTTAACACATTTCAAAATGTGTCTTACATCTTTATAAATTCGACTAGAGGGGCGGCCACACTAGATATTGATCATGCAAAAAGACGTTGCTGCGAATATGGGCGGGGAAGCTTTGTCCATCTGTGCTCGTAACATACCGGTTTTCTACTGGTCTCCACATGATATTCGCAGGTAAGGGTTCATCAGACTTGAACTTTGGTACACTGCAAAATATCTTGGTTTGCGTTTTCGGTCTGATGCATCTGAATGTATATGAATGGAAAAAGTGTAGTGACCACCACTGTAGGTGCTTATAAGTGATTTTCTCATAAAGATGGTTCAGTCATATGCAAGAAGATGTCATATGATATTTGGATTTAACATCAAAGTATTGATGGTCTCATATAAGCCCCTAAAGTGTTGCATCCCAGCTTAATAGAAAATGATTGGCCCAGAACTTCTCTGTTGTGTTGTGGTCGTCTGATAAATGTGAAGGGAGAGCATTTGTTGACTGCATATTCTTCATGCATTTCTGTTGAGCAAACACATCTGTCACAATTGGATACATATAAAACCAACAACAATATTGTATAAAAGTATTTTATATGGAAATTAAAAAGTATCAATATTCTGAAGCACATAGACAGAGCAGAATATATGTGCATATAATATCAAAGTTTATTACCAATCGTTGTTTTAAGATTTTCTATGCCTCAATTTCACTTCAGCATGATTACAATAAACCAGCGCTGGGAGGTAACTATGCCTACTGTAACTAAAGGTGGGTGTGCATTACAGTATGGTACACTGTCAGAACCTAAAGAGCTCATATTAAATCAGAGGTACATATTGGTACCAAGGAGAGCTTGATCAAAGATACATAATATTATCTTAAAGCGTAACTGAACCCTAAACCAACTTTTTTTAGTTAATGATCTGTAAGAATGGGGCTTTATTAGTGCTGTTCATTGATTTTAGTCAGTTTTTTGACATTTGGATATAAAGTGTTTCAATACTACAATATATGGTGTAAAAACGTCTGAGTGCTGCAGGTTGAACTGTGGCTACTGCAGTTGAATTTTCCTATTGGATGTTGGGTCCAAAAAATGACTCGTGATGAAAGTAGGTTCAAGCTCACCACGCCCTTGTTACGATCTCACCACACACTTAGTTCGTCCCATTTATCTCCTTGGGATCTGCCCACTTTTCTTGCATTTTTCAAATATTGCCAGTGGGTGGAGTCAGGCTCTGACCAGGGGTTTAGTTACGCTTTAAAGGTATATTTATACAAAATGTATATCTGAACCTATTAGGTCCTTTTAAAGGGTATGTCCTAGTTACAGTTGGGGTATATTTTGATAATTTTTTAAACAGTGTACAGTACAAATGACAAATGTTAATATCTGATTCTGATATACTGTACATTAAGGGGCTGTCAACACGGAGACGCGTATCACTGCATACGTATAAATTTGTTATCGTATTGGCGTTTCATCCACACGGATCCGGCGTTTTGGGAGACTGAATCCGCTATTTTTTGAAACCGGGTCCTAAAGTGGATAAATCTGAAACCGAAACCCTTGCAGTTTCGTCTGTACAGCCAATCCGTATATTTTGTGAAGCGAAAACGTCATCACATCACGTGTCGGAAGCGTCACACGTAACAGCAACAACAATAACGGCGGACTACGTGATTGTGTTCGTGCTACAGAAGCTACTAAAGCCTACTAGCTTTATTACATCAAAATCTATTGCTTTTTTGCAATTGTGGTGACCAACAAGCGATAATGGACAACACCATACGATAGCCGTTTCTCAATGTCAAGGAAGGATCCTCGGAAGCTAGAATTTCGAGGATGCTACGTTATCGACGTCCGTCGAAGGACTGTTCCAATGTCGAGGATCCTCGAAATTTCAGCCAAGGACTGAGTCCTTCGTTTGAGAAATATCCCATATACAGGAAAGGATGCAAATTTGTATCCTTCGCGCTCTTCACGCGCTGAAATCACCCACAATCCTATGCGCGCAGCACCGAAAGCACACCTTTCAATCACGCAATGACGTAATGACGTGCACTTGCTAGCCTGTTCCATTTAACGTGTTCTCCGAATGCTTAAAAGGAGCCTCGCCTAGCCTCTGAAGGAAGTGACTTTTAAGGACTAGTCCTGCCAAGGAAGTATCCTTGACATTGAGAAACGGCTATTGGTTATGCGCATGCTCAAAGTCTTCTTCTCCGTGTATAGTGTATATCTGTGGCAGAATTACAGCACCCCATACTGGTCCGGCATATATACTACACCGCTTTCAGTCAGTTTCAGTGGTTTCGTGTTTACGGATTATTTTTTTAGAGCAAGCAAAAAAAAAATGATCGGATAGGGAATGCACCGGCTTCGTGTGGACATAGCCTCAGTTTGAATAAACTTTGCCCCATCAATAGCTTCAACATTAGCAAAAACGTCGCAATGGTGTTTAATGCTCAAAGGGAAAGTTCACATGAAAATGTTGTTATTATTTACTCATCCTCATGCTGTTCTAAAACTGTATGAGTTTCTTTATACTGTTGAACACAAAATATGATATTTTGATAAATGATGGTAAGCACACAGTAAACTTTCCACACAGTTTCCACTCACTTCCATAGTAGGAATATCAAATACTTTGTAAGTCAATGGGTACAGTCTACTGTGTGCTTACCATAATTTATCAAAACACATTATTTTATGTGAAATAATTCATTTTGTGGTGAACAATCCCTTTAATGTGAAAATATTCAAATCAAATTTTCAATCAGATTAAAAATGATAGAAAATATAGAAAAGCAAGCACAATAGTCCATTTACATTTCACTGAAAGCTCCAAAACAAGTAATATCTGTGAATAGCCTATATCAATTATTATAAAGCTGATGATCACAACTGACAGTATAGGATATCAAGTTCCAGGAATGCAGTGAATAAACAGCTAAACAGAAGACATACGGTATAAATCCCCTCTATCTATTACATACAGCTAGAGATAGGTGAAAAGACATCAGCAAGAACGCTTATAGGCCTAAGAGCTGGAGGTCAATAGCTTATATGTCTGCCCTTGCATTACAGTGATAAATATTTTCATATCCACTAACACCTTGAAGCTACGAAGAAATTGAAATATTAATGAAATTTATCTTGAATTATTTCCATGCTGCCTTTATAAAAAATCCTTCATATCTGCCTCCAATATGCATGACATATTGTATCACTTGATAATCTTGTGAATTGCAGTTTGATCATGCCCATTGTTTAGGCTCTATGCCGAAATCAGGGCATGAATATTCCAGCATGAATCTGTAATGTGGGCTTCTCAAGCGTTTTATTATCCTGAATTTCTGTGCTTAAATTTTAAGTTTCTTTTGCCTCCTAGAACTGAACCCAAGCCAAATTTTCTAGTATCTTTATGACCTCTAACTTACCCTCAGCCCATCTGCCTGAATGTTTTTCAAGTGACCAGTGTGTTTTGGAGCTTTTATCGCCGCATATGTGCTGGAAACGATCTTTCACACTTCAGCTGGTCGCTGTTTAACTTCCATTTTACTCAGCATGTTTAAGCAGTGTTGGGTATACGGTCTTATCATGCCACTGCTCCGAATGCAGATTGTCCTCAAAGATCATTGGGGAAAAATGGTTCTTTTGAGAAGGTTCTGTGTGTGTTGCATTTTATGTATTAAACATTTATTTCAGTTCTTTGTTTATTATATTCCCAACTAATAGAGTCCAAGGCTTAAGCAATTATAGCTCAATTTTCTTCAAATTGAACCAGATTTGGTAAAAGCCTCCTTTACTTCTTTGTCTTTTCTTTAAGGACTTACTGTAGCATCGTTTACTTAGAGGAACATTTTCTAAGGACACACAACAGTAGAGGAAACTCACTTGTATAAGCAAAGCCTTTTATTCAATATACGTCTTAAAAAGCATCCAGTAAGAGAGAACCCTCTTCATAATGTTATACATTAAGACAAACAAAGCCGTCGTACTTGCTTTTAAAGCGAGGTTTAATTACGAAGCTTTGGCTGATGCATAGCACTCATTCTCTATTCTCTTCATTTATCTGAGCTCTACGTTATCTCTCCTCTTTTATTTCGCTTCTGCCTTGCGTCCCTCTAAAGCAAACGCTCTGTATGCAGCAGGGCTGCTTGTCTCCTGGATCCTATGCTTTGATCTGCAAGACAGAAAGCAAAAGAGCTGCTCGCTGAGGGCAAAGTCACACTACCGCATTATTTGCTCGGCAGCGATAAGGAAGCTTTATGCTATTTTGTCCAAAATACTTTCATTAACATCACTATTTCCCCCAGCTCCTGTCTTCATTTGGCCGCAACATCCACTGCCAAGTCTTTATCTTCTCAGGGGCTTGTGGGAAAAGCTACTGTGTGTGTGTGTGTGTGGGGGGGGGGGGTGCTATATTAGTCCCATTAGCTCTCATTTGACAATCTTAAACTTGGTCTCATTCCAAGTTCGGCACGTTCACGTGCAAAACAGAAACAGAAGTCAGAAACATTTAAGAGATTTTGATGTGAAAACAAGGATATCTAGTATTTTGTTGTCCCGTTTAAACTGAGAGACATGCTCAAATTTATAGTAAGATAAAAACGCTAATCTCATCATTTTATTTGTGGCTGGAGTTATAGACAAGGTACTGTAGACATACTGTCAGAAAAAGGTACAAAAATGTCGCTGGGGTGGAACCCTAAAGTTCCCTTTTGTACCTTTACAGGAATACAAAACATAATACAATGTTGTACCTTTTTGGGTACATTATCTTAAGGATCTATTGTGGTCCTTTAAAAGGGACATATCATGAAAATCTGACTTTTACCATGTTTAGGTGCTATAATTGGGTTCCCAGTGCTTTTATCAACCTAGAAAATGTGATAAAGAACAACCCAGTAACTTAGTTTTGTTAAACCAATCTCTGCAAGAATGTGAAAAATTGGTCATTGAAATCCCCCCCCCCCCCAGTGATGTCAGAAGGGGATAATACCGCCACTTAATCTGCACTATACAATAACTGCACTGCCATTTAGTGCAGAGATCAACTCATTTGCATTTAAAAGGACACACCCAAACGGCACATTCCTTCTCATGCTATAATTCATTTAACATGCTATTATAAATTATCTATATGGTATTTGAGATAAAACTTCACATATGTACTCTGGAGACACCAAATATCCAATTGAAAGGTATAGTTAATGTAACTTGTACAAATGTGTTCCTTAATGTACACAAAAGGTCCTTAGGGTATACTATTGTACCTCAAAAGGTACAACATTTCAATGTGTTGTATACCCAT